>NW_021703781.1:82027940-82090036 GCF_005190385.1 Monodon monoceros
GCGGGCACCTGGGGCGCAAACCTGCCTCCCCTGAACTACCGAGGGGCAGGCACCTGGGGCGCATGGCTCTTTCCTCTCCAGGAGCTGGAGCAGCAGCTCGTGATAGAGAAGAGAAACTTCCGGAAAACCCTTAAGTTCTACCAGAAGCTCTTACAGAAGGAGAAGCGGAACAAAGGTAGCCTCGCTGGACGTGGGCCGGGGCCGGGGTTGGGGGCCGCTTTGGGCTGACTCTGCCCGCCCTCAGGCTCCGAGGTGAAGACCATGTTGTCCAAACTGAAAGGGCAGCTGGAAGAGATGAGGTCCAAGGTGCAGTTCCTCGGGCTGGTCAAGAAGTACCTACAGGCAAGGCCCCCGCTCCCCTCCCTCCAGAGGCCTGGCACTCACAGGGCTCCTCCCGCTAAAACCTTGGAAATCGGTCCCTGTGAAAACATACCCCCCCCACCACGAGAGGCCACCCTGCCCCCCGGGTCAGGGGCGGGGTGACCTGGCAGCAGGTCAGCCCGACAGTGCTGACTTGCGCCCCAGGTCATGTACGCGGAGCGGTGGGGCCTGGAGACCTGTGCCCTGCCTGTGATCGTGAACATCGCGGCCGCCCCCTGCGACACACTGGACTTCAGCCCCCTGGATGAGTCTTCTTCCCTCATCTTCTACAACGCCAGCAAGCGCCCGCATGGCGGCCGGCAGAGGAAGGCCCGCGTCCTGCAGGCTGGCACACCGCTGGGGCTCATGGCCTACCTCTATTCCAGGTGCAGCAGGGAGGGAGGGCGTCTCTGTGCCCCCCAGGCCTTCGGAGACAAAAGCAGGGAGGAAACAAATAGGCCCCGAGGTGCGGGACAGGGGGTGAAAGAAGTGAGAACTCTCGCCTGCCCTCATCTGAGACGGGTTTGCACTTTTTTTATCTAGAAAGTTCCCTTTAAGTCACCTTGTGTTGGCTCCCACTGGCCTCTAGGTCCTTGGCTGAGTGGCTTCAGAGCCACGGGCCCTACTGGACCCGCATCTGTGGACCTGGGCGTCTGGGTCAGGTGTGCAGGGGGCGCTTTGAAGGAGAGCCCAGGAATGCGGCCGCTGTGACTAACAGCCCGGTGGGCTTCTGAATCTGAACGCAGCCGGGAGCCTCAGGGGCACCTGGACCCCATCCGCTTTCCTAAGTCAGACACCCCATAGTTAACGTTGGGCTCCCCGGGGCTGTGGTGAGGTTGGCCCCAGCCAGCTCTCTGCAGCGTTTCCGGGCATCAGCGGGGCTTAGGCTCACGGGATCCCCTAATAATGCAGGTGCGCGGGCTCACCTACCGCAGGAAGGGCCAGGCCCCTCCGTCCAGGGTCACAGGGGCCCCTGGGCCACACCCAACCCTGCCATCCCTGCGTCTGTCCCGCCAGCTCCACCTGGTTGTCAGGCACAGGGCGGCCTCCTCCAGGACCCGGCCCCCATCAGGGCTGGGTACAGACGTCCTCCCAGACGATGGTGGAGGCCTCACCCCAGTGTTGACTTTTAGGGACTCATGACACCACGTCGGAGCCCCTGGGGTCTTTGGGCTGGAGGCTGTGGTGACCTCAGACTGCTGGCTCTTGGCAGCCAGTGGGGAGCGGGGACCCTCCCGGGGCAGCTGACTCTCCCTGCTCCCCGGCCCGTTCCCCCGAGGTGGGCTGACTGGGGCTCCTGCTGGCGGGGCCCCAGGCTGCCCCTCAGACTCCGGCCTCTTCTGCAACGTGGGATGTCACACGCCGCCACAAGCACTGTGCTTTCCAGGAGACGAGAGCGCGCGCGTGCGTGCGCACCGGTATCACAGGGCGTGCTGCGCGTCCTGTGTGAGCACAGCATCTCCGAGGGGGCGTGGGCTCATCCCTGCACACCCCGCGGGTGTCCCCTCTGCGGGATGCTGAACCCGGGCTGCCTAGTCTCCAGCCTGAGCCAGGCTGCAATGTCCCAGGCAGAGGCTCCCTCGTTCCTGGACCCCCACCTCCTTCTCGCTCCCCTGGCTCCCTGGTGCACCCAGAGGTGGGGGACCCTCCCCAAGGGGCGAGGACCCTCCCGCCCTCAGCTGCCTGTTTCCTAACCCAGTGATTTCCGGCTGGGGCTGGGCCACTGCTCTGGCTCAGCTTTCTGAATCGTTTCTAAAAGAAGACACAGTGAGGGCCTTAAAAACGGGTGTTACCAAAGTCCTCAGACTCGCAACATCCAGGAATTTCTAACGTGACCACTGCTCCCCCCGTTACTTCTGAGCGGCGCTCCTGCTGGCCGGCCTCCGTCCTGGCAAGGGGCTCACGCGCACACGCGCCCGTGTGCACGCACCCCGGGACCGCAGGGCTGGGGGAGCCAGGCCGTGTCCTGGCGGCTGACTGCCCCCTCCCCACAGCGACGCCTTCCTGGAGGGCTACGTGCAGCAGTTCCTGTACACCTTCCGGTACTTCTGCAGCCCCCACGACTTCCTGCACTTCCTGCTGGACCGCATCAGCAGCACCTTGTCCAGGTAAACGCCAACCCTGACAAGGATGAAGCCAGAGCCAGAGCCCCCGGGGAGGCCCAGGCGAGGGCAGAGAAGGGGAGCGGGGTGCAGACGGGCCGCGGGAAAGGGGCAGGAGTGTCAGGAGGGGCCGGCGGCTGGGGAGGGGGAGGCGGAGGGCGGGGGCTGGGATACGTGGGAAGACGGTGAGCGCCAGGCCCGTGGGCTGGGGGAGGGCAGCTGGGGGGCAGGGAGGGTCCCACGGGCCTCAGCCGGCAGGTGGGGTCAACAAGGGAAGGGGTGGTGGGCAGTGCTGGACGCGCTCTGGCCCTCTGAGCTGGCCTGTCCTCGCCCCCCAGACTCCGCACAAGCCCAGGCCAGGAGCCCTGGGAGGGGAGGGACTCACGGGAGACCCCAGCCCCCTGCTTCCCCACACGCAGAGCAGGGCTCCCGCCGTGCCTCTCGGGACACCTTCCAGCCCCTGGGTGCCATCTGCGAGGGTGGCAGGGGCTCCAGGACGGGCACCAGGTGGGCGGGCTCGGTGGGGCTGAAGTGCCACAAAGACAGAGCCACGCTCAGACCCCAGCACTCAGACCCCCACGCACCCACTGGCTTGGGTGCGACGCCAGGCGGGAGCGGGGTGACCTGCGTGGCTCAGGCCTCCATCTGTCCCCAGGGCCCACCAGGATCCCACCTCCACCTCCTCCAAGATCTACAGGCGCAGCTTCTGCCTCCTGCAGGCCTGGCTGGAGGACTGCTTCGCCGTGGACTTCAGGAGGGACGCTGGGCTCCTGGGGAGGCTCCAGGACTACCTCGCCTCCCAGGTGAGGGCGCGGCTCGGGGAGCGGGGCCACCGCCCCTCTGGAGCAGCGGGCGACCCCGCGTGCTTCTGCCCAGATCCTGCCCTTGGACGGCTCCGCAGAGCCCCTGTTGAGCCTCCTGGAGGTGGGCACCGAGCGGCGGGCTGAGGGCACCCCACGCAGCGCAGACCTGCAGGACCCCAAGGAGGCGGGGGACACCGCCAGGCCCCTCAACGCCCTGTGGAAGAGGCTCTCAGAGGACGGCGTCTCCCGGAAGGTGCGGCCTTTCCCGGGGAGCTGGCGTGGGAACACCGCCTACGCAGGCACACACACTCTTGTGCTCATGTGCACACACACACGTGCCCTGGTACACACACACACGGACAGGCACACATGCACAAACGTGCACGCGCCCCCCCGTGTTGCCGGTCCTGGGCACCAGCCCTCTGGGCCTGGCACTTCCTGCCCCCTGGCCCTGGACAAGGACAGCAGAGGGCCAGCCAGGGGCTCAGAGCACCCCGCCTCCCTGACTCTGGGGCCAAGGCGGGGCCGGGACATGGCCTGGTACGGGAGCAGGGTTGAGGGAACCTCACTGTGATGCATGCAGACAGCCCCATCCATGAAATGACCAGGACAGGCGTCCTCGACCCAGCACGGCTGCGGGCGGGAGGGATTTGCCATGTGGCTCTAGCTGAGCCAGGCTGCGAGGTCCTGGGCCTGGGCCCACCCCCCCACCCTGCCCTAACCTGGAGGGGACCCTCCGGGGCTTGGTCTTCCTGCCCTGCAGAGCTTCCCCTGGCGGCTATCCCGGGGCAACGGGCTGGCGCTGCCCCACCACAAGGAGCGCCAGTACAGCATCGCATCCGCCCTGCCCAAGCCCTGCTTCTTCGAGGACTTCTATGGCCCCTATGCCAGGGCCAGCGAGAAGGGGCCCGACTTCCTGACCGAGTACAGCACCCACCAGCTCTTCAGCCAGCTGACGCTGTTGCAGCAGGTGAGGGGGTGGGCGCTGAAGGCCCTCAGCAAGAGAGCGCCAGGTGCACAGGCCCCACGAGGTCCCACAGGGCACACACACACACACCCCGCGTGCTGGAGGGCACCCGGCCCGCAGGGCCGGGCGGGGAGCCACATGTGCTAGGCCCTCCCTCCTGGAACTGGGCGCCCAGCCCCCAGCTGCCCCTTCCCAGGCCCCCAGGCATCCTGGGTCCCCATCACTTGGCAGGTGACAGCAGGGACAGGAACCCAGCGACCCCTCCCCCACCCCCGCCACTGTTGTCTGGGTGGCCGTGCAGAGTCCCTGGGGGCCCAGCCCTGTGACTCCAGGTGCCCCCCGTCCCCCCTCAGGCCCCGGCGCTGCCTGACCTTTGTGTCCTTGTCCCTGGCAGGAGTTGTTTCACAAGTGCCACCCCGTCCACTTCTTAAACTCTCGGGCCCTGGGCGTCACGGACAAAAGTGTGGCTGTCCCCAAGTGAGTGTCCAGCGTGGCTGTCAGAAGTCTGGGATGCAGGGCTGGCCGGAGGATCTTGGGGCCTCACCCAAGCGTCTCCTGGACACGCCCAGCGCAAGGGCAACGCCTGCGGTGCTCGGCTGGACCCCCGCCTCGCAGGGCCCGTCCCGCCAGCCTCCTGGGCCGGGCGCCACGCCGGGGCCTGGCTGGGACGTGCGCCTGCGTCTCTTGCAGAGCCAGCTCCTCTGGGTCTCTGTCGGCCGAAACCTGCAGCTTATTTCTGCCCAACTACGTCCAGGACACGTACCTGTTACAGCTTCTGAGAAGCGCAGACGACGTCAGCACCTGGGTGGCCGCCGAAATCGTGACCAGCCACACCTCCAAGGTCGGTGCCCTCAGCTCTGGCCCCAGCACAGAGTCGGGGCTGCTGGCAGCAAGGGCACCTCCCTGGGAGACCCCCTCTGCTGGGGGTGCACGGGGGCTCCAGGCCCACCCAGGCCTGTCCCCGCGGCGCGGACACGCAGACCTCACGCAGGCACACCGCCGCTCACAGCTGGACGCGGCGTCACACACACACTAACGCAGCCCCCGCGTGCTCCCACACTCCTCCTGCCTCGGTCGTGACCCAGGGCTGGGAACTGGCCGGCTGGCCTGAGCTCTCATGGCCACTGTCACAACAGCACGGGTGCATGTGTGTCCTCGGCCAGTTTGTGGAACAAATGAAACACTGGTCAGTGGTCCCATCAAGGTGAGGCTCCTCTGGGTCCCACAGGCCTCGGCCTGGACCGACCCACCTGCTTCAGGGCCAGCACCTCCCTCAGGTCCCACCCAGGCAGGAGGGGCAGCGGGTGGGCCTAGTGCCCCAGAGTGTGCCCAGCAAGCACACTGCTGCCAAGGCCTCGGACGTCCTTCCGCCGGAGGCCAGACGCAGGCGGGGGTCACAGGGTCCTGCCTGTAGGACGTGACCACGTGGAAGAACCGGTGGGGACCACAGGGCTCCCGCTATGTCACACGGCCCCTTCCCGCGGGTGCACGCCCACCACCTCCCAGGCCCAAAGCATCAGCTCCCTGGGCATGAGCCGCTGGAGTGGGCTGAGCACGAAGGGGGAGCTCGGGGTGGGGGACCCTGTTCTGTCCCAGGAGCTGCCCCAGAGCCCACCGTGGCCACCAACTCCCCGAGAGATGGTGAAGCCCGGACGTGCCCGTTCCGGCAGTAGGAGCCTCTGCGCTGTGTCTTTCCTTTTCTAGTTTCCTCTGTGTCCCCCAAGCCCCTAGGGGCAACCCCAAGGCCCATGAACAAATGCCGAGTTTTCCACTCTTTCCCCTTTTCGGGAGAATTTTCTTTAAGGGTTTAGCAGCTGACAGACTGACCCGTCCTCACTTCTGCCAGGATGTGGCCTGGCCCCCTCCCCCACCCGGTTTGTTCCAATCCACGACGTTATCATGAGAGACATCAAAGTGCAGCTTCCTATCAGGGGCATCACACGAGGCCTGGGTGCTCGGGCTTCCTAGGGGACCTTGGCTACCAGGGAGTCCTCACCCCAGAGCCTCTGCAGCTGCCCCACCCACAGGTCACCACAAAGGGGCGCGAGCGTCCCCAGGCCGCAGGACGGAACGGTCTTCAGACCCGCCTGGGATGCACCCGAGGTCAGCGCCTGGCGGGAAGGAACCACTGTTGCAGTGACCAAACTCTCCCCATTGCGTGAACGGCTCCCCCGTCCCTGTGAGCAGAGGTCGGAGGGAGGACTGTTCACGGGGCAGTTCCGCCTCAGCAGGGACAGGACAGCGCAGGGACCGAGGGGAGAAAGTGCCCGGAGTCCTCAGGGAGCCACGTGGGCACCTTCGGCAAACACGCTGATCAAGTTCTGACATGCTGTTCCACATATTGGGCGTCCCTCACTATGCTGTCGGCACAACCCGGAGACTGACTTCTACATTTGTAAACTCTGCTCTCAGAAAAATTTGTCAAAACTCAAATTTTGAGCCGGAGAATGTAACGGAAGACTAGTAAAAGCCCTCAGTGGTAACAGTGCATTCCTTCCAGATCACATCCCGGGGTGGCGGGGGGCGGGGCGAGACAGTGGAAACACAAGGTCAAGGAGAAAAGGAAACAAAGTTTCTCACCTTCAAGAAAAGCTTCCCTTTTTGTAGATGAATAATGGTGGGACCTGGCTTCATCAGACAGGTGTAAAAGTGACGGAACACGACAGCCAAGAGAAGGAAGCAACCTCACATCCGTCGATGCACGAATGGATGAGCAACGTGGTGCATCACCCACCCTGTGAAAATATTCAGCCCTATGAGGGAACCAGATGGGGACACAGGCCACGACGGCTGAGCCTGGAGGGCGGGACGCCGGTCACAAGAGCAGACCCACTGTGTGACCTGACCGGTACGAGGCTCAGCAGTGAGAGGACAGCTCTGCCTGGACGGGCTGGAAATCGCCTACTTCGCATCCATCTGAACCTGTGAAGAAAATAATGAGGTGTCAACGTAAGAAGCAGGAGTGGGTAGATGTTTTTCAAGATCCTTTAAGAGGCACTCGAGCCAGACAGCTGGGAGGCAACGGTGCTGAGTGACCCCCAGGGCCCGTCCTGTGACCCAGACAAGGGTCAAGCCCAGGAGAAGGGTGTCTGGTTGGGACCCGCAGGCGATGTTCCCACCTGAAGGATGTCCCTGGCCGTGGCAACAGTCCACAGGGTGAGGCAGCTCTGAAATGAGGGGTCAGCTGAATTCTCCAGAACCTTCTGGAAGTTGCTGGAACTGTGTAAAATCCACGCGCTAACTGTGGGGCCGTGAGCCAGGCCCCTCAGGTCTGCTTGGAGAGGAGAATCCCACTGGGGTAGCAGGGGCTGCTGTGGGGTGTTCCCATCAAATCCGGTGAATCTGCCCTGCCGACCAGCGGCCCCCGAGGCGCTGCAACCCCGTCCCGCCGTGGACTCGGCTGGGCGGACGACAAGCTGAAATCGGCTCCCCATTTGCCTCTGGACACCTCAGCTCCATCTCCCCGAGCGGGGGTGCCCTTCCCGCTCCCCCCATTTGTCCTGAGCAGAGATTTGTCCCGGGAGAGAAGTGAGATGGACTTTGCACACCTTTGTGCCTTGGTTTTCTGGGCCCCCGACGCCCTCCCCTGCACGGAGGTGGGCGCACCGCCCTGCACCCTGACGCTGGCCCCTGTGCCCCGGTCCCTCGTCTGAGAAGGAGAACGCTGAGCGTCTTGTTCTCTGGTTTCAGCTGCAGGTGAACCTGCTCTCCAAATTTCTGCTGATCGCGAAGTCTTGCTACGAGCAGAGGAACTTCGCAACAGCCATGCAGATCCTGGGCGGCCTGGAGCACCCGGCCGTGCGACAGTCCCCTGTGAGTCACCCGGGGGGGCCCAGCTGCAGCCACGCAGTGGGCACAGACAGGGCTGTAGGAGTTTCACCTGTGCTTTTATTTTAGGCCTGGAGAATTCTACCCGCAAAGATAGCAGAGGTCATGGAGGAGCTGAAAGCCGTGGAGGTACCCCTTTGCGTGAGCTCCTGGGCAGCTCACGTCCCGGGGGAGGGGGGGATCGCCTGGCAGATCCTGCATCGTGGCACCCACCTCACAGACCCCCCATCATCTCCCCTGGGGCCTCAGCCGCTCACCTGGGCAGAGGTGGCAGGGTTGCTCCAGGGCCGTGATTCCAGCCTGGGGTGCAGGTGCCCTGAGGCCCTGCCTGAGCTTGGCCGACCTACCTGCCTCCTGGCTGCCCCTCATGAGATCCTAAACGAGGACACGCCCTCTGGATGAGGGGCATTTCCCAGACTGAGGAGGCGGGAGCGGCCTGCAGCCGGCCCCAGACACAGCGCGCGCCGGTGGGGGGACTGTTGTGTGTCCTCGGTTGCCACCACACCCAGGGGTCTCTGCGGCCGGCCAGCCAGGCTCCCAGTCTAATTTGGGCAGTGGGGTCACCTGGCTCTTTTCTGGAGAGGAATTTGCCACCAGCAGCAGGAAGCGCACGGCTTTCCGGTGGGGGTCAGTGTTCCTTCTGTGTCCGCAAGCTTTAGACACCTGGACTCTCCCCAGCCCAAGAGCCAAGGTACACTTCGGACTGGCTGATAAACCGGGGTGCCGCAGCGCCCTGGACTGGCTGATAACTCGGGGTGCCGTAGCCCCCGTGCAGCAGGAACACAGGCGCCAGCTGGGACTGGCCGGGCTGAGCCGGCCCCTGCCGGGCACCTGGGCTGACCTCTCACCTGTCCGTCCCCCCCACCCCCCGCCCACGCCCCTGGCTGGGCCCCAGGTCTTCCTGAAGAGCGACAGCCTGTGTCTGATGGAAGGACGGCGCTTCAGGGCCCAGCCCACCCTGCCCTCGGCCCACCTCCTGGCCATGCACATCCAGCAGCTGGAGACAGGGGGCTTCACCATGACCAACGGGGCCCACAGGTGGAGCAAGCTCAGGTGAGGGGCCCACAGGTAAAACAAACCAGGTGAGGGATCCACAGGTGAATAAGCCAGGTGAAGGGCCCACAGTTGCAACAAGCCAGGTGGGGGACCCAACAGCTAGAACAAGCCAGGTAAGGGGCCCAAAGGTGAGCAAGCCAAGTGAGGGGGCCCACAGGTGAAACAAACCAGGTGAGGGGCCCACAGGTGAGCAAGCCAGGTGAGGGGCCGCCCCCATCTCTCCTGTTCCTCTGAGACCTGGGCCGCCTTGCCCCTTACGCAGCCCTCACCCCAGCCCAGGCCTCCACACCCTCTCCCCTGGGTGACCTCCAGCCACCTCCTTCTCCACAGACAAGGGGTAAACGATTCGCACAGTCCAGCGTCCACGGCCCCAAACGCGGCCCCAAGGTTGCCGTGACCTCCCTTCCTACTGGGAGATCCAGGTGCACCCAGAATGCCACCTCTGTGCGACCACCCTCCCTGACCCCCCGAGCCACATCTGCCCTCTCTCCCTGCCTCTGCTGTCCCCCTTGGGGCCCCTCCGTAGAGCTGTCCGGAGGATTCATAGTCAGTCCCCACCGTTCAACTGCCCGGCACACCTGCGGACCCACCTGGGAGGAGCAGACTGGGGGGCTGTTGGTGGCGACCCCCACCACGACCCTGCCAGGGACTCAGACACTCCCAGCCAAAGGCGATCGTGGCTCCTTTTGGCCTCGGAAGCCCACCCTGGGACCGGCCGCTCCTTAGGAGCTCCAGGCCCACGTCCCCCCGCAGCGCCCCAGGCCCGCACTGCCCTTCAGGACAGTGCCACCCTGTCTCCAGGGAGGCCCTCCCCCCACGACCTCTCACCCCACTCTATCCTCTCCCCCCACTTCATCATCCACACGGCAGTCAGGTGGAGACCGGTCAGGCCTCCTCAGGGTCCAGGGCGGACTGGTCCCTCTGAGTCTGGACTTTGATGCGGCCTGGTTGGGACAGTGCCTGACAGCAGCCTGGGAACCCAGCGGCTACAGACACTGCCCCCGTGACTTGTGCAAACTCACGTTTCGTTTCTTCCCCCAACAAAGAAACATCGCCAAGGTGGCGAGCCAGGTCCACGCGTTCCAGGAGAACCCCTACACGTTCGCCCCCGACCCCAAGCTGCAGTCCCACCTCAGGCAGAGAATCGCCCGATTCAGCGGGGCGGACATCTCCATTCTGGCCGAGGACAGCAGGGCTGGTGCCCACCAGGTGGCCAGCGAAAAGCACTCCAAGAAGATTCAGGACAAGCTGCGGAGAATGAAAGCCACGTTCCAATAGCGCAGGACAGCGGGCTGGGTGTGCAGTCCACACCGAGGACAGACCTGGGGTGGAAGGGGCCGTGCCTGCTGTGTCAGACAGGGACCCCCACGGCCCAGGAGGGGCACCGGGGCGGGAGCACGGGCTCAGACCCAGACCCGAGAGATGGCGCCAGGAGAGGCTGAGGAGGGTTTCTAAGGGAATTTTAAATTTAAATTTAAAGATTTAAAATTTAAACCAAAATAGGATAAGTAAGCTCCCCAGGAGCCGAATACCCATTTATATTTCTCAAAGATAAACAGCTTTCACCCAATTCTCTGGCCATTCAGCCCCAGAAACCCCGCACCCCAGCACCCAGCTCAGGCTTTAAACCCAGGCACCCACTGAGTAGTGTTCCCACGAGTCTGGTGTATGTCTGCCCAACAACGAAGGGCCAAGACTGACCTCTGACCCCCCTGCCAACCACAGATTCCAGGGGGGTTCTGAAACCTTCTCTTGGGGCCCCTGAGGCTCCCCGGGGTCCCAAGCCCCACCCTGGGCTTCCTCCCTGCCGGACCTCCCCCTCCTCCAGCCCCAACCCCTGGCTGCTCACCCAGGCCCAGGTGCGGGTGCCAGAGCCTCGCAGCCCTTCCTGCCAAGAGGCCCGGCCTTGCCTCCGTCCCAGCCCGGCCTCCTGCTGCTGGAGAGTGCCTCATGGCTCCACACTGGCAGCTCCCAAGTGCCCCGTGGCCCCTGTGCCCACTGCCCCACCACCGAGAGCACTTCCTGGTGGGGCAGGTACACCTGGGCCGAGGCTCTGCTTCCAAAGCATGCAGGACTCAGACAGCCGCTCCAAAGCAGAGACACAGCCTCAGGGGCCCTGAGAGCTTCCCTCTGCCCTACCTGGGGGCCCCATGGCCGGGCCCCCCTTCTTCAGCAGCCATGCACGTGATGCACACACCCACGCCTAGCTCCTGAGGCTGGCCGTCACCAGCGCTTTCTGACGAGGAAATGAAGTCTGCTGCCTCGGTGGTACCAAGCTCTTCCCCAGGGCTGTTTCCAAACTGCGCTCGGCCAGGGGCATGGGACCAGGACAGCACGTCACACCTCCACAGCAGGGAGGCCAGAGCCCTGGCACCATCCCAGGCACCAACGTTTTTTTACGTTGCAAATCGCTGCAAGACCCAAGACTGTTCTTTTAAGTTTTAGAATTAGTGATTCTTTAGCGCAGCCAGCTCATGGTATTTCTAGGAAAGCCACTACCTGTGATAAAACACTGTTGTCAAGATGTGTTTTCCCACATATATTCATTTGCAACATCTACGTCCCGCTTTCGTGAGAGGCACTCCTGGCCCTGCAAACATGGCTTTTATATGAGAATTTGGTTCTGCAAATCAACTCCTACATTTTCAGGATTTGAATTCAACAAAGCGCCACAAAGCCTGAAATGAAGTTAGCATCCAATGCAAATAAACATTCCAACTGTAACGGTTTATCTGGGGGAGCGGCCAGGCTTCGGCTCCAGCACGACTGTCTGCATGTCGCCCTCACGCGCGGTTTACGTTTCTAAATAAAGTCGTTTCTACCAAGACGGCCTTCGCGGGTTCCTGGTGTTTACCTGCTTCATGGGTCAGTGTGGCTTCTTCGAGCCAGGCGAAGACGTCTTCAGGGCTGCTCGTGAAGGCGGGAGGGGACGAGGGACCGAGGAGGCTCATGCCACCGCGATGTCCTCCGATGGTGTGCAGAGGGCCAAACCCCACCACCCAGGGCCCGTGAGCAGGCAGACACCCCGCTGCCCGGGACGTACCTGCCGCTGGAGGAGGAGACAGCCAACCTCCCACAGTCGCTGACCTGCCGAGGCCTCTGGGCACCACGGCCCGCGCCTGTCTGCCACAAGCCCTGCCCATCCTGGCGTCTGGCCACCCAGACCTCGTCCGCAGCCCACAGGCCAAGCAGCAGGCTCAGCCTCACCGGGGGCAGGCTGGGGCGTTCCCAGGGCTTGGTCACCACCGAAGGGTCCCAGTGGAAGAGCCGAGGGTTGGTGGACACCAACAAAGACGGGGAGATGCTGGGGTCGTGTTACTGTGGACAGGAGCTGCCGTGGTCATGTGGCTCTGGAGTCTGGGCCGGGGCGGGGGGTCCTCAGCCACCTTAGAACCACTAGACCCTGGTCCCTCTTCCTCCCGAGACACGACTAAAGCACCAGGAAGACCGGCTCTCCCTTCGCTACATCGGCTCTCATCACATCAACACGTTTTTCTGAGAACTGCCAGCCAGCTCCCCAGCCAGCAACCCCCAACCCCATGCAGCCCCTCCTACGCTGAATGGAGCCCAGCCCTGTGCACCCAGGCTCTGGGGAAGCCCCCGCCACAAACGGGGTGCCACTCCCCCGCGCCCAGGAGGCTGCGATCAAGCCCGAGGCAGCCCCCGGGCCGGCACCAGCACCCGCCACCCGGAGAAGGCCAGTAGGGCCCCGGCAGCCAGGCCATCACCTGGGACACGGGCTTGGAGTGGCCGGTGGTGCTGGGGTAAGTGGCCGAGGGGCTGGCTGAGTGCCGCCCCACCCCTCCCTGCGGCTTGTGTCCTTCCGCCTGCTGTCTGACACCCGCTGCGAGGACGGCGGGACTTCTCCTGGGACAGGACGGCTTGAGCTGCCACTCCCCTGCAGCCGCATCTCCTCACTGCCTCTCCTGCTCCCCAGGGGGTGGACCTCAGTGACCGTGGGAAATGCTGTTCTGAAGGGAGACTGAGCTGAAGACAAAAGAACTGCAGTGAGAACCGCACCCCGGTTGGGAGCAGCTTCTCAGGCACCAGGCCAGCCCTCCGAGGCTCCTCTGCGCACTCGCTGTGGGGTGGGACGCGAGTAGACAGTTGGAGACGAGGGCACCAGACCTCCTACCATCCAAGAAAGGATCTCACGGAGCCCAAGGTGCGAGGCGGTCAGGGACCCGAGATACAGGTTGTGTGCAATCCACTTCCCAGCTGTCACCGCAGAGTCTGTCACAGCTTCGCTGACGTGTCGGGGGATGGCTCTCTGCGATGGGGCTGTCTTGAGCCTGCAGGATGTTTCGTGGCATCTCTGATCTCTACCCTCTAGATGCCAGCAGCACCGCCCCCTGCCCCCAGCTGTGACAACCAACAACTGTCCAGACATCGCCAAATGTCCCCTGGGGAGCAAAACTGCCCCCAGAGCCACGGGCCCAGAAGCAGTGACACCCCAATAGCAGCAGCTGCATCCGGTGCCCAAATCTTGGTTTCCAGATGCCATTCAAGCCTCCGAGAAAAGGAAATGGCTGACTGCAGGGCTTGAGTGGGGAAAGTACCAGATGAGCCAGGAGCTCGGAAGTGCTACAAGCGGTCTTGGGGGTGGGAGGGTAGATCACATCAAAAGGACACGGGACAAAAGGGAAAGAGCTGTGAAGACTCCCCACAGCCAGAGCTGGGCTGTCTGAGCCCCCACGTACGACAGTGATGGGCAGTGACCCAGGAACAGGACAAAGGTCCATGAGTCCACACTGGAGTAAACGGACAACTGAATGAATAAATAAACGGGAGGAACTGGGAGAAATCCAAAGTGTGGAGGTGTGGTTTGTTACCCCCTCGAGTGTGGGCGGCAGGGGACCTAGTGACCAGCCCCCACTGCAGGGCAGGACAGGAAGAGGGTGACCTGACAGTGGGGAGAGGCAGGCACCACCTTAACCGGAGATGGGGCTCAGCATCATGGCCCCAAGTCTGCCGACGTCATGCATCCTAACACGAACTAATAAGATGGCACATCACCTCTTGGGTCTCGTCCCAGAACCCAGAACCCCACTCTAATCATGAGAAGACAGCAGACAAACCCAAATTGAGGGACACACCACAAAACACCTGACCCGTCTCCTCAAACTGTCAAGGACGTGGAAAACAAGACTTAGAAACAGCCACGGCCCAGGGGAGACTGAAGGGACAGGATGACTAAATGCAGCTCAGCGCAGGGATGGGATCCTGGGACAGAAAAGGGGCATCAGTAGAAAACCAGGCACAACCCAGTAAGTCTGCGGTTTCGTCAACGCTAACTTCTTAGCTCTGCCAAAGTTCCACGGACAAGTAAGATGTTAGGGACTCTGTGCTGTCTGTGCCACTCGGACACAGAATTATCCCAACTAAGGAGCTTTACAAAACTACTGTAGCCAGTATACAGAAATACAATTGACTTTTGCTTATTTTTGTATTCAATGACCTTGCTAAGCTCATTTATTAATTCTAATAATGTGCTTGTAGGTTTTGTACTTTCCACATATACAAACATCTCACTTGCAAGTGGCGGCTGCTTTCCTTCTTCCTTTGCTATCTCTATACTTCCTACTCCTTTTTCTTGTCTTATTGCTCTGGCTATGACTTATAGAATAAGGTTGAGCAGAAGCCATAACATTGGGCACCCTTGTCTCATTCCTAATCTCTCAGGGGGGTAGAGGCTCAATACTCTGTATCAACCACAATGTTAACTGTAGCCATTCTTTATCAGAATAAAGAAGTTTTTTCCTGTGAAGTGTGCGTGTGAATTATGACACTACGTCTGACCACTGGCCTGGCTCTTTATCAGATCCAGCAGAAAGCTGTCAGCAGGCAGTGATGAACTCTACCTCCTGCACAGACTAAGAGCACACAAGGAAGAGGGGCGGGGTGCAGACCCAGAACACAATTACGGTTACAAACAACATCTAGGGTGCACCAGAGGAAAAAGGAGAAGGCGCGAGGGAGCCTCTGGAACTGGAAGGTTCCATGGCTTCATCTGCGCAGTGGTGAAAGGTCATGGCACATGCGTAATGACGAATCAAACATTGCGCACCCAAATGCACGTAGCCATATTTGTTTGTACCTCAACTGAGAAGGTTAAGAAGTACAAACGGCGGTTGGGAAGGTTCTTCCCCGCTGGGCGGGCGGGGGCAGAACTTTGCTCCAGGCGCTCAGGGCCTAGAGGCCCAAAGACTGGCCGGGAGACCCAGGCGCCGGAGCAGGCAAGTTGAACTTAGCGCGCGCAGAGGCGGGGCGGGGCGGGGCGGAGCGGTGGGAGGGCCGCCTAGACCCGGCTGGGCTCCGGCGCCCGCTCCTACCGAAGGCGGACGCGCAGGGCCCACCGAGCGCGTGTGCGCGGCTTCTCCCGGGCCTCGGCCCCGACCCCCGCGCGCCCGCCGGCCCCGGGATGCTGCTCCGGCCCCGGCGGCCGCCCCCGCCCGCGCCGCCGTCCCCCGCCAGCCCGGACTCCGAGCAGCGGCTGGCGGGGGGCGTCCCCGCGACCCCGCCCGGGAGGCCCGTCTCGCCCGGCGCGCTGGCGGCGCCCGCGCCCCCCGGGTCGCCCGCATCCCCCGGGTCACCCGTATCCCCGGGCTCGGCGCAGCGCACGCCCTGGAGCGCGCGCGAGACGGAGCTGCTGCTAGGCACGCTGCTGCAGCCGGCCGTGTGGCGAGCGCTGTTGCTAGACCGCCGCCAGGCGCTGCCCACCTACCGCCGCGTGTCGGCCGCGCTGGCCCGCCAGCAGGTGCGGCGCACGCCCGCGCAGTGCCGCCGCCGCTACAAGTTCCTCAAGGACAAGGTCCGCGACGCGCACGGTCAGCCGCCCGGGCCCTTCGACGCGCAGATCCGCCAGCTCATGGGGCTGCTGGGCGACAGCGGGCGCAGACGCGGCCGCCGCCGCTCCCCCGGGCCCGGGCGCCCCCCGCGCGGCCGCCGGCCAGCCCCCGCCGCGCCCGCTGAGCCGGGTAGGTGGGCTGGGGTGGGGGAGGGGCGGGGCGCCTCGGACCCGGGGAAGTGGACTGCGGGCCGGGGGGAGGGGCGGGCGCGCCTCACGCGACCACCCGCTCTGCGTTCCAGGCGCCCCACCGCTGCCCGCCGCCCGAGAACCCGACGCGGACCCCGCCTGGACGCTCAGGTTCAGCCCGTCCCCGCCCAAGTCTGCGGACGCGCCCCGCGCCCCCGGCTCCCCGACGGCCGTTTCCACATTTACCCCCGCGCCCGGCCGCCCCGAGGACCCCGAGCCCTTCCGCGCCCCCGCCTCGCCGCCGCCGCCGCCGCCGTCGTCCCCCGGCCCCACCCGGGAAGATCCCAACTCGCCGCCTGGTCGCCCGGAGGACCACGTGCCCCCGCAGCCCGCGCCGCCGTCGCTGAACGCCGCCCTTCTGCAGACCCTGGGGCACCTGGGCGACATCGTGTCCATCCTGGGCCCGCTGCGTGACCAGCTGCTGACCCTGAACCAGCACGTGGAACAGCTGCGCGGCTCCTTCGACCAGACCGTGTCCCTGGCCGTGGGCTTCATCCTGGGCAGCGCCGCCGCCGAGCGAGGCGTCCTGGCCGACCCGCGCCAGTGAGGCCCGGCCGCCGCGGTCCTCTCTGCAGGGCCGCCCCTCGGCCCTGACCCCTCCTGCGGCCCTCCCCCGCCCCTAACCTAGGTATGGGTTAAATAAAAAGATTGCTTTTTCCGACTTAATCCTGTGAGTGTGTGCGGGCCCCGCACTGAATAGGAATGTAGGGCTGGAGGTCAGGGCGAGGTTAAAATGGCCTCGGGATCCCGGGGAGGGGCCAGGAGGGCTGGGGTGGGCTGGGGCCCCCTTGGGATGCTGCCTGGTCCTACCTACCCTGGCAGGCCAGTCTCCAGTGGGGAGGGGGCTGTGGGCACGTGGAACCCGAGGTCGGGGCCCTCACTGCACGCCAGCTTCTCCACGTCTCCTGACCCTGCCCCCGGGACTTCCCACCCTGCAGACGAGCCATGGTGGGTGAGCCCGGCCGGGCGGGGAGGAGGAGGAGGGAGGGTCCAGGGAAATGGCGACGGCCGGGCTCAGCGGAGCCGGTGGGGGGAGGTATGATCAGTCTCCAGCGCCCACCGCCTGCCGCCCAGGGAAGAGTCTGAGGCTCTTGGCTGAGTTGGGTCAGGGAAAGAGGTGCGGGGCAGGGGGGCAGGAGAGCTAACGCACGCCCAGGGAAGGTGCTCCTTTCGTCGCCAAGGAGGTGACTGGGTGGGGGGCAGCTGGACCTGGGGGTCTGAGATCTTCGACCTTGGCTGAGGCCCGGGTCCTTGCAGTTTCAAGAGGACTTTATCAAAATCGCCCCAGGAGCATTTTCCAAATAGTAACTGAGGGCCCCACCCCGGGCCGGTGGATCAGACCCAGTGGGGACAGGGCGGGGCCGGAGGTGCTCACAGCCGGTGGGAAGGAGGAAGTGGCCCGAGGGGCTGGCCAGCATAACAATGCAGGCTCCGGCTGAATGCGGGGCAGCTTCTCGGCGACTAGGGGCTCATTCAGAGACTTAAGTGATCGCTCTGGGCCACAAAGGTAAAAGAGGGAAGGGTGTCCCCATGGGCCCTACGGTCCTTGCCCTCTGGCATCAGCCCCTCCCCCAGCCCTTTCCTGGAGCCGTCTTCCAGGAGGCCCCAGTAGGGCCCTCTGCCTGCAGGGACCCCGGGCAGACCAAGGCTGCGCCTATCCTTCAGCCGCGTACTGATGGCAGGGCCTGGGGGCTCCGTGTGAAAATCCCAGATCTTCATTTAAGACACACTGGCCTCTGCTCCACGAGGCTGTTTGTGCCCTGGTCCCTGTGAGTCCGGAAGCCACCAAAAACCTGGGGTGGGCTGATTCGAGTTTGTAAACACCCCACCCCACCCCCACACGCCCCCGGAAGGCAAGAGCCACGGGCTGGCGGGGTCTGAGCCTTGGGACACATCCCAGCAAATATGCCAATCCCCCAGGGGTGGGGACGATGTCAGCCGGGACCCTCTGCTCTGGAGAAAGGCTGTTCGGGGGCTTGAAATCCGTGTAAGTCTCCGAGTCTGAGATATTTGGGGGCACCAAGGAGAACCCATCTGCCTTACTGCCCACGTTGCCTGGGGCCCCGGACGCCACATCCCATGGCTTTCTCCTTGGGGCTCTATGCTGCAGTAGTGACTCTGAACACCCCTACCCCGGGCATCGCTAACGTCTTCCGGCCTGGTGAGAGGAGAGAGCGTGTCTCACCCCAACTCCTTGGCTAGTGGCTTTAGTTTTAAACTTCAGCCATTCCTGATGCGTGGAAATTCTCAAATCCCTTCTTCTGGCCCTGCCATGACTCCCTTTGGCTGTGGCTCTCTCGTGGGCCTGTGGGGTGAGGTGTGTCCCTGTCCCGCTCTGTGACACGTGTGTCTTAAGCCGGGCATCCTGGGTTTGGCTCTGCACCTGTGCGGTGGACACACCCCAGTGGGATGGTGTCCCGGCCATGAGAACATCTTTCCCTGTGCCAGACCCCAAGTGCAGGGCAGAGACCCAGCAGGGTCTCCTAGGACCAGTCCTCAGGTTAGTGCCCATCTCGTCTCATCAGTGGCCCCTTGGCTAGCAGATTCACCCTTTTTATTTTATTGTGGTAAAATACACATAACATTAAGTTTACTATCTTACCCATTTCAAGAGTGCAGCTCAATGGCATTAGGTATATTCACATTTTTTGTGCAGCTGTCACCACCGTCAGCTCCAGAACTTCATCTTCCCAAACCGAATCATTAAACACTAACTCTGCAGCCCCCTCTCCCAGCCCCTGGCACCCAGCACCTACTTTCTGTCTCTGTGGATTAAACTGCTGTAGGGACCTCATGTAAGTGGGATCAGACATTATTTGTCTCTCTGTGTCTGGCTTATTTCACCTAGAATAATGTCCACCAGGTTCATCCAAGTCACAGCATATTGCAGAATTTCCTTCCTTTTTAAGACTGAATGATCTTCCATTGACTGGATGGACCACAGTTTGCTTCTCCATTGATCTGTTGGTGGACACTTAGGTTGCTTCCACGTTTTAGCTATTGTGAATAATGCTGCCATGAATAGGGGTGTGCAAATATCTCTTCAAGACCCTGCTTTCAGTTCTTTTGGGTTTATATCCAGAAGTGGAATTAATGGATCACATGGTAGTTCCATCTTTAGTTTTGAGGGGAAACCTCCATACTGTTTTCCAGCCGCTGCCCCATTTTACATTCCCACCAACAGTGCACAAGTGTTCCGATTTCTCCACATCCTCGTCCACACTTCTGTTTTGATTTTGTTTTTTATCTCGGCCATCCTAGCGAGTGTGTCGCAGCACGTGGAATCATAGCAGTGCTGCAGGTACCAGCTGATGCTCGCCTGTCCAGCTGCTTGGTGGACCCATCTAGCTGGTATTTCCACCAGCTGTTCCCTGTGTTCGTACCACGTGAATTCAACTGCACGCCCGTTCTGTCCTGCGGTGCACTGAGCCCCGTGAACAGGGTACCTGTGCCCCCACTAGCTCGGATGACCTCCAGCAGTGACCGTGGGTCCTCCGCTCCCTGCCATGGGGCCCTGCCCCCCCACAGCTTCAGGGCCCTGGGGCTGGCTTTGCTTTTTCCCTTTACCTCACGTCCTCTTAGTGCTGCCCTGTTGTGTGTGCAGGACCAGCCCTGGGCCCTCATCCTGTCGGCCCCCGTAACTCAGGGTGGTAGCCAAGGCTCGCTCCTGGGGCCGGTTTTGTTTCCGTGTGGGCAGCCAGTAGGCTGGAATCCAGTTCCCGCCTCATTCAGCGCCCTCGTCCTTCCACCCAAATTCCGTTTCCTCCCAGGCTGGGGCCAGAGAGAATTCGTTTTCACAGCATGTTCATCCGTCAAGGATCAGGGCTGTAGGGACCTAGAAAAGCAGCTATTTCCAATGAACGATACATTGGTTATAAGGGAACACGTAATGTTAGATGTATTTTCCCCAAAGAGGCATTTAACCCTGTCAGCTTGGGGGCTTCTTTACCCCCGGATAGGGCTACACTCTTTATCTCTAATTAGTTCTGCTACCTGTGCTCCCTCCCATGTCCAGACTGTCCCTAAATTTTTTTTTTTTTAATACTTGCAGAATGAACTTTATTTATTTACTTATTTACTTATTTATTTATGGCTGTGTTGGGTCTTCGTTTCTGTGCGAGGGCTTTCTCTAGCTGTGGCAAGCGGGGGCCACTCTTCATCACGGTGCGCGGGCCTCTCACTATCGCGGCCTCTCTTGTTGCGGAGCACAGGCTGCAGACGCGCAGGCTCAGTAATTGTGGCTCACGGGCCCAGTTGCTCCGCGTTATGTGGGATCTTCCCAGACCAGGGCTCGAACCCGTGTCCCCTTGGCAGGCAGATTCTCAACCACTGCGCCACCAGGGAAGCCCTGTCCCTAAAAATTTAACTGAAGTAAGTTTCCTGTACAACCTCACGTTTCAGAATTGCCCGGCTTCTTGATTCTTGTTGTTCGTCTTCCAAATTAGTCTCTTCTGTACCTGTTCCTCTAATCACACCATCTATACAACGCTCCACTGTCAAAGAGCTTGGTATTCGGAACAGTCTCAAACCGGGGAGTCTGTGGGGTGCTTGGACTCGGGGGCAGGCTCTGAATCCGCATCATTTTTCAAGTCAGTGCAGATGGGGCCTGAGGATATCGATCTACTGTTTTTGCAAAGAAGAAATCCCTAAGATTTGGTAAATGTACGTTTCTGTGATTTATAGTGAGATAAGGATGGCTCCCTCTAGTATTTCCTCCATGCTTTTATTTTTTCTTTCTTTTTTTGGCGGTACGCAGGCCTCTCACTGTTGTGGCCTCTCCCGTTGCGGAGCACAGGCTCCAGACGCGCAGGCTCAGCGGCCATGGCTCACGGGCCCAGCCGCTCCGCGGCATGTGGGATCTTCCCGGACCGGGGCACGAACCTGTGTCCCCTGCATCGGCAGGCAGACTCTCAACCACTGTGCCACCAGGGAAGCCCTCCTCCATGCTTTTGGTCTGCCTAATTACCCCCTTCTCTTACAGGACATCAACCCTGTCTGTGATTTCTTCCCCACTTTTGTGCCCCCTGGGCAACTGTGCCAACAGGCACAATAGCAATGTTTCCCTCTCATCCTGGTTCTGCTGCTAAACTTATTTGTCTGCCAAAAACCACACTGCTCTGTGTTATGGACTGAATGTGTCCCCAAATTCCTATGTTGAAATCAACCCCCAGTGTGGAGGTGTTGGTGGGGTGGGGGGCGTGGTGGGGGTGTTGGGAGGTGATTATGTCATGAGGGTGGGGCCTCATAGTTGGAATTAGTGCCTTTGTAAGAAATGAAATGAGAGAGCTTGCTTTCGGTCCTGCTCCCTGCCAGGCGAGACCACAGCAAGCAAGCAGCCAGCATTTGCTGCTGAAGCCCCCAGTCTGTGGTGCTCTGTCACAGCAGCCAGAGCAGACAGGACACCACTGCCAGTCTACACACGTGCATTCAGGGTTCAGTGCTGCGTCTGTTCCAACATGCTGCCATCTGCCCAGCCCTCCTGCCCACGTGCTGGTTGGCCTCTCCCAGAACTGTCCTCACTTACAATCTGCAGTTTTTAAACAGACAACGGCTACTCCAGGTGGGGCTTTCCTCCCCCTCACCTGGCCCAGATCCAGGCCCTGCGGCGTCCCCGGCATGGACCCTGTGTGTGACCCGTCCTGGTCCTCTTCCCGGGCCTCACAGTGGGATGCAGCCCCTGCCCAGCCTCCATCAGCGGTCAGTGGGGAGTCTCTGGGGCCCATCTCTGTTGGCTGTTTCTCCATGTGAGAGCCACTGTCCTTTCTGGTCCAGTTTCTCTGCCCATCGTGGGTCTAACCCAGTTCCTTTCCCTTCAGGACCCCCGTGGGCATCCCCTTCCTGCCTTCATTTTCTGAGTGCTTGGCTCTGATCCGTTCCTTCAAGGGCCCTCCTGGCCTCCAAGAAAGGTCAGATTCCTGGCTGATGGGTGGTAAGTCTTACTCTTCACTGTGTCAACTGGGCCATGATTAATCCGCCTGCATTTTATGGTTCTGTCTTCTACCAGATGTTTCACTAACGTTTGTCACCACACCCACACCATTCTCTCCCAAAAGCCCGCCTTTGTCAACAGAGCAGAAGGTCCCGTGTCCCTCGCCAGGCTGCCACCTGCCCTCCCCACCGTGTCAGAGTCACCACAGCTTTTAGAGCGCTGCACTACTTCTCCCCATCCTGTCTGTGACCCCTGACCCCACGTGACTCAGCCCTGCTCACGCGCAGCTCTGTGGATCAGCCTGTCCCATTTCGTGTCATCACAGATGGCGTTAGTCACCGTGGCTGCCGCCGTCTGCAATGCCTGTCATCTTTGTCACCAGAATCTCCCATAAGGGGGTCCTTTCCTGAAGACCCCCGGGGTCAGTGCCCTCACCATGTGCATAAGCAGGTGCTTGTCTGCCTCGTCTTGGTTCATTGCTGTTTCTAATAACAGCACCAAGCAAAAGAACTCTCTGGGGTGATGGGAATGTTCTAGAACAACACTGTCCAATTCGACAGCCACCAGCCGCATGTGGTCACTGAGCTCCTGAAACATGGCCAGTGCAACAGAGGAACTGAATTTTTTTTAATAGATATTTATTTATTTTTCTTTATTTTGGCTGCGCCAGGTCTTAGTTGCAGCATGCATGTGGGATCAAGTTCTCCAGCCAGGGATCGAACCCGGGACCCCTGCATTGGGAGCACAGAGTCTTACCCACTGGACCACCAGGGAAGTCCTGGAACTTAATTTTTTAATCTAAATTAATTTATGTCGCCACATATGCCTCAGAGTTCCACATTCAGTCCTTGTGTATAATTCTGTTTTATTCTAGTGCCATTGGTTTCAGCTTCCTATCTTCAGAATCTCACCTTGAAATTTACATTTATCAGCAGCAAAATCCCATTCCTTTCACCAAAGACAAAGCCCTGGAGTCAACAGGGTCACCACAGGCCCCTTTCTGAGTCTCAGACTTACGGCGGACTTACCAAATGCAGCCTGAACCCGCCCCCTTACCACTCCGACCCCGTGTCTCTGGGGGACAGATGCAAGACCACAGGGCCAGGCTGCGGGCAGTGACATTCAGTCTGTCTTCTTTCGGAGGACCTTGCCCGCACGAGGCCACACCCCAGCGTGGCCCAGCGCCTCCTGCCAGAGGTCTTCCCGGGACCAGAGGATGGCGGAGCCCCCACCTGCCAAGGGAGACATGATGGGAATCAGCCGGTGCTGGGATCGCTTCTGAGGCAGCTGACCAGAGCAGGGAAGGTGAGGCCTGGCGAGGGGTGGGGGGCGGTGAGCAGAGGGGGCTGCAGAGGGGAGGGTGTGAGCAGAGGGGGCTGCAGCCCCCATACTCTCTACAGCACCAGCCTCAGGACTGTGGTTTTGAGGACGGGAGGTGAGGGCTGGGGGGTGGGAGGTGCACCCTGCCTCTGCCTGTCCACTCGGCCTGCCCTGCTGCAGCCTCTGAGGGCAGGATGGAGGGGGGCAGGGGGAGGCAAGGTCCAGGGCTGAGGTTCCTTGGGCAGCAGCAGGAAGCTCTCCTACCTGGCCCCCTAGGAAGGAAGGGGCATAGGGGAGGCACCCACCCGCCCGACAGGGAGACCCAGACAGATGTGATGGGGTCCTATGAGCAGCCCCTTCCCAAACTAGGGGAGGGCGTGCGGGGCTCTACCTCATCACACCTGCAACCCGGGGATCGGACACCACCCACCCACCGGGTGCTCTCCCAGACTACCGTCCAGCTGGGGTAGGGTCATGCCCACCACGCCCCCACACTCACACCTCTGTTCTCGCCACCGGAAGCACAAACTCGCCCTCTGGGCTTCAACGAGGGAGGTTAGGGGAGGGGCGTGGCGACAGGGATGGGGCCGACCTGCGAGGGAGGGGGAGGGGGGACAGCCGTGGCCCTGGCTCTCTGAGATCCTCGCGAGACCACGGGGCGTTGGAGAGAGATGGGACAGAAGAGCAGTGATGCGGTCACACAGGACCAGCCTCACCTCTTGGTGGGGGTGGGCGTGGACAAGGGGTCTTGGGAGGGGCGTGGCCTCCCTCGGCGTGGTCGTCCCCGCTGTCGGTGGTGGTGGCCTGGACTAGTCAAGGCCGTGATGGCGAGAAGCCGGCGGGTCTAAGGATTTAGGCAACTGAACCCCCAGGACCAGGTGCCAGGACGCAGGGCTGGGGCTGCTGGAAGAGCCCGTTTGCAAGGGGGGGAGTTGACTTTGGTCGCGGGTTGGGTCGGGCCGCAGGGCCTCCGAGTGTAGACGGGACTCGAGAACGCTGGGCGGCCGCTCACCGCGCGCCTCCACCAGCCCGCACTACCTGGCGCAGCAGGGACGCGACTCTCCGTGGCGCGCATGCGCGGGATTCGGTACGAGGCCGGCTGCCTGGAGCCAAGGCCACGCCTCCGCCTGATCACCGGGTCTCCGAGGAAGGCAGCAGCGGGGTTGCAGAGGGGCAGCAAAGCCGGGAGGTGGGTCCCAGAGCCAGGAGAGGGGCAGGGCCTAGCACCCCCGGACGCTGCTCCCAAGCCAAGGGAGGAAGCTGAGGCCAGACGTGGGTTACACAGCTGTCACTGGAGCAGCCAGGGTTAGAGGGAGGGGAGACCCCAGGGGACACGAGGCAGCCAGGTCGGGAGAGAGCGGGCCTGTGCCCGCGGCAGTGCTGAAGGAAGAGAGGGGCCACCCCAGGCAGTAGCCGGGAGCTGGCGGGGGACTCGGGGCGGGGGGCCGTCTGACCTGCGGAGTTGAGGTCACCTTAGGACTCAGGAACGGGAGCTTCAGGTAGGGGCTGGGGAAAGTCGAGGTGGCAGGGCCATTAGAGGAGGGTCCCGGATTAGGGAGGGGGTCGCCCAGCAGAACTGGGTGGTGGGCGCGGAGGATGGTGCTCGTGTGGGGACAAAAGACCGAGGGGCCGGCTCTGAAAGATTAGAAAGGAAGAGATGCTAAAACGGGTTTGAAAGGCGTGGTACCTGTTAATGCCTGACATTTCATAAATCACCGCTTTTGAGCACAAAATGCAGTAATTCCCAACAAATGTTCCCTATTACCTAGAGGGTGCCTGTCCCGCGCGTTCTGTGCAACTGCAGCAGTCGTGGGGCTGGGGTTTACTTCTCTTTGCCGCGCTGGGGAGGCACCGCCCCGCCTCCACCCGGAGGGGCTCCGCGTACCCGCCCCCCAGGCCCCCCAGCTCGGCCGCTGTCGCCGGTAGCGGAGCAGACACTGTCGCGGCGGCACTTAGAGGCCTGCCCCCGGGCGTCCTTGGAGCAGCCCTGGGGACACGCGATTTCCAGGACACCGTGCAGTAATCTCACAAGACACCCCGCGCGACACACGGCGAGTGAGTTAAATCCCCAGCCTCACCCCTCAGGGTCCGGTGACCGAACTGGGCTGGCCCGGGGGCGGGAGGAAGACGCGGGGTCCGCGACCCCGGCTCCTCCCCGGTGTGCCCGGCTCCCACCTCACCGACCCCTCCCCAGACGGAGGGGCTCGAGGGCGGGGTTGGGGTGTTAATCCCAACGTGAAGCCCGTGGGGCCTTTGATGTCCGCGGGGCGGGCTCGGGGGCGGCCTCGGTGCCCCGCCCAAACTGGCGCCGGCGCCCCTGGGAGTCCAGGCTGCGGGCTCGACCCGACCAATCTGAAGCCCTGCGGCGGGCTGGGGGCCGAGTTCGGCCGCCGGGGCCGCCGCGCCGACTCAGAGCCCGCGCTCCGGGGGGCGCAGCTCCCGCCGGCGGGTCCGCGCAGCAGCGCCCTGCGGTCGTCTACAACGCGCCACGTGTCCGTCTGCCTGGCGGCGGGGAGGAGACAGACGCGGTCCGGCCAAGGTTAGAGGAGAGGTCCCGCTGACCCCGCCGCCACCCCACGGAGCACGGGCGCCCCAGAACTCGCCGCCCCCTTCCCCGAGGCCAGCTTGGGGCCAGGGGCGCAGACGGGGCCAGTGAGTAGTGAGGCGCTGGCGGCACAGGGGACTCGGACAGGGTGACTGTCCCTAGGCTAGCCCGTGCGGCCTGGGCTTCTCAGTCCGCAGGAACCCTGCGCCCTCCTGGCTACCACGGGGTGGAGCCAGGCAGCAGCACAGCGGAGCCCGAAGCGGTCGGGGACCCACAGCGGAGCACGGTGGCTCGCCTGTCCTTCCTGCTCGGTTCCTCCTGGGAGCCAGACGTGGAGTCATCCACGTCCTGAGCCAGCAGACCCCCTTTCTTCCTGTCACCCGAATCTGGAGACAGCTCCTATGGCACCAGGGTGAAACCCAGCAGAGGGTCTGGGCAGGGGCTGGGGGGTGGAGAGAGAGAAGGGCCAGCGGAGCCCGAGGGACCCTCTCTGACCAGCCCCTCCCCACCCTGTCTGGCTAGATGCCTGCCCACATTCCTACCAAGCAGGACAGCAGGCTGCAGCAGACACCCTGTCCAAGCCCACCCTGTTGCTGGGAGTAGTGATGTGGACCCCTGACCCCCTCGGTGTGCACACCTGTCACCTCTGGCACTGCAGACCCTCGGGGGCAAGTTGGACAGAGGAGATAGCTCGGCACTCCACAGGACAGGCTCCCAGCCGGGGTGCTGGGTGGGAAGGGGCCGTCCTCGCCTTCCTGCAGCCCAGGCCAGCTGGGTGGGGGGGGGGGGGGGAGATGAAAGGCTGTAACAGGTCCTCAGTTACCACCTCTCCCTTCACCGGGGACACAGACCCGCCCCTCCCCCAGACATCTTGAAGCCGGAGGAGGTGTGAATGGCCTCCTTTGTGCCTCTGAATTGAAGGCAATTAGGTGCTACTTATCTGTGGGGGGCATTTGGGTCCTCTTTGCAAACCCACCTCCCACCCACCCCGCTCCTCCTGAGCTTATAAGTGCAGCCCAGCCCTGCCAAGACTGAGGCGGACCCTGTGCTCATCCTGGCCCTCCTGCGCGGCCGGGGCACCCCGTTCCCAGCCCCCACCGTCTGTCCAGAGGCGGATCCTGAGTGCGGCCGCACCACCCAACAAAGCCTCCCTCCTCCGCCTTTCCTGGTGCCTGCGAGCCAGCCTCCAGCTTTGGCTCAGGGGACCGGCTCTCCCAGAGAAGCTGTGCGGGGCCAGCGCACACCGCCAGGCCCGCCAAAGTCTCCCAGGGGAGCCTGTCTGCCCCAGCCCGGGTGTGCAGCAGAGGGGACCACCCCCAGACCGTGGGCAAGGAGGAGGTGAAGTCCTCAGGAGTGTGCGCCAGGGACGCCCACACCTGGTAGGTGTGGGGATTGGGGGACCTCCCTTCCCAGGCTGGGAAGGGAGCCGGGGAGGTTTCTGGAGCAGGGTCACACATCTGTGTACTCCGGCCACAGGTGGGGCATTCTTTGCAAGGCTGGGGCTTGCGGGTTGTGCCGGACCCCTCCGGCCGGTGAACCCTTCTCGGAAGCAGAAACCACAGTGGCGGTCTTCCCTGCTCAGACCCCTTGGAACTTCTCTTCCCCCGCCCCCGCCCTGGAGGGGCTGCCCCCACCCTCTCTGAGCCAGGATGCCCACCTTAGCACTCGGTACACATGGCCTTCAAGCTCTAAGTCCTTGGGGCCCACCTCTGCAAGAGGGTCACAGGTAAGTGCGTCTTGCAGGTCACGAACCTGCTCAGTTCGGAGGGCTCACCATGGCTCCTCCTGCAAAGCCGGGTGCCTTCGTTCGGCATCTGGACTGCGGCCTGTTCGCCGGCCACCTGGAGTCCTGCAGGGCTGCTTAGGGACAGCACGGCCCGGAGCCCACTGTGCTTCTGTCCTCGTGAGCTTCCCGTGGTTTCCAAACTTGACGGAACGCTTTGTCGTTGGCAGAGGGGGCTTTCTTAGTCTGTCTTTTAGTCTTTGTGACTTAATCACTGCTCTTAGGTGTCAAGTCCTACGTGGCCAAAAGTGGGGCTGGTATTATCTGTAAGTTTGCATTTTTTTAAAAGTTTTAATAATGACCATGGACACATCTTCACCTCATGGGGGTTCTTAGTGCTGCCCTATCTCATAATTAGAAATCAGAGAACAAACCTGCAGGAGACAGAGCCTGGGTACACGGGGAGTCCACGGGAGGGCTTCCCCAGACTGCAGGCCTTTGCCGAGGGTGGGCTCCGCCAGCCCCCATTGCACCCCCCGCCCCGTGAGTCAGAGTTCCTTGTCTGCGGGTGAAAGAAACTGGTTTCTGGAAGGGAGCATTGGGCAGCGGTGAGGGGCCGGTGTCAGGACTGCTGTCCACTCCATCGTCCTCTTCGACATCCACGCCTCTGGACCCCCTCCACACTCAAGCTGAAGGCGAGGAGGGGTGTCGCCTTGGCCCAGCGGGAGGCTGGAGGGCGGGCTGCTCTCCTGAGGCCCCGCCGCCAGCACCATCCGCGGTCACAGCTGGTGGCATCTCCCGGGGGGGGGGGCCTGTCCCCCCCAGGCAACATTTTCAGCCACACGGACTGGGTGCCCTCCCGTCCTCTCTCAGGGCTGAGCCAGGAGGCAGAGGGCGCTCGGACTCCCCGTGTGCGCACAGCCTCCACGGCGGAGCAGGTCAGCGCCCTGCTGTGCTCCTTCCGGCACCGCTGCTACCGGTGCCCTCTGCTGGCCCGGGAGATGCAGCTGTCCGAAGTGCAGGCGAGGGGGGTGGCCCGTCGTTGCCCTGCTCACCTGGTTTCAGAATCGCCGCGTGAAACACAAACGCCATCTGCAGGACTCGCAGCTGAGCGCGCCCTTCCCCACAGCACTCCGTGCGCCCCTGGCGCTCTGACCCCCCACCCTCTGCCCTGGGCTGTGTGCGGCCTGCAACTGCTGTGCCCATGGGCATCCTTGCCTGGGCCCCCAGCTCTGGCCCAGCCTCTGGGCTCCTTCTGGGGTCCCTGACGAGCGGAACCAGCCTCCCTGGCTTCCACGTGGGCCTCGTGCGGCAGGCAGCCCCCCAGACGCCGGGAGCCCGGTGCACACGCTGAGCCCAGCTTTGCCCTGGGGAGCCTGGCACGTATGCGCCCCGCCGGAGACCCGGGATGTCTTTTAAGGATGTGTGGCTGCCCAGAAGCCCGCAGCTGAAGCCTGTCAGACACTGGGCCTCCGTGCAGAGCTGTGTCTGGCATCTACCTGCAGAGACGCGGTGATCCCCTGCGTGGGCCTGAGGCCGGTGGCACCTGGAACCTTCCGGCCTTAGGACTGTGGAGGGTTTACAGTCGAAGGCGTTTCAGAGCCACTTCATACCTGAAAGTTGCCGAAGGGTTGGTCTAGGAAGTGATGGGTCAGCAAACAGTCAAAGGCCCAAGGGGACTGTTGCTCCGGGCTCTTATGCCCTCACACACGGGGGTCACGTTACCCTTCGTTGGGGGTAACTTACTCAATAGAAGGCTTCCAGTTAGGGTAAACGAAGTCGAACTCTTACGCTATGTGCTTCCAGGCTTTGTGCATGAAAATGGAAACCGGCAGGATTGGGAGGAAGTGAACGTGCTTCTCACCTTTTGGTGTTTGAATTCCACGTTAACCATGACCCCAAAGCTGGAAACGGGAAAGGAACTGACGGTGAGCGCGTGTGAGCCAGGGACTGCCCCATGTGCTGCCCTGCGCCTCCCTTTGCTGAGGAAGGACCCACGCAGCGTCTGGCCTGCGCCCCCTGAGCTGTCCTCTGTCCTCGCCTGCAGGGCTGTGCCCCCGCAGCAGGAGAGAGAGGGCCCCTCCCTGCCCGAGGCGCGCCTGGAAGCCGCCTCACCACTGGAGGAAAGAGCCGGGGGTGCAGACTTTCCGGAGGGTTCTGATACGGCACTCAAAGGGTGTCTGCGCCGCATGGATGACAGTGGGCGAGCCGGGGCGTGGGGGTGATGCCCGGATACCGCGGTGAAGGGCCAGTTCAGAGAGGACCTGGGTATTCAGTACAGGATCACTTCGTATTCATTACAGGAGTGCTTTGGGGGAGAGTAGGAGGGATTGAGGAAGAGGCAGGTGATCGGGGAAGGGCAGCGGGGCACAGCTGGGTGGGTGAGGGTGCGCCCTGGGGCCTGCCAGGCAGGAAGGCAACGAGGGGCAGATACCCTGAGACCTCCTGCTCGCTGTGGAGGGTGGGTTCCGAGCAGAAAGCCTCCGTGCAAGAAGCAGAAGCCTGGGTGTCGGAGGATAGAGCCAGGCCAGTGTGGGGGCAGCTGCCGAAGGCCACTTGGAGCCTTTGGGATTTTGGCCGAGTTCCGCAGCAGTGCGGTGTGGGCCCTGTTACCGCATAGCGGTTGTGGCTTTCTTTCCAGAGGTGGGGCTTTTACAGCTGTGTGGAGCCTCTTGTTCAGGGTTTCCTGTGGGTCGGGATTCGCTTAAACAGGTACAGGTTCGTGTGGTTTCAGCTGTTCTAACCTTTGGTTCAGAAAAGCCTAAGCCTCTGCCTGGATTCTCTCTCGACCCTAAAATCTTAGCCAGAGTCTAGCTTGTCTCGTTCCTTCCAAGCTACCCAGTGGTTCAGGGGAAGCTGAGCTATCCTCAACGTCTGTGTCCCGTGATGTGTGTGTGCGCGCCTCTTGTGTGTGCGCCTCTGTGTCTGTGTGTGTGTCCCGTGATGTGTGTGTGTCTCTGTGTCTGTGTATGTCCCTGTGTCTGTGTGTCTTTTGCCTGAGTGCTGTCGCCCCCGCTCCCAGGGCTTTGGGTGTCACTTGTCTGCATCCTCCACCCACTTCTGGGCAGCGGTGCCCCCTTACCTGGTACTCTCTAACCCACGGTTGTCATGACCAGCAGTGACTGGTGGGACCAGGCTTCCCAAGCCCTGCTTCCGTCCTGCTGCTCAGACAGGTGCGTTAGAGCCTCACCCGCTGGCAGGGACTGGGCAGAACAGTCTAAATCCCAGTTTAGGGAAACGGGGACTTTGCAGTGGACACTGGCTGGGGCAGCCGGCCTTGAGCAGGAACTGGGTGGAAACGGGAGAGCCCACGGCTCTGCCAGGTCCACCTCCTCTGGTTTGGGAGCCAGACCTGGTGACAGTCTGCAGGGCCTCATGCCTGAAACTTACATACAGAGGGTGCCAAATCCACACGATAAGGTACATAGGACAAAATATTCACAGCGGAACCGGCTGGCGGGGTCTACGGGCTGTCTGTCTTGCTCTAAACTTTTCTGTCTGCAGTTGTCATAGGAGGTGCTGGACGGGGCTGCTTGGGTGTCGGCCCCTCCCCTTCCCAGGGCCAGGCGCATCCCTCCGCCCTCCCCCGCCAGTTCTGAGCCACCCAGTTCTTGGCGCCCAGGCAGTGACGCCTGGTTGTGGGTCAAGAATGGGTCCTCTCAGCCAGGCCACCCGCACAGGCCCCATAGCAGAGGGGCTTGCAGAACAGACGCGGCACTGCCAAGCCCCCTTAAGGGTGTGGGAGCACCTCCCCCCCATGACCGCACAGATTCTCGGTCCTCCTCCCGCTTCAGTGGCCCCTGGTGGCAGAGGACCTGCCATATCCAAGACCATTGCTGTCCAGGGGTCAGGACCACCAGGGCCGCACGGCGGGGCTCCTGGCCACCAGGTGGGAGCACAAGCCTCCCGGGGCAGCAGGACAACCCAGGCCTCTGCAGCTGGAGGGCTCTGTGTTGCCCCCTTCCGAGGCCGGTAAGATCCTCATTCCCAGCTGTGGTGGTGATTGCAAGAGACAAGGGGACAGGTGGAGGGAAACCCCTCCCCAGGGAAGCCATGCTGAGCTTTGTGGGGTAGGATCATTCACCCAGTGCCTCTGTGAGCCCCACCCTACCATTTACGGGGCAGGGGCCCCTGCGACTGGCGGCCTGTAGGGGCGTCACCTGGCTTTTCCGAGGGCTGCCTGGCCCCAGGCTGTTCTCTGTGCCCCTCAGCTGAACCAGAGCTGATACAGGACACACTGGCCTGCTCTGCTCGACCTCCTGGTGGGGGCTCCTGGCCCATCTCCCTGCCAAGGGAGCCGCCCACAAGGGACCCCACCCTGCGGCTGGGGCAAGTCAGGGACCAAGGGGAGGGTATGCGCGGCCAGCTGCAGTGACTGAAGCGTTTCCCTCCCTGGGCCCAGGAGCCATACCCTGCAGCTGCTGACAGGCGGATAATGGTAGAGAGCAAGGCAGAGCCACTGGCTGCCTGGATCCAGCCGTGCCTGCAACCCCCACCTCTCTCCCCATCACAGGAAACAGGTGTCTGGACCCGGCCACTGTTCCTCATGCACTCAGGGTATTGTATATACCTGCTTCCCTTCAATACTCTCAATGGTCCAGGGGGAGCCTCACCAGCAGAGCCAGCCCCCAGCCCCCTGGTGACGATGGACCAGACGGAGAGTGGCACTGTGGGGGCTCTCCGTTCGCTGGGCTGATCAGCCGATAAGATAAGCCTGAGCGTCACTGTTGAAGCTCTCAGTTCACTGGGCTCCCTCTGTCCCTTTTCCTGCTGCAGGATGTTAAGGCCAACAGGCTCCAGAGCCAGGGAGTTCCCACCTGGACCAGCGAGCCGGCGCCCCAGGCAGTGCTGGGGAGCAGGCTGTGCACACTCCAGCCCTGGGAGTCCTGGCCCGCCCACCTGGCGCCGCCAGGCCCAGGGAGTGTCCTGCCCCCGTGACCCTGGTTATCAGAAAGCCCCCCACCCCACTGCCCGCCCCCCCAGCTGATGTGTCTAGGAGTCGTTTCATTCCCTCATGTTGACGTATTTTTTATCAGGTTCCCTCAAGACCACTCATTCTTACTGATGTGCCCCCCCTGCCCCCACCAGCATGGACGAGAAGAAACACGACGGAGGGAGCTTTGCTTTCACCGCTTCAACGGTCAAAGCTTTTCCACACTGAACTTTACAAGAAGTCACCTTTATTGACATTTCCGAAGGGAAAATACACTCACACTCGTTACAAGTGTGATGAAGGTGGAGAGAGCATCCCTGCGGCAGCCCCCGCTGACGCCCTCCCCCCGCCCCGCTTCTCTGCACATCCGAGCCCCCTGGTCCCAGACCCAGACCCCGCAGTGGTCCCAAACGGGCTGCCCCCGCTCCTGTTCCGGCACCTTCTATAACTTTTCAGGGCAGCCCCAGTGACAGTCACCGTGGAGCAGGGGCCTGCTCAGCCCCTCTCCCACGCGCCTGCAGGGGCAGGGCCTGGACCACGCCGTCCGCAGCTCTAGGGCACGCACGGAAGCAAAGGTTACCCGATCTTCTTGTCCTAGGACGGGCGACCCCTCCCTCTCCCTGCCCCCACCGCCCCCCATACATCATCCTGATGGAAGAGGGCAAGGACCCCCTGGCCCCGTCATCCGGATCCATCCCCGATCCAGCGTGCAGGACGTGGAAGCAGGTCCAGAGGCAGGTGCGTGGCGGGGAATGGGCTCTGCAGCGCGGCAGGACCTCGGCGCCCCATTTTCCCATGCCCTACACCTCTTTAGGCCAGACCCTCAAAGAAGTATATGCATAGGAAAAAGGAACAGCGAGCAGCGTGGCCGGCACGGGCGTGGGTCCAGGAGGGTCCGACCTGGGTCAGGTGAGGCGCGGGGACAAGCTGCGGGCTCGGCTGGGCAGCTGCAGGCGTCCTGTGGGTGCGAGTGAGCGGGATGGGCTGGTGGGCTGAGGCGGAGGCAGCGAGGCTGGCCGGGCCTTACCTGGTCAGCCTCGGGTCCGCAGTCTCTGCGGGCGAGCAGGGCCGGGAGTGAGGAGGAGAGCCGCTTGCTGATTGCGGGCTCTGCCGCTGCGGCCGCCGGGCGCCCCTTTATGCGAGGCGGAGACCTTGGCGGGCAGCACCCGGAGCAGCGGCCATCACGTGCGGTCACGGGCTGCTCTGTGCCAAGGACCCCGCCCGCCCCCGCACCTGTGAGATTGGGGCACAAAGACCCGCTCTGAGCAGAGCGCCCAGCCTCGGCATGCGGGCGGTGAGGCCCACGGAGCCGGGGGCTGCTGGCCAGGACCTGGGACCGGGCCAGCCCTGGCCGGCAGCCTCCTCCGGACCTTATCTCCCCACGAGCCTCTGCTTGCGTCACGGCCCAGAACACACAGGGGAGAGAGAGCCTCCAGGGAGGTGGCACCTCTCCCCTCCCCTCCCGGCCTCCCAGCCTCCTGCCCTGGCCACGGAGCCCCAGGACCCCAGCCTCAGGAGGCCGCCTGGGACTGGGGCTGCCCGGAGTCCAGAGGATCCGGTGGGGGAGCTCTGCCTGGCCGCACACCCGCCGGCCGTGTGCTCAGCTCTGCCCCAGGGCCCCAGGCTGTCTGGAAAAGGGCAGGGGCTCTGTAGTCTTGGGGGGACACTGTGGGGACAGGCGAGGGAGCGGCACCCAGGGGACAGCTGATCGAAGACCCAGGGCTTCTCACACAGACACACACAGGTGCGCCACCCCTTTCCCAGGCGCAGGGGCCACAGGAGGGCGGCTCAGCCTCCCACTGTGTGTGGGCGTGGACGCAGTCAGTACCTGCTGGGGGGGGCAGCTGGCTCCACACGGGCAAGTGTCCCCACTCTGCTCACGAACATTCCTGACCAGCGGGGAACGGCAGAAGTGGTGGCCTGAGTCTGAAACTGACTGGCCATCACGTCCCCCACCTGTCTCCTGGGTCCCAGGGGCCCCTCCTGTGCAGCACCCAGCCTCTGCTCCCCCTCCGCCCCTGGGGTGGTCCGCGCCTCCAGGACCAGGGACAGTCCCCTTCCCTGCCTAAGGGTCCAGACAGGCGACCCCACCCTGCCCTCACTTTGCCCCGAGACCAGCTCTGGTGTGTCTGTGTGTCTGTGCATGCATGTGTGGTGCGTGTGCAGCAGCCCCTCGGGCTCTCAGCCGACCAGTGGAGCCTCGGGACTGTTGCATCAAACCCCAACTGAGGGGCGGGCTCCTGGATGGGCAAAGGCAGGCAGAGGGCACAGGTGGACGTGTGAGGGAAGCCAGGTGAGAGAGCGACCACCCATGCCTGTGGACGTGCCAGTCCCTCCTGACACACGCCCACCGTGGCCTGGACCCGTCCTGGCCGAGCAGTGTGGCTGAGAATCTGCAGACCCTGGGCTGCGTGCAAGCGGTGGGCACCGCTGCTGGGAGACACTCCGCAGTCCAGGGCCTCTGGGGGCCGTGCAGCCTGCCAGTGGGCGCAGGGTCAGAAGACGCCAGTGAGCAGTTGCTCACGGCTCTCCTGGGCGGGGGAAGGGGCCTCGGTAGAGGAAGGCACCCCTCCCCCCGCTCCGGGAGCTCCGAGGCCGATGGGGGCCGTCTGCCGAGTCTCAGGCTGATGGGTGAAGCCCCACCTCGAGTGGTGGCTCTGGGACCGTCTGCTCTGGCCCCTGTTCTCTGGAGAACCACTTGGGGTCCTGCTCCCCCACCCCGGGGCCGCCTCAGTCCGGAGCCTCCATCGCCCTTGACCCTCCCCCCTCGAAGCTGCCTCCCTTGGCTCTGGGGAAAGAAACACTTGCACCCTTGACCTTGGGCTCCTCAGGTGGGTGGGCGATGGGCTTGCAGGAGAGAAGGTGAGAGGCAGATTGACAGAGACAGAGACAGGGAGTTGGAGGGGGGATGGGTGCGGGAGGCCCTGCTGCTCTAAAGCACCTCGGAGGCCTTCCCTTGTCTTAATCTTACCGTCCTGATTATAAAATCAATGCCTGCTAATTACAAACCACTGTTTGCATCCACAAAGGCATAAAGAGAAGCGGGGCGGGGACAGCAGCCTGAGTCTTGTGGCCCCTGCCCAGCGTCTCCAGTGTGTGGACCCCGAGCCATCTGCCGCTGTGCCGCTGGCCCTGCTCCCGTCACCCCCTTAGGCCCCTACTTCCACTTTCTCTCCGGCAGTGGGGGTAGCTGCCCCTCTACCAGCAGGAGCCCGGGGGGCTTGGGTGGGAGGTCAGCTGGGGTGAGGGGGCTGGACCCACTGTCTGTGTTTCCCCAAGGGTGGCAGGGAGTAGACTGTGTGTCCAGGAGCCCCCCTCAGGCTGCCACGTAGAGCTAGGCACAGGGAGGGGGCGGCTGAGGGGCTGGGCCTGCCTTCCACGGCAGGTTTCAGTCCATCCAGCCCACCTGGACCCCTGGAGGGCCCAGACCCTTGGGGTCTCAGCCCCTGGAGGGCTTGCTCTGTGGCTTCTGAAGGTGAAGGAGGGGACTCGGGGCCAGCTTCCTGCACGGCCGAGGGCAGGAAGGCCCCAGCCAGAGGGCGCTGAGGCCGCTCGCTGCCCAGCAGGTGCATCCCAAGTGCTCGCCTTGCCTCGAGGCGCTGTGTGGCCCCTCAGGGCTTTCAGTGGGACCCAAGCCCAGAGCAGGAACCCAGGCCCCCGGGCTGCCCCTTCCTGCGCTCTGGCTGCAGAACCGTCCAGGGCCCGCCCCCCCCCCCCCGCCCCGACGTCAGACTTTTGTAGGAGCCGAGTGGAGCAATGCATGCCAGGTCCAGCCCCCTCCCTAAGTGGTGAGGACGGTCCCCCCAGGGCAGACACAGCAGCTGGATTCCAGGGCGGCTGGACAAGGGACACAGGGTCCTGCCCCTCACTTCTGCAGCTGCTGGCCGGACCCCACTGCGGGAAGCCTTCCTGTTTGCCCGCTCTGGCGTCCACACAACCTCGGGCGCAGCATCGTGGTCCCTGTCACCTGGGGCAGGGCCCCCTGCTGGGTCCAGCCAAACCCTGGGTGCAGAGGCACCAGAAGCGGCCCCTGGAACACAAAACATGCTGGGCCCAGCCTGCCGTTTGCCCACAAGACAGAAAGTATCCTTGCCGGCCCTGGAGGACGTGCTTGGCATGGAATTGACTGGTGATAAGGGGTGTCCTTCAGGACTGCTCACTCCCTCCCGTTGCTCCATTCCTGGGGGGGGGGGTCCCCACAGCTGTCTGCTAGCTCAAGCCAAAGTTTCCAGCCACCAGGAGGTAGCCTACATTAACCCTTGGTGGGTTCCCAGAGAGGGTGGCCTGTGGAACAGAGAGACCTCGGCCTCTGCCCTGTACCCCAAGCTGTCCTGCACCCCAATCCTGCCCTGTGCCCCAACCTGCTCTATACCACAAATCCTGCCCTATGCCCCAACCTGACCTGCATTCCCTGGGTTATTATCCGCTGGCGCTCCCCACCCCAAGGGGCAGGCAAGGCAGGGTCAGCAGCTCCTCCCCAGGGCGCGGCTGAGGCCTGGTTGCAGCTCACACGTGCTGTGCAGGCCGCCTCTCCTGGCCTCAGTTTCCCCACCCATCAAAGGAGGCTCTGAAAATGGCCACCCCGTCCGGAGACAGCAGGTTGAAGCGGTGTCCGCCCTGTGACGTGGCAATTCCACTCCCCGGTGTCTGTCCACCTAAGAGGGACTGCCCCAGACAGACCGGAAACCTCTCCAAAGCCCCTCGAAGAGCAGGGGGTGCAAATCCCGGCGGCCTGAGGTCCTTGTGGTGGAGAACACATGGTAACATGGGGAGCGTGGCCACAGGGAGAATTACGCGTTGTTGGTCAGAAACTGGACTTTAACTGGGTGCCCTGGATTTTTATTTGCTCAATCTGGTGTCTCTACACCCTGTTTGTGGAGAGGACGTGGGCCTGGAGAGGTGGGGGGATGGGAAACCAGGTCCGGGCCGAGACTCCTGTGGCTCCCGGGGGCCTCCTGGGCTCGGGGCTTCTGGCGCCGAGAGCCTGAGCCCGGCCCGGTTGGGAGGGCCGTGCGGCCAGCGTGACCGCGATCAGAGAGCCCCGGTGGCCCTGGGTACCTGTGGGAAGCCCCTGTGGGCGCTGGGTCCCCAGGCGGGACCCATGCGTGGGCCAGGCTGGGCCTGGAGGCTCAGAGGAAGGGCCGGGATGGAAGACAAGGAGTTAAGCCTGGACCCGGGCCCCCCCAGCCTCCTGTCCGAGTTTCAAGGTTGTGTCTGAGCAGCTCCCTTGCTGGGGAGATAATCTCGGCTTCTGGTTATTTTCTCTTCCCTCTCCGGGGCGGATCCGGAACACTTGCCCGGCCATGGGAACAGCCCTCCGCCCTTCAAGGCCGCGGCATAGACGGCCCTTCCCAGGGCACCCTTGGCCTTCCCAGGACCCCCAACCCAAGGGAGGACTGGGGCCGCCTTTTGCAGACTGCTGACCTGACAGCCCCACCCCCGGCCACCGGCCCAGAGCTTGGGCCGCTGGGCTTGTCACACAGGCGCGCAGGCACACTCAGCCCTGCCCACCGGCCCTGGGCCCGGCCCCCAGGCTCGGCCCAGGTCCCCAGCCCCCGGCCCCCACATGGTCACTGCTGTCCATGACCCAGGGGCCGGGGGTCTCTTTCTCACGGGGCTGGGCCCCCAGGTTTGGGGAGGGACCTGTCACCTTCAGGCTACCCCCCTCGGTGGCTGCTGCCCGTGGCGGTCTCCCGGGCCCCCAGCTGGCTGACCCACAGGCAGACAGCGCTCCTCAGGCCAGCTCAGCGTCCCTGACCCAAGGCCCCTCTGGGTCCCCGCAGGTACCGAGGGCCCCTTAGTAGAGGCCTGGGGGTCAGTGAGGGGTGGGGAGCGCTGCGGGTGAGGGCACAGCCTGAGACTGGGCACCTCCTGCTTCCCTCAGTGCTGGCCCCCGCGGCTGAGGAGGAGACCGAGGCCCAGACAGCGGGGGAGCCTCGCTTCCCAAGGACAAGGGCAGCCTAAGCTGGAACCAACATCCTCTCGGCTCCAGGCGCCTCCCAGGGGCCCCTTCCCACAATCCTGGATGGAGAAGCCACTGGGCTGGGCCGGGCGGGTGGGAGCCCCCAGCTGAGCCGCCCCCGTGGACTCGCTGCCCCTGACCTGGGAGGGGGCTGCGCTGGGGCTGACCTATCTTAGCTGCCAGGCTAAGGGCCACACTTGGGGGGGGCGTCCCGAGACCCCCTGCTTCAGGCAGCCGTGGGTCACAGAGGAGCGCCCAGCCCGGAAGGTCAGAGCCGGGGCCACAGGCGGTGGGAATAGAGGGGGAGCCCCGGGGGCTGAGCGCATGCACATATGTGTGAGCACGTGTGTGAGGACCTGTGGGCTTGGGGCTGTGACCTCGCAGTGGTGAAGGGGCTGCGGGGGCCGGTGAGGAATGCTTGGTCTCTCCCAGGGCCTGGCCTGTGAGGGTGGGCTTTCCTCTGGGAGCCCAGAGAGGGCTCGACACCCACCGGCCAGCTGCCCAGTGTGGCTGCACCCAGTGAGCAGGGTGGGCGGCATGCTGTCATCTGGGGCCAGGGGTCTGGGGGGGGCGGTGGCAGCCCAGGTGACTGGCAGTAAAGGTGTCCAGACATGCCACACCCCCACCCAGCCCTGCACAGCCCTCTGCCCACCCTCCTTGGCCTGCGGGCATGCCCTCTGCCTGGATGGCCACTCAGCTGAGTTGACGGGTGGAGTGGGGGTCACAGAGGGCAGGTACCACTTCATCGCACCATGTGGCCTGTTACACTGCGGGAACAAAGACACACACACACCCAGAACACCTGGGGGGCGGCAGTGGGATCAGAGCCTGGGGTCCTCACGCCTCCCCTGGGGTGAGGCCAGGGCTGCTCTGGTCCCTGGACTCCCAACAACCCTCTCCTGGACGGTCCCATTTTCGCTGGTGGGTGAGGCCCAGCAGGGCTGAAGGCCAAGAGACGGACCAGGCCCTCGGCCACCCCGCTGGCTGGTTCTGAGGGAGCTTCTCTCTTTTAACAAGTGTATCCTTTTCAGGGTCTATGAGGGGACGGGGCAACAAGGACGGATGTCAGGCGTACGTGGGGCGCAGCAGCAGGCCTGTCTCTCTCAGGCGAGCTTGTTAGAGCCATTCTCATTTTTTTCCAATTACACAACAACATGTTGCTATGACTGTCAACAATACAGAAGTGACCATTCTGCCACCCGGGGGCCATCGCTGTGAATCGTGTGGGTTTCCGCCAGCCTGTTCTCTGGGCATCTTTTTATCACTTTCTACGCGTGAGCCAGGTCCCTTCCAGGGCAGCTTCCCCCACCTCCTCCCGCAATCCTGTGGCAGCGGCGGGGCCGCCAGAGGGGCCTGGAGTCCCAGGCCTGTGGGTGCTGAGGGCCTGGTGGCCCTCGGGGCAGCGGCCATTGTCCCAACATGCTCACGCGTCCTTTCCTGCATCTTCTCCGTGCCTTCATTTCTAATCTCAGTCGATTGCAATCTGTTCTGCTTAATTTACTACCTGAATTTAATCACAACCTTGAGCTAAACAAACTCTGTGTTCTGGCTGAACCTCTAAGTTAGTTTTATGGAAGCTCCCCGTCACCAGTTCACTTCTCATACGTTTTGTGTGTCTAGGGTGTTTTTCCTTGAAAGATGTTTTCTAGGTGACACAGCATATTTAATGCACGTGCAACGTTAGGCCGGCTGCCCTACCTCACAACTCGGAAACACAGCCTGGCGAGCTCGCTCAGCCTTGATGCCCCGGGGGAGCCGAGAGCCTGGGGTTCGGCCCCCACCAATCCCGCGTGATGGCTCCGGGGCCCTTTGGTTGAGCACCCGCCCTCCCGTCTTCTGGAACTCTAAACGTACCGCGTTAGTGATGCCCGTGACGTCGGGCCCACCAGCTCTGCCTCCCAGTCTCCCCCCGGAACCTGACTTCTCAGGGCTTTGCCCCCCAGGGCTGTCAGGTGCCTCCTGCTGCCCGGTGGCCACGGTGGCCCTGCCTGAACAGCGCCAGCCTCCGCCTCTCAGCCTCAGCCCCTCTGCCCTCCCCGCCCCGCAGCCCCAGCACGGAGCCCTGCTCTCTGCCCTTGTATCGGCTGTTCCTCTGCCTGAGTCGCCAGCCCCTCATTTTCTTCACGCCTTTACTCGGGAGTCAGGTGTGGTGGGCTTCCGTGGCCCCCGCTCCCACACGTCAGGCTCTGTTTTCATCTCCCCACCCGGCTCTATTTGTGGGGGGCGCACCCCGCCCCCACCCCAGGCCTCACATTTCCCTGCTGCATCTGGCTCTAGGCCGCTAGAGAGCACACACAGGAGAGGGTGGTGGTTCCTTGCAGGACTTGGCGTGTTACCACTTTTGAAGGAGGGTCGGGAAGGCGCAATTTCTGTCCCGGCCACGCGGAGTCGCCCTCGGGCCAGCCCGGCGCCGCTCCTGGGCAGTGTGGGCGCGGCTGCCCCGGGAACCTCCACTTTCCCATTTCACAAAGGCTGGGGAAGCCTGGGCTGCCCACTGACCTCGACCCACCCTGGGCGGGTAGTGTCACTGCTGGGCCCTCAGGATCTCATTTACACCTCTGTGCCTCCCAAGGTTTTCCCCTTAAAAGTGTTTTTAAAATTATGAAATACTTAACACGTACAAAAAGATCTGTCAGACGACGCACCAAGTACCCAAGCGTCCACCTTGCGCCCACGGAGACACTTAACAGGGCTTGGGGGTCTGCTTCCTGGGCTGGGGGGAGGGCAGCCTGGCCTTAACCTCCCTGTTAACTGCCCGGCAGTCTCTGCGCCGCACAGTTCACAGCCGGAGAAAGCTGGAGTGACCGAAAATGCTCGAACCAGAGAGCTGCCTTGAGTCCACAGCCAGCAACAGTGAGAGCACGACGGCGGCGACCAAGGGATAGACCAGCGGGCGGCCTTCTCGTGTTCTTCCAGAGAGAGCCCCGCCTCTGCTTCTCCCCCGGGACCCAGGCCTGAGCCAGCTCTGCCTGTGACCCAGCAGGACTCAGATCCACTGCCCGTCACACGTCCCCCAGGCCTACCAGCCAGGTCAGGGGCCTCCCTCCAGGGCCCCCGAATCAGGCCCTGCTGATGCGCCCCGAGCCCGACCCTACTTGGGCTGCTCCTCTGCATTCCTGCCCCTGCTGGTGGCACAGCCCCTTCTGAGCTCTCCCCACCTCGTGCCCCCCGGTGAGCCCCCTGCCTGCCTCCAGCCCCAGCCCTGGGCTTAAGGCCCCTCGAAGCTGGAGTAGGGCAGGGGCTCTAGCTGGGACCCCTGCAGGGGCCACCTGTGGGCTCGTCTGCAGGCCAGAGATCCGGGGCCCACCTCTGGCCCCTGCAACTCAGCACCTGCTCCTAGGTCCCTGTCAGGGCAGCCCTGTGCCCTGGGCTGTTTCCCAAGCTCCACCCTCTGTCTCCAAAGCCCAGCCTCCGGGCCAGCCCCATGGCCACCTCCGCTGGTGAGCGAGCACATGGGCACTCCCTGACACAGGCACATGTGCGATGCCCACTGCAGGCTCCTGCTTCAACAAAGGGCCAGCCAGCCTCTCGCGTGTGCGCGTCTGGGTGTCTGGCCCTGGAACACAGTAGCAGCCCCTTGCTGTACCAAGGTGGAGGGAGGCTGCGGGAGCCCGCACCACACCCAGACTCCTGCCCAGCTGGCAAGACACTGTGAGCTCCGGGCTGCGGGAGCTCATCTCTGTGGGCCTGCCAGCTCCTGACACTAGGAATCAGTAGGGGCTGCTTGTGGCCCGGAATCCCGCGGCAGGCAGTCTGGAAGACCCAGCACACGGATCCTGCGGTCCTGGCTCCACAGGCAGGGCTGCTACCCCCACCACAACGTGCTGCCCCCCTGAGGCTGTGTCCAGGGCAACCCTCAGAGATGGCCCCATCCAGGCTCTCCCGGAGGCAGGGCCCCTCCCGGAGGGAGCAGGTCCTTGGCCTCAGCCGTGCTTCTAGGGAGCTCAAGCCCTGATTCTCTCCGCAAGGGCCTCGGAGCCCGCCGTCGGAGCGCCATGGCCCTGACGTGGGCCATGGGGCCGCGGCCGCACAGTCTGACTCAGGGAGGATGCAGGCTGACTCAGAGCTGGAAGCAGCCCTGAAACCCTGACAGAGGTTTTCAGCTCTGACGCCGCTTCCTGAAACCCTGCAGGGGCCCAGGATGTGAGTCAGCGGGCGGGAAGCAGAACCAAGGCTCTGGGGTGCCCCCCAGCCCCCCAGCCTGGATGCCAGGACACGGAAGCCAGCAGGATGCAGCCCCTGTCCCCACCCCCAGCCCCCCTCAGCGTCTGGGGCACCTAGCCACACCCACCCACCGCCCTGAAGTCCCCGTCCAGGGCCAGGGGCCCCATGTGGCCTGGGTGAGGCCCGTCGCACAGGTCCTGGCTCCGCTCTGACCCCCCGGCCTCCAGAGCAGAGCGTGGTGATTACAACGAGGCTCTGCCGGTCCCCACAGGCTATCTTCAGGGCACACGACCTCCCAGCAAGCTTTTTCTCCGGGGTCCTCGGGGACTTCAGGTGAGCTGACAAGCAACGCTGCCGCCCCCGGGCCCCCACGGCACACAGCACACCGCAGACCCTCCACATTCACAGACACAGTGATGACGGGACAGCTTAGGGCCTCCGGGGAATCGGACCCAAGTCTTCATGTCCAAACCAGTCTCGAGCGCAGGGGAGCCACACCGGCTGGGAGCCCTGAGACGCGCAGCCGGGACGGGCCCAGGCCTCATGCTTGTGGACACACTCGCTCGGGCCCCCGCGGCGCTCTGAGCCTGCTGGACGGCGTGCGGCCACACCCGGAAGCACCTGGTCTGGGGGGGTTCCGTGTGGGTTCAAGGTCCGAGTCTGGTGGACGGGGAGCATGGCCCCTCTGGCCCTGGGAGTCCCTCCATCACCGGGGCTGGTCTCTTGCACGAGCTCCAATTCGCTGGTCCTTCAGCTTCAGCAGGTGCTCCAGCCTGGCCGCCTTCATCTGCAGGACCTGCAGGAAAACACACGTCCCTGAGGGACACGTGTCCACCCTCTGGAGCTGGGCAGCTTCAGCCCCGGGCTACAAGGCCACACAGCCAGTGGTCAGACCAAAGGCCCTCGAGTGGGGCACCCTGGACGGAGATGATGTGGGTCCCCGAAATGAGCCTGAGGGACCCAGGGTGATGGAGGGCAGGACACGAGAGGGAGGGGCTGGCTTCCCTCCCCCATCCCATCCAGCCTACCCCTGGGTCCTGCCAGCCACGGGCTGAGACTGGGAGCCTCCCGGCCTATCTGCTCTGCAGCCCCTGCCCGGCCGCGGGCAGGTCCTTGGAGCACGCCTGCTGATGGTGCAACGCCATGTGCAGGGCTCACTTCTGAAGGGAAACAGCCAAGAAGACGCTCCCGTGAAGACCGACGGTTGGGAGGGACCACCCAGTGCCCCTGCTCAGCGGTCCTGCCTCGAGTGCAGCCGCTGGCCCTGCTGAGCCTCCTTCCAAGGGAGGCCATGGCGCAAGCCTCCCCTTGCTGGGAACACACAGCCCGCCTCCCTCAAGTGGGTGAAAAAGAGAATATTTCGAAAAGCTCATCTGCCCCCTAGATGCTGTGTCCAAGGACAGATGGCTCCAGCTGGCCGAGGCAGGGGGTCGGCCTCTCAGCAGACAGACCCCTCCGAGGACCCTGGACAGGGTGCACCAGCAGGCCCAGTGTGCCACCGCCCCATGCGGCCTGGCCACACCTCTCCCCAGTGACAATCTGCGAAGGCCAGGGGCGTCCCGAGGCAGCATGCTGATTGAGCGTGTCCAGTTCTAATTTCAGTCCACGCAGGAGACTCCGGCCCGGCACATCCAGGCCCCTCCACGGCCCTCCCCCCGCCTGCTTTATCTTACATCAGTGACAGTCACAGGAAGGGCACTTAACTGTGTCGCTATCTTAAGTGGCAGATGAACTGTTTTCCCCTCTGGGTTTCATAAAATAAAACACAGCTGGCAGCTGAACAATGCGGCGAGGAGTGGCCGCGGGATGCTAGAGGTGCCAAACAGCACCCCCCGCACAGCCAATAACCCGCCTACAGCTTTACGTTCAGTCCTGCACCCTGGGTCTGCAGCACACACAGCGCAGCGCCGTGGTGCGTATCTACTGGAAAACACACACGCCATTCAAACCCATGTTATTCAAGGGCCCACGGAGGCCAGGGCCCCCTGTGTTAGCCCAGGGGCCAGAGCCACGGCCATGGGTGCGAGACAGCAGCTTCGTCCCTACCACGGCTTCCTCTCTGCTCTCCAACACACGCAAACCACACGATGACACCACTTCCCTGCTTCCTTAAGAAAACTGAGTGGAGATCCGCGCAGCCCTCGGGAACCATGCTGTCATCACTATTCCTGACAACCCCTCGGACCCTGAGGCCCGACATGTTCGGCCTGCACACCCACCCCACCCCCCACTGTCTTGGGCCCAAAGATGCAGCCTGTGCTCCCAGGGTGCTGGGGGAGCACGCAGTGGTCTCTGTGCGGCAGTGAAGGGACCTGAGCACCTCCTGAACCCAGGAATGCTGGAGACCCTTGGTGAGAGAGAGGGGAAGAGGCTGTGCCCCCAGAGCCAGGCTGCATCCCAGAACCAGGCTGCGTCCCAGAACCAGGTGTGCACCTTAGGGATGTGCCTCTGCTCCCTGACCTGGCCCCATGGCCCCTGGGCTGCTGTCCAGCACATCCGGTGGCATCGCCTGTGAGTCTGCAGCCCCTGGCTCGTGGGCCCCAGGCTTTGATAACTAGTGAAGCTGGGTGGTCAGTCCGTGGGGATGGGGGCTTCTAGATATCTTCGGAACGTCCTGTATTTAAATAATCCACCTAAACGTGGGTCCCGGTCAAGGGCCCCGCCTGCCCCCCACCGCCTCGCCGCACACCAGTCCGGGCTGCTTGGGGGGCGCCCAGGCCTGTACCTTGACTGCCTCCTGCAGCACGCCCAGGGTCCAGGAGCTGCCAGCGCTCGCCAGCTGGGCCCCGACTGAAAGGCAAACCCGGGGCCTTCGGCCCGTGGGCCAGTGGAGGTGGGGCTGGGGGGGCAGAGGGCTCGAGATGGGGCCCACCCTCTGTATGCCCAGCAGCCCGTCTCCTCTGGAGCCCTCTGACTCCCAAGGGTCTCCGCCCCGGAGGGCGCTGAGGGGCTCGGCAGGCCTGCGAGATAAGCCGACCACCAGCTCAGGGCCTCCGGCTGGGAGAGGGGCACACAGGGGCGTGGTGGGGTGGTTGGCTCAGCCCACACAGCGCCACGGGGGCACAGTCAGGCCTAACGTGGTGCCCAGGCGCAGCCCTCGGTGCCTCTGAACGGCTTCCCCGTTTGGAGAGGTGACCATTGAACGACGGCCACCCCGCACGGCCTGTGGACAGGGCCCGGGGGTGCCCACTTGTTGGGGGGGGCGGTTGGCCATTACCAGCGTGTGCAGAGGCGGTGAGCCCCACCCATGGTCTGTCAGTGTCGCCACTGGAGGCTCCTGGGTCCTGCAGAGGGTTCAAACGTTGTGCAGGGAGACCGGCAGGAGGGGCTGACTCTGCTCCTGTCGCCGACAGGCCTGCCTGGGTCTCCCAGTCACAGACAGGGAGCAGGGAGGGGCTAGCTGGGGGACGCTGGGCCTGAGCGCTTCTGAAAAGGGAAGCAGACAGGTCAGGCTGGAAGGGGCCCTGGCCTGGGGCCGCACCAGCAGTGCAGCCAAGACTTCACTGCAGTCTGGGCCCCGGGGCCGTGGGGACCCGGGGCTTCATCCCCACCTATTTCCTGGTTTTACTCAGCCGGTTCCAAGGCTGTACGACGGTACCCACACGTCCAGCCCTGCCGGGCGGGTCCTCGCCCGCCTCCACCTTATCCCTCACTGCACACAAGACTGGCTCGATGGCCCCAGGCGTGGCGGCCACCACCTTGCGGATCTCCTCCTCCGAGACACAGAAACCCAGATTGTGGAGGACTTTCCCGCAGAGGAAGCAGGGTACAGCCCTCAGAGCAGACCGCCCTGCAGAGCCGGGCGGCAGGGCTGGCTCGCCTCCATGCAGAGGGCCCGGGACCCACAGAGACCCGTGGCCGTCTCGTTCCCGGCTACCCCATCAGGGGTCACAGGACACATGGTGCCCTGTGCCTTCAGGCCAGGTGAGTCCCAGCCTGGGCCACCACCTCCCCGATAAGTGTCCCAGGGACTCTGCAGAGGACACATCCTCTTGCCTGAGTCTCCTCTGTTCTGGGCGGAAGTCCTCCTAGCTCACCTCCAAAGTGCTCAGAGCCTGACCTCTCCCCACGTCTGCCTGCAGCTGCCATCCTCTCGCCTCTGGGGGCGGGGGCAGCCCACCCCTCCTCCACCTCCCCCAAAGTCCCCTCTCTCCTCAGAATAAGTCCTCAACCCTGCCACGGCAGTGATCCCACCCCCCCCACGGGCAGTGTGCTCCGAGGACCCTTGGTGACATCCCCTCCCCACTGCAGCCCCACTCTGTTCACTGTCACTGCCTCATGGGTTCTGCCTCGTTGTCCCTCATGTGACTTGTCACAGCTGACACTGGTCCCATCTCTTCGTTTATCTGTCTTCCCCACAGACGTACAGCCCCACGAAGGCAGGGGCCCACGTACTGCTGTGTCTGCTAGGCCTGAGCAGAGCCTGTCACCCAGAACTGTTGGCGGGTGGGCGGGTGAGCGAGAGGTGTGGTCAGCATGATCTGGACACGCAGTCAGAGGGCAAGGCTGGTGCCCCGGTAAGCGGGTGTCGAGCTGACCAGTGCTGTCCTCTTGGCGGGGAGCCCCCAGGAGCCCCAGGTTGGACTGGACAGTGTCAGGGAGACCCACAGCAGGGACACAGCCTGAAAAGTTGTCCCAGGGGCTGGGAGGGGCTGGGGGGAGGCTGCCCGTCCAGGACAGCCTTGGAGAGTGAGGAGTGGGGCCCCAGCAGAAAAGGCAGGGGGCGGAAAGCCTGCCGCAAAGCCCTGCCTGTTGAGAATGCTCCAGTTGCTGAGCTTCTGGTCCTTGTTGCAGGTGGGGATATAGTTGTGCAGGTCCACAAGCCGGGGGTGGAAGAGCTTCACAATCTCCGCCAGCATCACTGGGGTGGAGCGGGCAGGGGCGAGAGGTGAGCTAAGAGCCCTTGGATTCCTTAAATCATCAGTCATCCAGGGCCTCCGAGGTGGATGAGGACAGAGAGAAGTTCCAGGGAGCACCCGCAGGGTGTGGGCGCCCCAGGGGAGGGGGCTGTGAGAGCCCGTGGTGTCAGAGGAGCTGCTAGGAGGACCCCAGTCTGCTGCATCCTCCCCCGGGGAACGCGGGGTCCTGGGACGGGAGGAATTCCCGTGGCCAGGTTGAACACAGAACTGGCCCCTCGCTTTGCCGCATTCCTCCTCCTTCTGGGGCCATCGAGGCAGCGCCCCTCCCACGTCCTGCCCACTCCTTCCAGAGGCCCCTCACGCCCTGCCTCTGGGGTCGTCTGCATTTTGCAGGGAGTCCGGGGAGCGGGGACCCTTCCGGGGCCGCGGCCCTTGCCTGGCCGTCCCGACTAGCGGCATATCTCCTTCGGGGCTCCTGCTGGCCGGGAGGGATGACCGCTGCGCTCTTCCCCTGAGCAGAGAGCGCCAGGAACCGGCTGACGAGCGGCGGCCCTGCGGCCTGGACAACCGGCGGTCACCCGGGCCCCCGGCCCCGTCGTGGCCGCCGCCCCGCCCTCACCGCCGTCGCTGAAGTCCCGGGCCAGGTGGCGCTTTGCGGCGGCTGAGCGGCAGTGCGTCCAGCCAGGCGTCTCTGAGGCCACGGAGGGCGCCGGGCAGCAGCGGCGGCCGGGCCGGGGGACTCGGCCTGGCGGCGCCCTGCGTGCCGGCGCCCCCCGTGGAGCCGGGAGACGGCGGCGGAAGGGCGGGGCCGTTGCCGGGAGACCGGAGCGGGGTCGGAAGGGGAGGGGCGCCGGCCACCTTGGGTGCTAGCGGCCCGCTCCGCGCGGGCGGACCGAGCTACTTAGTTTAAGCAGAGGAGGGCTTACGATAAAGTCTAAGAAGAAAAGAAGGGGAAAGTTTGACCTTACTCATTTACAGCAGAGTTTTATTTTAACAAGCATTGGACTCTTAAATCTTATAAATTCCACATTGTTTCGCATGCAACATTTTCCACCGATCTCCCGTCATTTAGAATTTGATCAATAATTTAATTGTAGAACACAAAAACTTCATTAAAGTTTTCAGCCTACTGAATGTGCATCTGAGGTTTCCAGAGACCCAGACAAGACACCAGGGGCAGTATGGAGACACACGTGGGTGAGAAGGCACTGGCCTGGCCCCCGTTCCTGAGGTCAGGACAGCAGCCGAGGGCCCGACCACGGAGTCCTGGGCGGAGAGGGCCTGGGCTGTGACCGTGGGGTGCTGAAGAGTGACCTTGGCCATGAGGAGTTGGCTCTTCCGCTAGGACTTTTCACAGTGGACCCAGCCCTCAGGGAGGGCGACGGAGGGCCTGGGGCCAGGCAGCTGGTCTGTCGGTGCTGGTGGCGAGGTCACATGATCATAGGCAACGTCCAGACAGGTGCACAGATGCCCCCCAGGGTGCTTTGAGCTCGGGCCCCATCACTTCCTCTGGACGGGGGGTTTCAGAGCAACCTTTGGGGCAACAACTCCCTTGGAAAAGGAAGAAAGAACTGACATTAAAAACCATCTGCTACAAAGAGCACAACTGAATCTAATTTCTGTTTACTTTTCTTAAAATTTGGATCCTCAGTTCATCCAATGATATGACCGTGCTCAGAGCTCAGAGCCGAGTGGAGACAGCCCGGGTATTAACAGCTGATGCTTTATCAAGAATAGACTTCTGTACTTACACTAGTGGAGAAAAAGACACAGTAACAGCTGGAAGAAGCGGCAAGCACTGAAAAGTCCTCTGACAGAGTAGAGGGCGGATGTTACATCCTCTCAGGGCTGTGCCCCAGGCAGCCAGCTGGGCACTGCCCTGTGTGTGAGGGCCTCACCTGAGTGGGTCCAGGCTGGGCCCCTCCGGCCCTGGGCTTGATGGGTGGCATCGGTGGAGTGCAGGTTGGCTTGACGACCTGGAAGGAGGCAGACACAGCTGATAGCCAGCTGGGCCAGGGCGCCAGCTTCCCAGCACCTTCTAGAAAGTTCCCTGGGTGCTCTGCTCTGCTCCAGGCCGGCCTGCATGTTTCTCTTCGCTGAGCTCTCTACAGAAAAGTGCCCCCAACCCCCTCCCCACCCACAGCTGCCACTGCCCCGAATGAAACCCAGATGTGGCAGGGCCCCCATTCCTGGGCCCATCGGCTTATCTCGCTGCCCTGCCCTCTTCCCTCAACTCCCCCCTCCCCCCTCCCCCAACATGACCCAGGAAAAGCTCTTAAATTGCCAGAATGGGGGTCTTCAGAAGCTCTAAAGCAAAGGATCCACTACTAGAATTTGCATTTGTTTGCATCTCAGCTTTCCCGGGGCCAGGGCTGGAGTGGAGACGGAAGGCCTCCAGCAGGGGCCCTGCTCAGCCCAGGCAGCTCATTCCAGCGCCAGAGGGACAGGGTGGGCCCAGCACACCGAGAAGGTCCCTGCTGAGCAGAGGGGCAGAAGTCGCCTGCACTTTTCTCCCCCAGCACAATTCCCTGGCTGCCACCAGTTCCGTGGCCAGAAATCTCTCTGCCCACCCCCTTCCCTGTCTGGCCTGTCAAAACCCCTCCCTAAGACTTTTTTACGGACTATTTTTGTAACTTCATTGTAACTCTAAAATTAATTCAAAATAAAAAGCAAAAAGTAGAGAATCTCCGTTAAGCAAACGCCACAGTAATGGTTGTGGTAGGTGAGATCCACCCCCAGAGGCACCGTGGGTCAGTTTAGGAAGTAACCAGCTGGGCATTGCTCCAAGTATCCTCACGACATTAACCGCTAAGGGAAGACGGGCCCTACTGAGATTTAGAGCCCTGCAGACACCACTGCAACCAAGTGATGACTCCACACCGGCCGGCGGACAGGCTGCCGCGGGCCCCCCAGGCTCCTGGTGGGCGGAGAGAGGAGCCTGGGTCTCCCTGCCTCACAATTCGCCAGAGCAGGTGACCTCCCCGCCTGCCGGGCGGTGCGTGTGCCTGTCCAGAGGTGCGCAGGACCCTCGGCAGTACCCACGGGGCTCCCAGCAAAGAAGGGGACCCGCCAGGGCCAGACCTCAGGACAGGCGGGAGGGCCTCCCGAGTGAGCCCAAAGGCAGGGGGCTTGCTGGGGCGGCAGTGACGCACATTTGGGAGAGACCCTTCCCAAACCCCTGAAGCCTCAAACCAAAGGGAGCACAACGATGGAGCCCACAGCCCCACACACCCCTGTGCCCCTCCCCCGGGGGTCCTCTCACCTGCTTGGCCTTCAGCCCCGGGAGGGGCTTGGTGGGAGGAGCAGGTCTGAGCTGCTGGGAGGGGAGGAGAGGTCAGGACCCCAGTTCCCCTGGGTTCAGTTCATGTCGGCCCCTGAGGGTGCAGTGGCCACCACCCGAGGGTCCCTGGCCCACCAAAGCCAGCCCCAGACCCTCCGCCTCCCAGGATCTACTCTATGCCACCTGGACGGCCCCTCTGCCAGCCCCCCACTCACCTGGCCTGGGACCTGCTGGGTATACACAGGAACTGGGGACGGTGGGCTGGACATAGCGGCTGGAGGCTGCAGGAAGCCGGCCGTGAGCCTGGGTCTCAGGGCAGCCACCTCCACGGAGCCCTGGCTTCGGAGCTGCCCCCACCCAGATGAGGACCCAAGGTTCCGGCCCCTCCCAGAGTGGGAAGAACACAGGCCCGTGTGTGCACAGGGGGCGCCATCCTGCCCCACCACTGGGCAGGGCCCTGAGTTATGCTCCCTTCCCACAGCCCTGGGGACGCACAGAGGTGCTGCACGGCAGCAAGGGCGTCTGGGCCTCAAAACCGCCCCGAGGTGGACTTTGCAGAGGCCTCGAGCCTCAGATTCAATTCTGTCATCAGTTCCTGCGGGTCCTCAGACCACTCGTCCTAAAGCCTCATTTTGCCTCTAAATGGCGGTCGTGGTGGCCACTCTAAGCCCCTGGGTACTGCATCCTGGCCTGAGCTTTGGGGGTGGCCTGGGGAACCCGTTGGGGATGCCTGGTGCTTACAGCAGGAGGTGGCCACTTAGGGGTCACTGCGGAAGCCGTGGGTTTGGGTGGCTGGCTGGGGTGGGAGGAAAGGCCTGGCTCTGGGGGCCTCCTGGTGGGAGCCGGGGCCCTGCCCTTCACCGGTGTCCTGTGCCCCTCGTGGAACAGGGGATTGGAGAGCCCCATGGCCGTCTTGGGCGCCACATTCCTGGGGAGAAATAAGATGGGTCAGTGCTTCCTGGCCTCAGGATTCAGCCCAGGGACTTGGGGCTCCTGGGCATGGGAACCCTGGCCTGGCCAGAGGCCCACAGCTGCAGCTGCCCGTCGGGGTGCGCCAGTGACAGCCGCGCGCAGAGGGAGAGGCAGCCTCACATGTCCTGGCCCCATTGGCTCTGGGGTCCAGGTGGGCCCACAGGAGGTACTTGGAGGCCACTGGGCAAGTGTGTCCTGCTGCGGCCAGCGTGGGGGTCGAGGTCCCCCCAGAGTGGGCACCGGGGACACCCAGAGCCCAGGGCAGACTCAGAGCGCACTGTCCACCGAGGGCGGTGGGGTGCAAGGGGGAGACGGGGTCCTCTCTGAGTTTCCACATCACCAACCTGTCACCACGACCCACACCTGCTCCCGTGTCAGTGAAGGCAGGGGGCCAAGAGTGCATTCTTCCCCTCCAGCAGTGCGAGCAGGCGACTCGCTCTGCGCACACACGCTGACGCCCTGCAAGCCCAGAGCTCGCTCACCTCCTTCGGACGGGGTGCCGGGCTTTGCGGTAGATGACCACGCCTGCCAAGGTCAGCGCCACAGGCACCAGGAGCGCCACAGGCACCAGCACGCCCACCAGGAGGCTCCGGGACGCTGTGGGGACACAGGAGGCCAGGTGCCACCAGGGCCGGATGTGCCTCGAGGCAGCAGGGGCTGGGAGGGCCCGCGGGCAGCTTAGCGCATGTCCAGGCCAGCCTGGGGCCAAGGAGGGGCCTGAGGAAGGCGCCCCCTCCTTGGCCACGCCAACAGCCCTGAGCCCTGGGCCCCCTGCGAAGGCCAGGGCCACCTGAGGACCTTGGCCCTGAGAACTGGTACATGACGCCAGCACTCTGGGCTCTCAGGGGACCAGCTGGAGGGCTTGGTGGTGGGCAGCCCCAGGCCCTCAGTGATGTGGGTGCGGCCAGGCCAGGCCCTGTAGGCCTGACCGCTGGGGAGGAAGACACTTGTGGGGGTGGGAGGCCCCGAGGTTCCCGGGCCCAGGACGGGGCTGAGCACCCAGCAAGGAGCTGGTGCTGTCCCTCGTTGCCCCTGCAGCCCTCCCTCTGGGACGGGCCCCCCTTCTCCTGTAGGGCCGAGGTGGGGACTTGGGATCCTGGGGTCCGGATGCCGGGGGCTGCAAGGCCACATCTTCAACATGCCTCTCACGGTTTAGGGGCACATGGCCTCCTTCTCGGCCCCTCCCAGGTGGCCTGAGAAAAGGCAGGACCCGCAGCCAGATCCCCCTGGGCTTGTGAAGGTGTGTGAAGGCGCAGGGCAGGGCGGGCCCTGCCTACCTGTGCGCACAGTAGACAGCAGGTCTGCGCAGTAGGGCGGGGCCCAGCCCGGGTGGCAGTGGCACTGGTCCTTGTGGTTGCACACCTGGGGGACGACCAAGGCATCAGGGTCTCCAGACCCCCACCTGCCGCACTGCCCAGTGCCCACTGAGGCGCCGTCTGCTCTGCTGGGGCCCCTACTGACAGAGGACAAGCTAGGGGTCCAGGACTGCCACCACCCAGGTTTTGTCAGATGTGCTGACGGCAGCAGCCCCTCCCCGGGTGAGGGAGGATGGCTCTGATGGGACGCTGTGGACTTTCTGAGCAAAGCAGGCATCGCCGCAGGACGGGCAGGACAACTTTGGGGCAGGCTGTCCTCCTGAGACGGGGACACGGGAGGGCACTGCCCCAGGCCCCCCGGTTTCAAGCCCTCAGAGCTCTGACCTCCCCAGCGTCACAGCACAGGTTACTAAGAGCTCAGAATAGGACACTTCACATCAGACCGGCCTGGCCCACGTGTCCACCAGCATTGTGACTAACCTGGGCTTCCGTGTCTACAAGGGACGCCCAGATCCCTGTCAGTTCCAGCCTCAGGAGGCCTCAGCAGGCTCCTGGCACAGTCCCAGGGCACCAGCCTCTGCCCTCTGTTTGTCTGGGCTATCCTCAGCACAGTCTGAGCGTCTTTCAAGCCCAAAGGGCTGGTGGCAGGCCATCCCCTGGGCCCACGTACCCCATGGTTGCTACACCGGGCAGAGCAGTTTCTGGATCTGTAGACACGGAGGTCCTGGCAGAAGCCTTTCCAGCAAACCTGGAGGGCAGTGGGGGTCTCCGTAGGCAGCCAGTCTAGACCCCTGCTTGAAGCACCCCAGCTCTCCACCATCAACCAGAGCGGACCCAAAACCTGTGTCTGGGCTTCGGAGGGGCAGGCCACAGCCTTCACACCCCCGGTGGCCTCGCCCGCAGCCCATCTGCTGGCCGGCCTTGGCCACGGGGAGAGGCACTGCCCGGCCAGACTTCTGCTGCCACCAGGGCCACAGAGGACTGGCCCCGCCCATCCCCAGAGGGCTTGCAGGACAAATAGTCTTCAAGCCCATTAACTGAGAAGGGTCTTCTCCCGCACCCCCCATGCGCCTCCCGAGTTTCTCCCCAGAACAGAGCCCTCCTCCAGCCGCCACCGCCCTGCTCTGGGCCCCAGCAGCTCGCCCTGGGGTCCAGCAGCCCAACCGAGAGGCACGTCCGGCCCACCTGCTCCTCGCCACACTTGGTGCCTTCCGGCACTGGCTCATACACGCTGCTGCTGTCCTGGACGAGAGCCTGGCAAGCACCCGAGGAGGAGGTGAGGGTGCAGGAACTCCGCTCCGGGGGCTTCTGCCCCCCCTCACAGAACAGAGTGCCACACCTGTTGACCCTGAGGACAGAGGGACGTGCGTGGAGCCAGCTCCGCGGGGACCCCTGCGCGGTGCTCACAACCGTGCTCAGCGCACCAGGAGCTGTGGGTGAGGCCCTGGGTCCACCCGCAGGGGTCCACGGCCCAGCCACAGTGACCCACTCTCCCAAAGGGCAGCATGCTCTGGCCTGGGGGTCCTGCAGGGCCAGGTAGGCCCCCGGAGAGGCTCCTGACTCAGCTCCCGGACTCCTTTGTGCAGAGGACTCTCTTGGTGGAAACATTCCGTGCCCTGGACCCAGGGGAGTCGGGCCACGGGTGGACGCTCACCTGCCAAAGTCCAGGGGGATCCCGCGCTTGCAGCCTGTGGAGATGCTGTAGCTGTAGCACGTCTCCATGGCAACCCGAGCGCCTGCGGGGCAGGAGCAGGTCAGCGCTCGACTCAGGACCAGCAGCCACCCTGGCAGGCCTGAGGGGCCCATGACCGGGGCCCATGCCCGCCTCACCTGGCCCCCACAAGTCCCGGCACCTCTGGGCCACCGTGGGGCAGGCCCCGTTGTAGCAGTAGCCCCCCGGGCAGGGCGTGCCGTTCTCCCAGAAGGCGTCCTCGGGACACATGGGCTGCCGGCCGTCACAGTACTCCCCGAGGTCACACTGGTCCTTTGCAGGGCGGCACAGCTCTCCGGCTGGCTTCACCTGGTTCAGCAGAGCCGAGCTCACCCAGGGAACAGGAGGCCCCCAAACACCCACGCCTGCTGCTGTGCCCCAGAACCCCAGGCTCACCCTGCACTCGTGGCAGCAGCTGCCGTGGGCACACTCAGCCCCCTTGGCCAGCAGGCAGGTGCTGGCATTGCAGCAGCGGTTCTGACAGTCCTGGGGGCGGGGGCAACAGCGAAGGTCTGAGCGGGCTGCACGCTGGGCTGGCCCCAGGCCCTTCCCTCGGGTGGTCTGGTCACTCCCCCTCACGAGCCCTGCCAGTCGTTTTGGTGCCAGAGGACAGGAGGTGTCGCTGTGCGTGCGAAGGGCGCCCGGGGGTCAGGAACGGTCGCCCCAGCCTGTGTATGGGGACCGGCCCCCCATGTGGGCGGTGGGCAGAAAGCAGAGGGTGGCGGCGGGGCCCGGCCCTGTACCTGGGGGGCGCCGCAGTCGCACTGCTCCCCACGCTCCAGGAACCGGTTCCCACACACGGGGCCGCCCACCAGCCGGTCGGGGTCCGGGGCGTCCACCAGGCAGGCCGTCCGGGGCTTCTCCACGAATGTCTCCAGGTCAGCCCGGCTGCAGTGGCTGAACTTTCTGGGGAAGTTGGAGCTGTGGGGAGGGGAGTCCCTGCCATCAGAAGGGTGGGGGGGGCGGCCAGCCGTCCGTGCCCTGGGACACCCCTGCTGGGCGGGAGGCCCTCGGGTGGGCTGGCTGGGGCCAAGCCTCACCTGATGCTGGCCGCCATCACGCAGCCGCCGCCGTCCTGCGGCACCGGGCAGTAGCAGTCCTGGATGTTCTCGTCGTGGTTCATGCCCAGGTTGTGGCCCATCTCGTGGGCCATGGTGCTCGCCACGCCGATGGGGTTCGGGCTGTGGTCCTATAGGAGGGGCCATGCTGGCTGGGGTCACTCTGGTGGCCAGTCCCCCGCCCGCCCCCAGCAGGCTGAGGGGCTCGGCGGTGCCTCCTGCCAACATCACTTCTTCAAACCTAAAGCGTCAGTGCATCCTTCGGAAGAGGCAGCTGCTCAGGTGTCCAGCAGGTGGACCTGAGTCCTGAGGCCCCCCCTCGCAGGCCCCAGCTCAAGCTCCGATCCCCACTCCCTTCCCCCCCACCCCCAGTGGCCAGCTCCTGCCTCTGTCCAGCAAACCCAGCTGGATCCCCCGCACCTGGTTCACAGCCCCCGAGTCCTGGGAGCACATGGCGGACACCTTGGCCAGTCCCACGGTGGTCCCTGCGAAGTTGACCCCGCTGGGAAAGAGAGCAGTGTCTGCACGTGGCCACCTCAGAACCCGCCTCCCCTGGGCCTCCCTCGTCCTGGTGACAGCGTGGCCTCCGCCCACTCACAGCCCCCGAGTCCTGGGACCACATGGCGGACACCTTGGCCAGTCCCACGGTGGTCCCTGCGAAGTCGACCCCGCTGGGAAAGAGAGCAGTGTCTGCTCGTGGCCACCTCGGAACCCGCCTCCCCTGGGTCTCCCTCGTCCTGGCGACAGCGTGGCCTCCGCCCACTCACGTGACGAACTGCGCGTTGTCGTGCAGGTGCCGCCCCGCCAGGTCTTGCACCCGCCAGGACAGGAAATTGTTCAGTGTGGTGTCGGCCTGGGTGCTGACGTGAATCTTGTCCCCACCGTTCCACATCTCCAGGCCCACGAGCACCACGCGGAAATTGAGCTCCTGATAAAGCTGCCAGAGGGCAGGGAGCCCCGAGGGTCAGGTTCCAATGGTGAGGCCAGCCAAGGGCCAGAGGTCCCCCCAGCGTCTGCTGCGATGGGACAGGTCACGAGGGCTGGGGCAGAGTCCTAGCCCCCCCCATCACCTGGCGGATGGTTCTACTGGCAGCCGGGCGCCCCCCATGGCCAGCCCTCTCCTCCTCTCCAGGTGCCCCAACAGGCCTCTACAGCCAGGGTTTCTGTTGGGCTGGGTGTGTGCTGCCGCGGGGTCCCGGCAGCCCCTGCTGAGAGGAAGCCCCCAGAGCGAAGCGGCCCCCACCTTGTCCACGTGGTTGACCACCTCCAGCACCCGCTGGCGCACAGCCTCTCTGCTCCCCAACCGCTGGAACTGGAGGACAGTAGACCCTCAGCTGCAGCCTGTCGGCCCACCTGCACCCACACCAACCCCCGCCCCCGCCCCCGGTACCTCTGTGCTGTCCGTGACCACGAACAGCTCCACGTAGCGGGTCTCTCGGGGCACTGGCCAGTTCTGAGGAGTGGGGACAAGAAGCCGGTCAGCCACCCAGCCACAGCCCGCCTGTCCTCAGCCCGTCTGCGCACATGGAGCATCTCCAGGCCCCGGAGCTGGCCCCACAGCGCTGGGGGAGCCTTGGTGGGAGCTGGGGGGGGCTCTGACGCAGACTAAGGAGCTGGCTCTGCAGCCAGCGTGCAGCCAGGCCCAGGCCCACCCCAGCCACGGGGGCGGCAGGCAGCACCCCCGCTTCGCGGGGCATTCAGGAGTCTGGGGATGCACGGGGCCAAGTGGACGCGGAAGCAGCGGGCAGGGCCTCCCCTCACCCGGGGCCTGAGGGCCGCCGAGACCCGCGGCCCCAGGATGGTCTCCAGGCTGCTGTCGTTGACCCCGCAGGTGCTGGCCTTCTGCTGCAGGTGCTGTGCCTGGTACAGTGCGTGTTGCCCCTCTTCCCCACCCCCATCCAGGGGCTCGATCAGGTGGATGGTGGAGCCAGCCTGGAAGAAGCCCCTGAGGCAGAGCGGAGCCCATGGCTCTGAGTTAGCGAGGAACCCCAGGGCAGTAGGTGCCCCCGGCCCACCCCTCCCTTCTTGGCCTCAGTTCACTTCGCTGGAGAGTGAGACAGTGCTGGGCCCTGATGTCCTGACGCACCCCGCCTGGTCGGCAGCACCCACCTGAGGCCGGCACAGGTGCTGAGGCTGGCAGCGGAGCCCTGGTGCCCCTCCACGTTGCCCTGGTAGAAGCAGTGGTCCTGCGGGAGGAGGGTGTGAGGGCTCCACTGCCAGTGCCCGCGCTCCCTGCACCGCCACTGCCGGCCTTGGGTGGGGGGGTCACTCGGGGGGCCATACCTGCCTCGGCAGCTGCTCTGTCACCTGGGAGCCATCGGCGGCCGTGTAGGTCTCCACGTAGCCCGAGCGCACCAGGTCCCTGGAAAAGAGCCCCCGTGATGCTCTGGGCCCCACCTGCCTGCCCCAGAAGCCACCTCTGGTGTGGAGAAGAGGCTGGGCCAGGGAGCTGTATGCCCAGGACACAGGTGTGCCGGGGGCAGGGGTGGGAGCAGGCTACAGGCTTAGGCCCCTGCTCACCTGTTCTTCCGAAGGTGCAGGGTGAAGGTGTGCCCTCGGGCCCCCAGGACGTAGCTCACACTCTCCGGGTACAGGCCCTGAGCCGGGAGAAAAGGGAGGGGTCCAGAGAGAGGGGCCCGGCCACGCCCACCTCAAACCTGGGGGTGGGTAGCACAGGGCCAGTAGGGGGAGGTGGGGCCTCAGGTCAAACCAGAGGCAGTGGGCAGGTGGGGAGCTCCACCCAGAACCGCCTCGGGTGCCTCAGGCCTCGGTGGTTTCCTCACAAGTCCACACGGGGAGAAGAAGAATGCCCCTTACCGGGAAGCAAGGGGAGGGGGGACACAGCCCCTGACAGGCAGCCTTAGAACCCAGGCGGCAGAGGTGACCCGCCCCTGCGAGGCCCCGCCCCTTCCAGCCCAGGGCCCGACTGGAGGGGCGCCCCCAGCCGCAGCTGACCCCTAGGACACCGTGCGCTGTGCCCGCACCCTGAGGTCAGGACGGGGCTGTCCTCGACACACACTTGGGCACGTGCAGGCGCACACGCTTCAGGTCTCAGGAGTGCCCCCAGGCGCCCTGGGGAGTCCCAGCCGGGCCCCAAATGCCCGAGAGGCGTAAGCTAGCGCCCTGCTGAGCCATCCCCTCCAGTCTTGGAGGAGTCTGACTAATCGCTGGAGTGAAACTGGGGAGTGGCCGCGGCCGGCGGAGCTCCTGAAAGGAAGACAGGGCAGCCCGGCCGGCACCCCCCACCCCGAGGCGGGGCGGCTGTGGCCCTGCCCAAGGGTGGGCAGGACACGGAAGAATAAGGTGAGGTGGGGGGAGGAGAAAGGCAGCCCAGGTGGGCTGTGAGCTCCCCAGGGGCCTGCCCTGGCCCTCAGCCCCAAAGGCAGCCCCTCACAGCTCGCTGGGCACACGGGGAGCTATCACCCTGCTCACAGACAGAAACGGGCTCTGAGGGGCCAGGGAGGGACCCCCAGGCCAGCCTCCTGCCCAGGCTTACCAAGTGGAAGGGCAGGGCTCGGCGGGTGCGGGGTGCTGGCAGGCGCCGGGGCCTCACCACCTCATACTGCTCCACGTGGGGCAGGGTGGCCCTGGGGGCGACCTCTGCAGGAGAGGGGGGTCAGCAGGCGCACAGGGCACCCTCCCGCCCTGGGGGTCCCTTCCCAGCCTGCTGTGCGCCGGCACCTCCTCTTGGGGAATCGCCCGGCAGCGTGGGGACCGCAGACTCTGAGCCCTGGCTGCCCAGCCCAAGTGGGGTTCTGCGTGAAAGAGGCCGCAGGACCCCCGCCCTGGGTGGGGTCGGGCACACTTGCGCCTGGCAGTGCACGGAGACCCCACCCAGCGCCTGCCCTTCCAGGAGCCCACCAGGCTGCCTCCCAGACCCTGGGGTGACCCGGATGCCCCCTCCCCCTCAGAACGAGGACACCCACAGGCCCCGGGCGGGGGGAGGGGTGGGGGATGCGGGGGGGAGGGGTGGAGGGCGCGGGGGGGGGGGCAGGGGGCGGGTCTGCCCGTCCAGCGCTTAGAGCTGACATTTTTCATCCCAACTAATCACGTGACCGCATCTAACAGGGAACTGGCAGCCCTGTTCCGCAGGGTTCACCCAGCCCAGATCTAGAAGCTGCCCCGTATCCAGCAACAGACAGCAGGGACCCAGCCCAGGCCCAGAGGTGGAAACCTACTCCCCAGGTGACTCTTTTCTCCTTCTTTCAAGGTGTTAATGGTTGTGTCTCCGTAAACGGCTAGCTGGCAAACCTCCCGGAGTGAAGGCCGTGCAGAGGGCCTGCCCTGTAAGCGCCCTCCCCCCCGAACCCCAGGAGGCTCACAGGAGCTACGGTGGGGGCCAAGGCCAGCAGCACAGTCAGTCCCCCCAGAGGAGAGGCAGGTCCCCATGTGGCAAAACAACCCCCTGGGGTGCCCCCAACCCCTCGGCTCCAGGCCACTGCTCCTCGGTCCTCCCCTCCCTGCCAAGCTGGGGGTTCCCCGTGGAGGTGGGCAATCCTCCCGAAGCCCCGGAATGGAGCCGAAGCAGCCAGATCCTCCACCCTGTTCTGTCCCAGCCGGTCCCCACCTCCAGCGCAGAAAACGCCCAGGTGGCCGTTTCCCCACGCACTTCCCTTTTGAAGTTTCTGTGTGTGCACCGCCCAGGGCCTCCCCACCGACTGGCCACCTGTGCGCCGCCGAATCCCAGAGACCAGCCCAGAGCCCCGCGCAGGGAGCAGGGGGCCAGGCGACCGGACCAGCCAGAGCCAGACGCCCAGCACTCACTCACCCTGTAGCCACAGCGCAGGAAGCAGCAGGAGCCCAAGGCCGTGCATGGCGGGCGGTGCGGGCGGGGTCCGGATCCAAACCCACGGTTCTGGGGGGCCGGGGAGAAGGTGCTCCGTGCTCAGGCTGGCTCTGGTCCTCCCCTCGCCTCTGAGGCTCGTGCCCTCGCGCCCCGCCCTGCCCCAGTGACCAGCCCCCTGCCCGCGGCCAATCAGCCGCTCAGGGCCAGGAAGGGCCGGGCCTGGGCACCTGAGGGCGCGGTCCCGCCCCCACCCCGCCTCCCCGGTCTCCTTCTTGTCCCCTGGGGCTCCTGGACAGTGTCCCGTATCCAGTGTTCAGCACACAGTTTTGTCAACGTGGACTGAATTAAGCAGGGCAGGTGGACAGACTAACCTGGGCCACTCCTGCAATTGCATCCCCCACGCAGGTGAGGAAACAGGCTGGGGCTGCCCGGGGGGCCCCGCCGGGGGTGGGGGTGGGAGTGGAGGCCCTGCTGTGTGTGAGGCGTGCGCAAGCTCCAGCAGCCCTGCTCCCAGCCTCCTGAGGCCTCACTGGGGAGACTGGGCAAGGGGAGCACACAGGTGGGGCCGCTGGCCAGGTGCCGGGCAGCCACCTGACTCAGGGAGCAGACCCTGCTCTGTGGAGAGGGCGGATGTGGAGGCCCAGTGGACAGCTCTGGGATGCGGTCGCTATGGGCCAAAGTCTGCAGCCGCCTGCCCGCTGCTGCCCCCAGCCCCGTTTCTGCCCGCCCTGACCTGCCCTGCAGGCTGGGACCACTCCACTCTGGCCTGGTACCTGGGGACCCAGGCTTCTTGCAGCTGAGCTGGCCGATGGCACCCCAGCCTCACTCTGAACGTGCCCCTGGGAAGGCAGGACATCAGAGCATGTCAAGGCCTCAGGTGAAAGGGTGTGGTGCCCACAGTGGGTCCAGACCAGAGGCCAAAGTTCAAAGGACCATGATTTCCCCCAAAGTGAACAGCAGAAAAAGGAAAACAAGGCAGGAGGGGTTTGCACACACTTTGGGGTATCTCGGGCGTGGGTGACAGAAGCCCCCAGGGCCGCAGTGAGCAAGGGGCACAGGCAGCTTGTGTCCCTGAGCCCATACGTGACGTGACCGTGTTTCACACAACGATACGTGTGAACCACCCCAAATCCTCCTGGCCATTTTACTTCTCTTTTTCGGTATTGCGTGTTATCTGATAGCAGAAGTTCAAAGGCTACGTGTCCCTATTTGGGCAAAAACCCCAGCTGCCGGGACTACACACTCTGCTGCCCAGACCTCAACAGGGAACTCGGCAACGGGCTCAGCACCGGCACCCCCACCCCACCGACAGGACCAGCGTGGGCCCGCAGAGCCCCCCACCCCAGAGAACCCCTCCCCCACCCCACCTACAGGACCAGCGTGGGC
>NW_021703781.1:82090046-82148417 GCF_005190385.1 Monodon monoceros
CCTCCCCCACCCCACCTACAGGACCAGCGTGGGCCCGCAGAGCCCCCCCACCACAGAGAACCCCTCCCCAAGCCCACAGGGTGCTCCCCTCCCGCTGTCAACGCCTGCAACCCGGAGGTGTCTCCTTCAGGAAAGCCCAATGCCCAGAGCCCAGGACAGGGACGCAGGGCTTCTGGGCCTCGGGCCAGGTGGGAGGGCCAGTGGGCGCCTCTGCTCAGAGCCTGAGCTGCAGAAGCGCGGACTGTGGCATTTGGGGTGCACCTGCACGCACTGCAGCTTAGAAGAGGAAGCAGTCTGTGGCTTGAGTCCAGGTCCCCAGCTCAGGGTGCCCCCTCCGCAGGGCAACAGCGGGCTTGGGAGCTGCCCGACCCCTGCCCCTAGGGGAACCCTGTCGTTCCTCATCTGCCAGAGCAGGGTGGGGTGGGGTGGGTGGGGAACACCTGGAGCAGGCGGTCCGAGCTGAATTTTGAAAACGACCCATGTGGAATTCTGCAGGGAAAGGGTAGGGTGGCTGGGAGGGGGGCAGAGCAGCACAAAGGTATTCACCGCAGGCCACACCTGGGGCTGGCCGTGCCACCCACTGCCCATCGGGAGGGGCCGGACAAGGCTGGGCCTAACAGGACAGAGGCCACAGCCTCAGCCGCCCACCCCAGGCAGCTCTTCCATCCTCAGTGGGCGTGTCGGTGACTCACCCCCCAAGCTGCTCCAGCTTCGGGACACGGGGCTGTGCTGCCCCCTGCTGCCTGGAGCAATCCCCTGCCTGCAGTGTGAGGGGTTCCTGCTGACCCCAGGGAGCCCTGCCCCACTTCACAGGGACAGGTGTGGACATCAGGCCCAGACCTCGCCCCCACCTGGCACCTTGGTGACTGTCCTGATGTTGTTCAGAGGCCATGTGTTCTCACTTTGTCTGACTTGAAACCAAAAAACTCTTTAAAGGGACTCTGCTCGCTTCAGGAAAGCACGCAGACAAGCAGACCCTCTCTGGTCTGAGTGCACGAGCCCCAAGAAATGAGAGGAGCTGAGTGCAGACAATTCAACTTTATGTTTAAACAGGACATACACAGCACAAGCGTTCTGGAAACGTGGTAAGAAACCTCTGAACTCATCCACCTGAGGCTTCAGCTGTGGCAGGAGCGGCTGGCCTCACTGCGCAGTGACAGCGACCCTGGGCGCTGGAGCTGGGGGCCCCCGCGGGTTGGGCACTGGGGGGGCCGCCTTCTGGCTCCTCTCTGCAGACAGGCGCTCCAGCCGCTCTGTGTAGAAGCCGTTGAAGTCGAGCCTGCAGGGGAAGTGGGCAGGGTCCCTGCAGATGCCTCCGTGGCCACACTGGCAATCCCCTACCACCCCACGGTGAAGGGCATGGGAGGCACTCAAGTCTCTAGCACACGTGCACTCGGACACACATACAGGCCCCAGGCGATACTGAGAATAAAGCTTAAAGACAGAGGTGAGGGCTTCCCTGGTGGCACAGTGGTTAAGAATCCGCCTGCCAATGCAGGGGACATGGGTTTGAGCCCTGGCCTGGGAAGATCCCACATGCCGCGGAGCAACTAAGCCCGTGTGCCACAACTACTGAGCCTGTGCTCTAGAGCCCGCGAGCCACAACTACTGAGCCCGTGCACCACAACTACTGAGCCTGCGCTCTAGAGCCCGCGAGCCACAACTACTGAAGCCCATGTGCCACAACTACTGAAGCCCGCGCGCCTAGAGCCCGTGCTCCACAACAAGTGAAGCCACCACGATGAGAAGCCCGCGCACCGCAATGAAGAGTAGCCCCTGCTCGCCGCAACTAGAAAAAGCCCGCACGCAGCAACGAGGACCCAACGCAGCCACACAAAAAAAAAAGACACGGGTGAAGTGAGACAAACGTCTCCAGACCCTGGACATTGGGGCTCTCCGAACCCCGGAGCCCAGGACATTGGAATGCCTGTGGGCAGAACAGGGCAGCCCAATGTTTGGCTGAGCCTGAGGCTACCCAACAGGAGGCTTCCCAGGGCAGGGACAGCCCCCTCCTCACCTGAACCCGCCCCCAAAGGGAGCAGGCCCGCCACGCCCCCTCTGAGGAGCAGGAAACCACCAGCCCCAGGTCTGCAGGCCCCACCGACCGGCCCTCGGGCCCCGCGCGCCTGTCCTCGCCGCTGCACGGTCCTCCCCACGGCCCCCCAGATTCCACGGACTCCTGCTCGCGTCAGCCCTGCACACTCGCCACTCCCAGGGTCATGGGAGGTGGACCCCAGGGGGGCACCAACGTGGCCCTCGAGGCGCGGCAGGCCGGGCGAGCGCGGCCCTGACCTTCCGTGCGTTCCCCGGGGTCTCCTGACCGGCCGCCAGCAGGAAGGCAGCGCCTCCTCACTGCTCACCTGGAGACAGTGTGACGGCCCGCGGCTGGGGCCAAAGGGCCCTTCCAGTGTCCTGGGTCCCGGCTTGGGGCACAGCGGCCAGTGCAGCTGACCCAGGCCTGGCCCTCGGAACACAGAGAAACGCGGAGAGGGCTGATGGGGCGGCCTGACGTATACCAGTCAACACGTGCATGCAGGTGAGCATGCACACGAACACCCGCACACGTGAACGCCCAGATGCCACTCCTCCAGCAAGCGGCCAGCGGCGGCACACGGAGGCCAAGGGAGCCTCGGCTGAACACACGCGGCCTCAGTCACACCTGCGCCGAGTGGCGGGAGGGCGCGTGGGCCGGCGGGAGGGCGTGGCGGGGCAGGGCGCCGGCGGGGGCCGGTGCACCCACCTGGAGATGACGCTGGCCATGCCATGCTCGCAGTCGCTGGTGCTGTAGATGCTCAGCCGGGCTAGGAGGTCGAGCAGGTGGGCTGAGAAATTCTTATCGAACTTACTGATGGTGGCCTCGAAGCTGGAGGCCAGCTGCGGAGCGTCCACATGCTCGGCCAGGCACTGCAAGACATGGCTGTAGTGACTCGGCTGCCCGCCAGCAGCTCAACCCCCTTCTCTCTTCTTTTTTAAATAGAAAAATGTGTCTCGGCAATTCTTCACGTGAAGAAAGGTAAAACGTTAGGCACTGTGAAAACCCCTGAGACGGCAGGACCTAGAGACGTTCCAGGCAGCCGGCCCTGCGGCCCCACCACACGGAGCCAGGAAGGACGTGAACCTCAGGGTTTCCGCGTGTGGCTCAGATCTTCCAGCTGACACTGTTTTCTCTTGACCACCGCTCAGCAAGTGGGGAACCTGGGAGTGCCTGCCCGGGCTCACCCTGCCCCGCCGCACCCCACCCTACAGGACACACACCTGCACCCGCCGAACCACCTGGCCCTTCTGGTTACGGACAGACTTTAATCGCAGTGACCGCAGGCCCCTGTGGGGTATCCCCATGGCTCGGCCTTACCACACACACCCTGAACGACGCAGCCTCACTGTGGGAAGTCGGGAAGGGAGATTCTCCGCGGCTTGTATTTGGAACATACATTTAAGAGCCTTTTTATCAACCAAAGGGAAGACAGGAATGGCGGGCTGTAGCAGGCGTGGTTTCTGAGCGCTGTGACCCTAATGCTGTGTCAAATCCCAGCGGGACAAAGGAGGGCCTCGGGGACGCCTGCTTGGCCACCCACCCACCTTGCGGGCAAGCTCCTTGCGGGCACGCTCCTCGGCCCGCTCGGCCTCCGTGGGCGGCCCCCGCATCGTGCCGTGCTCCAGTGTCAGGTGGCCCAGCTCGCTATCCAGTTTCATGCTCTGCGTGAACCTCTGGGGGGTCGGGAGGGAATGCGCATCAGCCACAAGCAGCCACTCGAGGAAGCGCGGCCCCCGCGTGGCTGGGACGGTCTGCAGGACCGGCTCCCGCCGCCCAGAGCCCCGAGGGCGAACCTGCATGCAGTTGGTGAACATGACGCACACGGACATGAGCTTGGAGAAGACACGCAGCAGTTCGGGGTTGGTCAGCATGCAGTCCTTCAGGCAGCTGTCCAGGAAGCTGGTGTGGTGTCCCAGCACGTCATCGATGTTGGAGGCCTGGGCGGGAGACACTGTCAGAGCCGCTCTGCTGAGACGACCGCACCGAGGCCCTGACTGGGCTGCTTTGTACGCTCTGTGTTGTTTCCATGTTTTAAACAATCCTGTGGTCTTTTGGGGGAAAACTTCAAAATATCGCTAAAAGGACACACTGAATGTGCCCCAAAAGGTCCAAGGTTTTCGTTTTTAAAGACAGAAAACAAGGAGGAAACACTGCCCCCTTGCACTTTCCGCTCCTGGAGTTTGGTGACATGAACTTTTTGGCTGACGGCCCCCAGGGGCCCTGGGATGGGCCTGGATGGGGCGCTGACCCAGAGCCGAGGCTCCGAGGGAACTGCACACTCTTCTGGCAGCCTGAGCCTGGGCCACGCCGTCCTGCGTGCCCTGCCCTCCACTGCTAACACGGCTCTGGTGGCGTCGGGGGAGCCATCGGGGGAGCTGTCGGGTCCGTGCCCCACCTCCGCCTCCCTGACCTCTGACCAGGCGTCGTGACCAGCTGGGCTAAACTCACAGATCTCAGGCTCTTCTCCAGGACGTGCCAGGTTGGCTCCAGCACCTCAAACATCATGTAGTACTGGATGTTCTGGACGAAGTTGAGCATCCGCTGCCGCAGGGTGAAAGCGCCCGCGAACCTGCGCCAGGCGAAGGCGTCAGGTACACAGGGCGCCCGCGGGCCCCCAGCACTCGCGAAGTGCAGAGCACCCCTGGGCCTGCAGGCGCTCCCAACCCTGGAGGAGCCGGAGGTCCACGAAGGGCTCTGGCTCAGACACGCCCCACCATCCCACAGTCTAACGGTAGCATGGAACATCACAGACGTGGAGGCTGCACAGGCCAGCTCCTGGGTCTCCGTTTTCGGGGTGTGGAGAGGAACCACCCTGCTCCACGGGAGCCCCGGAGGACGTACCACTTGGCCGAGTGCAGGGAGTACTGCTTGGCAGTCTTGTTGCTGATCCAAACGTTGCAGAGCTGCCGTTCCACGTGCTTGCAGTAGAACATGTGTCTGAAGAGCATCTGATAGCGGGTCAGGGCTTTCCTGCGAAGAAGGAACAAAGCGGATTCCGACGGACGCCTGGGGGTTGTGGCCGGCACCAGATGTCAAAGGCGAGGCTCACGGGGCGGAGCGTGACCTGAGCAGCCAGTAACCCCCAGGGGCCTAAGCAGGCGCGAGAGCCTGATGCTTACCTGTTAATGATCAGAGACAGGGGCCACTTCACCACGTAGTCGAAGGAGAAGGCCTCCAGGCCGCTCAGCGTGAGTTCGGTGGGGTCAGCGTGGACCATCGCCTTCTCCTGCTTGGTCTCGATGGCGAGGACACGCAGAAGCTGGGTGATGAGGTCGTGAGGCATCAGGTCGATCTGGGGAAAGAGAAACAAAAAAGCATCAGGTCCCAACCCCACCCCGCCCCTACATCACGAAATGGAAAAGCGAGTCCAGGGCCGAGGAATCTCCTCCAGACATGGATTCTAAGTCTGGGAGGCTGGCTTAAAACACCAAACATCTACTGATACACCTTAATTAAAAAACAAAACTGCTTTCAGTCAAAACAGAAAAAGAAGGGTACAGAGAAATTACTTTAAAAACATCCCTGATGGTATCAAGGAGAAACAAGGGCAAGTGAGAAACCCTGAATCTCGCGAGACTCAGCCCTTCTCCACCACCTGCACAGGCCAGGCGGAGGGAGCACATGGTGAGGACGGCACAGCGGTTCTGGACAGGGAATGTGGTCCACACACTGCCTCATTCACACCCTTACACGGTGCCACCTATGTGCCAGAGACGTGGGACAATTCCTGTAAACTGGTAAGAAACTGGGAGGATAGAGAATGACAGAACCACAATGAAAGACAAACAAGGAAGGATGAAGGAATGAACAGGAATCCACAGATGAGAACTCACGTCACCTGCTGCAGAAGTGGACCCTGAATGGCTGTGCTCCCTCCCACCAGGGCCGCGGCCGACTCAGCGGGCAGCCCAGGCCCAGGGACTGAGCATCAGAGATGCCAGTCCAGTGGAGCGCTGGCCGTGTGCTTTGACCCAAGAATCTGACTTCCCGGATCTTATCCTACAAGAACACTCCTATACCTCACAAGAGACCCCAAAACACATGAAGTGCGAGCTGCCAGAACTGAGAAGGGTCTACGATGACAGTGGGAGGCCTGACACCCTGCTGTCAACAACAGAGACAACCAGGCAGGTCAGAGACAGGACGTGAGCACAGTGAGCTGACTGCCCCCCATGGGACACGGCCCCAAACAGCTAGTGCACACAGAACACTCCCCAGGACAAACCATATGTGAGGCCACAAAGCAAGACTTAGTAAGGTTAACAAAACTGATATCATGACATGCTCTCTGATTACAACAGGATGAAGTTAGAAATCAGTAATAGGATAAAATGAGAAAATCCACAAATAGTGAAAATAAAATATGCTCTTAAAAACAAATGGGTCAAGGAAGAATCACAAGAGAAATTCAAAAACATCTTGATACGAAGGGAAATGAAAACACTATAACCAAAACTGATGGGATACAGTAAAACCAGAGCTCAGAGAGAAACTCACAGCAGCAAATGCCCACGTTAAAAAAGAACAATCTAGGGCTTCCCTGGTGGCGCAGTGGTTGAGAGTCCGCCTGCCGAGGCAGGGGACACGGGTTCGTGCCCCGGTCTGGGAAGATCCCACATGCTGCGGAGCGGCTGGGCCCGTGAGCCATGGCCGCTGAGCCTGCGCGTCCGGAGCCTGTGCTCCGCAACGAGAGAGGCCGCAGCAGTGGGAGGCCCGCGCACTGCAAAAAAAAAAAGAACAATCTCAAGTCAACAACCTAACTTTACAACTTAAGAAACTAGAAAAACAGAAAACTAAACCCGAAGTCAGCAGAAAGAGGAAGATAACGGAGATTAGAGAAGAAATAAACAAAACACAGAACAGAGAAACAACAGAGAAAATGGATGAAACCAAGTTAGCTCTCTGAAAGATCAGCAAACTTGATAAGCTTTTACTTACGTTTGACTAAAAAAAAGAGAGAAGACTCATATTACTAAAATCAGAAATGGAAGTGGGGACATTACCGTCAACCTTACAGAAATAAACAGGATTATGAGAACTAATTCCTACACAAATTCCTAAGCACACACTACCAAAACTGACTCAAGAAGAAACAGAAAATTGGAACAGACCTGTAACCGGAGAGGAGACGGAAGAAACAACGAAACCTTCACAACAAAGAAAGCTTCACTGGTGAATTCTACCAAACACTCCAGGAAGAGCTGACACCAACCCTCTCAAAACTCTTCCAGAAATCCGGAAGAGGGAACCCTTCCAGATCAGTCTACGAGGCCAGAGATGCTACAGAAGACTAAAGCCAACATCCCTGCCAGACACGGATGCAGAGTCCCCCAGAGACCCCGACCCCCCAGTTCAGCAGCCCATGGAGAGGCTCGCATACCACGACCCCGAGACGTGTCCCTAACAGAGCCAAGGAAAACCCTGTGAGCATTTCAACCGAGGCAGGAAAAGCACTCCTCAAGGGCTGGCTTCTGCTGTTTCTCTCTCCAAGGTCCCTGGGGGGTGCCTGCTCACCTTGAGGTCATCTTTGAAGGGGTCGGTGTTGGCGGTGCTCATGCGCAGGGCCAGCTCCAGCAGCGCCTCCAGACGGGTGGGCGTGATGTCGTCCACCGGCTTCTTCAGCTCCTCCTCCGTGAGGTCCATGAAGTGCACGAAAAAGTCGCCCTGGTCCATCAGGAAGTAGCGCTTGATGGACCTGCGGGCAGGAGAGGTGAGAGGCCGTGGACACGAGGATGGCCCAGACCCGCAGAGTGCTCCCTACAAGGGGTGATGGGGGGAGCTGGGCGGAGACTGGGAGGAGGTTCCCATGCCCACAGGTGCCCCGAGTCCACGGGTGCCCACGCCAAGAAATACATTTATGGGGGGAGCAGGGGTCAGCTCCAAATATGCTGAAATGAACAGCGGGGTCACAGCACTGTGCAGGACATGCTGCCAGAAAGGCACTGGGGACCGCAGACAGGTCCCTGGGAGGGCAGGGGGCCAAGGAGGGGGCTGGCAGCCGCAAGGAGGGAGCTGTGCCACCGCAGACGAGGGGACGTGGGCACACACGGCCCTCTGTCGGCCCCTGGGGGTGGGCGCACCTCAGCCGGGCCACGAGCTCCTTCTCCTCCGTGAGGAAGTCCAGCAGCACCTTGCTGGCGTAGCTGAAGGCCTTCTCGATCTGCTCCACGTACGCGCGCTCCTTCAGCGTGTAGATGACCTCTTTGGCCACAGGGCAGGTGACGTCACGGCCACACTCTCTGACCACATTCAGATATTTTCCTGGAAAGGGATGGAAACAGTCAGATTACCATGCTTGCTGTATACATGATAACTCACAGGCCTGAACCCCAGACATCGCAGCCCCAGTGCCAGCCAGAGGCAGGCAAGAGAACCAACCAGCTGAGCACAGTCCCTAACCCCTCGCCCAGAGCAGAGCAGCACAGCTGTCGCCACAAAGGGCTGCAACCTCCTGTGACTTCATACCTGCACTTGCCTCATCAAGGGCACAGGAATAACCTGAGAGCCTCACGGGAACCAGACGCTACACCACCTCCCAGCCCCGATCTCAGAACCAAAGTGTGAGGCCCTGGCTGGAGCGTGTCTCCAGGTAACTCATCCCACATGTGTCTCTCAGTCACGTTCCTGACCGCAAGGAGATGACTAAAAACCCTGCCAGCCCAGCGGGGCACGTGTCCTTTACTGCTTTTCCTGTGCTAGTCTGTGATACTGAGAAATAAGACACATACCTCTGGTCTTTGTTCTTGGTTCCTGGCACTGAGCTCCTACAACCCTTCGGATTTTGTGGTTCACAAGCCCCTTTCACCCACACCCGAGTTTACACTCGCAAGGTGACTCCTGGCCAACCCTACAGAGCTTCAGGACGGGGGCTGGCGGCCGGAGGAACCAACCACGTGATGGGAGAGTGAAACCCTCAGTCCCATACCGACATCTGGTGGGGGGCGGGGGCTGGAGGCTGAGTTAATTCCCAACGGCCCGAGAGTCGATCAGCCGCGCCCTGTCCCGCAACCTGCAGGGAAACCCTGCGGGAAGGGGTTTGGAGAGCTTCTGGGCTGGTGAGCGTGTCCACCTGCCAGGAGGGTGGTGCCCGGCACACCCCAGCTCCACGGGGACAGGCTCCCCCGTGCTCGGGACCCTTCCACACCTGCCCCATGGACCCCCTCAGCGAGCGGCTCATCTGCGTCCTTTACGACAGCCTCTGTGACAGAGCAGCGATCTAGTTGAGTCAAGCGTTTTCCTGAGTCTGGGAGCTGTCATGGCAAACATCGAACCTGAGGAGGGGGTCGTGGGAACCCGATTCATGGCCACACTGCATGGAGTGCAGTGGCCTGGGGACCCGACACTTGTGACCGGCGCCTGGTGGGGGCGGCCTCGAGGGACGGAGCCCTGACCCTGTGGGGCCTGCACTGACCGTGGCACGTAGTGCCAGAACTGAGTTAAATGGGGGGGTCACCCAGCTGGTGTCCAAGGGGAGCGGAGAACTGGCTGTTGTGCAGAAACCCGCACACCTGCGGTCAGAAGCGCTGGGAGCAGAAAACAGTCTTCCTTTCAGCGGCCACAGAGCTTTAAGAATCACAAAAGGACGGCAAGTCCAGCTCAGGGGTGGGGGACACAGTGAGTCCACCGGGCGCCGCCGGCACTGCGGGCGCCTAACCTGGGCAGGTGGGGACATGAGACAGCCCGCCAGGCCCCGCCCCCACGGTCACCTGTGCTGAGCACCTTGCCCGCCATCTTCTGCAGGAAGGACGGGATCTGCCGCTGCACCACGGTGTAGCGCTGCTCCCAGTACCTGTCGTTGTAGTCCTCCTGGATCTTCTCCTTGCGCAGCTCTCGCTCCTCCACCATGAACTCGCTGAAAGGCATGGGCGCCGGTGACGGGCAGAGCTCACCACACAGGCTGCCACAAACAACGGGAGTCCACGGGGGCCACGGACAGCCTCGCCGCCCTTCATTCTCAGCCGCCGACGCCCATGGGGCGAGGTGCTCATTACTGGGCGCAGAGGGGACTGAGGTCTGCAGAGCTGACAGGACGCTGACTCCACTTTACTCCTCCCGCCCCCGCTACGGGAACCTCGCGTGTTCTTCCATCTCCAACGCGGGCAACAAGACGACACTCCCATCGGGGCCCATGTTCCTGTCACCAGCAGAGCCAGACACCCTGACGCCACCTACGCTTACCGTGGGAAGGCTTCCTTGCCAGGCCCTCATGCTAGATTTTGTCATCTGGGTCGTTAGTAAATTATGTCTAGACAACAGGTTCATTTTTTTAATGTTCCGACGTGTACAACAGATACACGTCAGCATAGAACTCTCCGTGAGCTGACGCGCTTCACGTTGTGCGCTGAGCGTGGCGTCAGCTGAAAAGGGCCCGCAGGCCCCCACCTCACCCCGCTGCCTCCGCGGCCCCTACCTGTATGGGTCGTCGATGATGCCCCTGTAGATCCACTTCTCCAGGATCTCGAAGTAGGGCACGCTGGCGGCCGTGGTGAGGTACAGACACAGCTCCTGTGCCTGGCTGTCGCCCGTGTAGCTGAAGCTCCGGTCGTGCAGGAGGCTCAGGGTCGACCCCCCGACACACTCGCCTTTGTCCACCGAGGTGGCTGCCAGGGGAGAGGACGGCGCTCAGTGCTGAGAGGGCCACTGGGCCACCACGGGCTACAGCCCCTCCTCAGGGGACAGGCCTTCCTTTTGGGATAAACTCCAACTATAAAGCTGTGGTTTTTGGAAGCTCCCGGAGTCTTCCTCCCACAAACTAATAAAACACAAAGCTGCGTGGCTTTCGCCTCACAAAAGTAAGAATCGGAGGACGAGTGCCCTGGCCCAGGGTGTCCCTCCCACCAGGCCCGCGCACCCAGGGAAGCCAGGATGTCCACGGTACGCATGGCCGGCTGGATGTGGAACCAGAGCTTCTGCAGGGACAGGAGGCCCTGCCTCTGCAGCTGCTCCAGCTGCGTGACCAGGATCAGGTACTCTTTTACCAGTGTTCTCATGGCGGCCGCCAAGGCGTGGTTCACCTGCCCGTACTCGAAGGAGGACTTTTCCTCGACGAACCTGCAAGGAAAGCAGCCCTGAGCACCAGGTGGGTGAGAGCTGTGTCTCAGAAGGGACGGTCAGAGCCTCTTCCCCAACCCCAGAGGGCACCGTGGGCAATGCCTCCCTCCCTCTTCCAGGCCCAGGAGTGAGGCTGCAACTGTCCCCGCAAGGGGCTGAGTGCGCTTTACTGGGTGCCTACCTGGTCACGGTGGAGTAGCTGGAGGCTGCCGGGAGGACCCTGCTCACCAGCTCCCGGATGGACAGGTCCAGGCTGGGGTCCACGAGGAAGGTGCGGCTCTGCCTCCCCGTGAGGGGCTGGGCGGTGACGTACCTGCCGTCCACACCCACCAGCACGTACAGCAGGTCCTCCACGACGGCCGCCTCCTGGGCGGCCAGGGGCAGTGTGCCTGTGGGCGCAGACGCCAGCTGGCCTCGCCTCCCCCAGACCCCCCTCCGCCGCCCCTGGGTGACTCCCTCCAGCACTGGTGGACCTGAAAGCCAAGGTGATCCCTCGGCTTAACTGATCCCGTCGGGGCACCACAGGCTGAGATTACACAGCCTGGACCGGCCTATTGGAGCCTTAAAGCAAGTAAAACCCTCCACACGGAAATAACCCGCGTGCACTCAAAAGGATGAAGTCGGGAACGACAGAGCTTCTGACACGTGTTGCGCTCGTGACACTCACTACAGCCGGGTGAGCCTGCGTCACTCAGGGAGAAAAAGGTTTCCTCTGAAACTCTAAAACGCTGATGATTTCTCTCTCACAGTGAAAGATGGTTCCCTTTGACCCCGATGGACTCAAGACAGTCACAGGCCACGGACCAGGGCTGCCCCCCAAATGCCTCACAGCCCCAGCGGCTCCCACCTCTTGGTTCTCAGCCCAGATGGCCCTCGGCACCCTCCCGACACTGCTGGGCCAGAGGCAGAACCGGGAGAGAGGCGTCCAAGAGACCGCTGGCGCCCTGTGGGCGCCTGTGTCAGCCCCAGGGCACCCAGAACCGGGGCCTGGCAGCTTGGGATGGGGCGCACCACACGCCCACGCTTACAGAAGCCCTGCTGGCCTTGCACATCCACGGGCGCACACCTGCCGGTGGAAGCAGGACGGGTCTGAGCCAGTGGCCCCCTGTCCAGGCACATGGATCACTCTGGACCCAGACCCGCCCCTGAACTTCAGGTGGTTTTCCTCCACGGCTCTGGCAGGTCCGACTACGACCTCAGGACCCCTGAGGGAGGCAGGTCCGGCTGCCTGACCCCCAAGTGCAGGGCTGCTGACCTCTGCACTGCTTACCGCCAACCTTGGCATCTCCCTGGCCAAGGCCCAGCTGAGGCTCTCGGGCTGCAGGCCCCGGGGCAGACGCCACCCGGGCCCCAACCCCTCTCCCCGCCAGCGTGTAGAGCAGAGTGTCGCAGGCTGCGTTATTGTGAGGCGGACCAAGAGACTATGTACAGGACCTTCGGGAGGCACGGCCAGCTTGAGGCCTAGCTCTGAGGGACACAGTGCAGGGGCTGGGATGGGAGGCTGCATGAGCCGCCAGGGTCTCTGCAACTCACTGGGGTGCAGGGCACAGGCCGGACACGCGAAGCCAGCTCTGGGACGACGAAGACGAGCACTGGGGCCGGGCAGGGAAGGGCTCAGGTCTGTACCCTCGTGTAGGGCCACTGGCTACCAAGGTCAAGTTAAAGAAAACCAAAAATCCAATTCTCAGCCACGCCAGCCATCCAATGCCCACCAGCTGCATGTGGCCGGTACCTGCACTGGACGAGACAGAAAGTTCTGTGGGACGTGCTGAGACCCCAGCTGTTGGGAATGGACAAATGCCCTCGGGCTGAAAGGGCAGGTGGAGGTGGGGCTGGGGCCAGGCTGGCGCAGCGGGAGGGACGCAAACACCACACAGCGAGGAAGAGCCGCTGGGGAAGGTCAGAGCCCGTTGTGGACACGCTCAGCACACAGATTCTCCCGGACTTCAGGAGAGCGGCGCCAGGGACAGAGCTGGGGTCACACTGGGGATGCTGGATTCCTTCAAACTGATGTGGTCACCCGGGAAGGGGACATTTGGCGAGAGCCAGGAGCACAGCCCGAGGATGCGAGACGAGGTGGGGGGAGGGGTCCCTGGGGGCCGGGGGTCTGTGGCGCAGGACAGCACCTGTGCTGCCCAAACGTCCAGAAAAGCGACTGCATCCGCAAGACCTGAGCCCGAGGCTCGGGGCCCCATCAGAGGCTGCTGCACGGGAGCTGCACGTGCGGTTAGAAGACGCCCGCGCTCATGACCTTGGGGACAAGGCCCTGGGTCAGGGCAGGACCCATGAGGGCGGGAGGCGCCACGCCGTGTGGCCGTGGACGGGCTGGCCCAGGCGGGCACACGGAGCTGCAGGCCGGCGCGAGGAGGGTCAGCCCAGCTGTGGGTGGGTGGCGGGCAAGTGGGTTGGGGGGGACCTGCCTCAACAGGGACTCAGACGGCGGGACGGCTGGTGGGGGGGACACCGCGCGGGTGGTGGGGGTGTCCCACAGGGCCGCTGCACGTCACCTGAGGAGGCAAGTCCCTCCTGGGTGAGGCTCTGCCGGGGGAGGCCAAGGCAGGGCCGAGGACGACCACGCTGACCACAGGCACCTGAGCATAGACGGGGCCAGGGGGCCGTGGAGACTGCATCAGGGCCTGAGGTGCTGGGCCAGGGGGTGACAGAGGGCAGTAGGGTGACAAGAGGCCTGCGGGATGGGCGTCAATCCCGCCTCCGGAGCCCACGGGGTGCGGCTGCAGAAGGGACATGGGCCAGGCTGCCCATCCATACAGAGTTCTCCCTGGGAATGGTGTCACTCAAGGCAGCCTCGGAGCCACCCCCATGCGAGGCCCGCCCGCTGTGGCTGCTGTGTGCGAGCAGCCACACAGGAAACCTACACGGGAAACCTTGCACGTCCAACACCGTAAGCGCGTCCTGCCCTGGAGAGCCAGCGCCTGGCCGCCTCCGCTCTGGCCGAGCCTCCCCCGAAGGCGCCTCTTGCGGGCCTAGAGCCTCCGTGGCTTCTAACTGGTCCAAGCCTGCACGCGCAACACGGAGACGCCACGACCGCGGGGAACAGACTCCCTCAGCGGTTCTGCTGCCTAAGTCCTCCAGATTCTGCCACATGTGCAGCGGAGCCCGAGGCGTCTCATCTGCCTGCCCAGCCAGCCCCTGGGAATGCCAGGCCCCAGGCCTGCAGCACCGGGGCCCCCGCCTGCCCTGCTTCTCACCCTTGGACGTGGCCCCGGGGCCCAAGCTCCTCTGATGGCCACAGAGCGGGCGTGGCCACACTCCCCTCCCCAGGCGGGCTCTGCAGGTGCCTCTCTGTGAGCACCGAGTGTTCCCTGCTGCCCCTGCTTCCCGTGTGCCCCGGGAGCCAGAAGGCAAGACGGTGGTCAAACCCACGTCCCCAGATGCCCCACAGTCCGTCTGAATGCGACACACATAGGCCGGTGTGGCCAAGGCCGTGTCACCCGTGTAGCAAAATCTGCAGCGGCACGACTCACTGTTGGGAAGGCCGACCCAGTGATCCTGCCGTCCCAGGACTGCCTGAGCCCCGGGACGCAGGCGCTCCTGAAAGCCGGGCAAGAGCCAGCCCAGACACTGGCACATCACCACCCACTGCTGACCGGGGATGGGAACATGAAGGACGGTGTCCGGCGGGCACTGCTCCTTGCCGCGTGGCCAAGGGCAGCAGAGGGCCCGGGTGATGGCACAACACCGGCCCGCCGTCTCCACAGGGCTCAGCCCTCCCTGCCGCGGCGAGGCCCCTGCGGTCAGAAGTCGGCACGTCACCTACCGATGGGCACAGCCGTGTCCATGCTCGTGCCTGAGCCCGTCAGGAAGTCCCCGAGCAGCATGGGCCTCTCGTACACCCACGCTGGGAAGACAGGGAGGCGCTGGCCCAAGTTTTTTTTGTTCTGCTTGTCTCGAAGCATCTTTCTCGTGAGTTCCAAAGACTGGTGGGGAGGTTTTTAGAAACAAAAAAGAAAGATACGCCTTCAGTACAAACACTTAAAACCGACACATCCGCGGTATGAAAAAGCAGATCCCTGAGCACACGTGTGAACGGAAACACACGTGTCTGAGCCCATCGCAGTGCAAGGGGCCGGGGACAAGGCAGACGGGGCCCAGCCCCTCATCAGGGTCTGGACTGCACGGGGCCCACAGGTAAAGCTGGAGCTTTCGCACGGTGCAGGCCCACTCTCGGGACCTCCGGGCACAGCTCACCGCTTTTCCCAGTGGCACGAGGTCTAGGCCCGAGCTGCCAGGTGAAAGGAAGGCCCAGTGAGAGTTGGCCGGATAAGGGGCGCACCTACCCGAGCCCCTCGGGGCTGAGGGACAGAGGGAGATGGCCACTCTGGCTCGGGCAGGGAGCCGTGGTCCCCACGGGTGCCCAGCTTTCAGAGCACTGGCAGGGGGCGAGGGGGCGTCGAGGAGGGGGCAGTGGTGGGAGGACCACATGAGGTGGGGACACAGGACATGCCCAACCCACACCGGCCTGCAGCTCAGACCTCAGGAGGCAGCTCTGAGTGGCTCGAGAGCCAGAGGCAAGACGGTGGGAACACAGAAGGACGGCAGGAGACCAGGGCTGGACACAAAGTCAAAGGCAAGAAAAGCGGCAGGTGAGGGAGATAAAGTATCACCTCAAACCAATTGCCCAGCGTCAATGAGGGGAGCCGGGACTTGCACTGGCCAAGCCTACAGAATGGGCGGGCAGCAGGCGCTGACCCCCAGGGGAGTCAGAACCCCCCGCCCGGGGCCCGGAGCTCGTGTCCCAGAGCCAGGCCCCTGCCGGGCCAGAATCCACACCCAGACGCCTCCGCCACACGGTACCTGCTGCCACGTGGGGCCCGTGGCCACGCTGCCCAGCTGCTTCCTCAGCTCCTCCAGCTCCTGCACGGAGATCCTGGAGGCTGCGGCAGGGGCGCCAGCCACGAGCTCCGCTCTCTCCTTGGCGTTCTGCTGTAAATACTGCAGGGTCTGGAAGCACACGGCCCCGGCGTCATGCGGGCCTCACGCTCGGGCCCTCCGCCGGGCACTGCCGCCCCGCCCCACTGACCCCAGCTGCAGCCTCCACGCGGAGGCCGAGAGTAGGGGCCCCGCTCGTCCTGGAGCGGCAGCCTGCTCTCCCGACGCTGCCCGCCAAGAGACGCCACGCCCCCAGATCACGGCAGGTCGGGATCCCAGACCCTGTTCCCAGTGGCTCAGCCTTTTCTCCACATGAGACCGGCCTCCCTTGCTGCTCGAGACCACGCCCCTTTATCTGTCCCGGCGCGGTGGCCACCACGCGCCCGGCCACATGCTTCCCCGCTGAACGGACCCTGGGCCTCGTGATGCGAAAGGAAGCGCCGACCAGCCCTGGATGCCTTGGGCCGGGGCTCCTCAGATGGCACGCACTTCCCTCAGTATCACAGGTAACATAGGCTCAGTTTAGCACAGACAAGAGCACGGCCTGGACAACGAAGGTCAAAGGCCCTCTGCCCCAGAGGCCGCTGCTAGCGCTGTGCTCATCTCCACCACGTTGCTTCCGTTCGGGGGCGAGCACCTCAGTGCTACAGGTGTGAGGCCGGGGCGGTTAACGGGGGGCCGCCAGGCAGGACAGCCGTCCATCATCCCCACAGACGCAGAGAGCCTCTCCTCCTCACACAGCCACCCCCGAGCCCGGAACCCACCTCCCTGTCCTCTGTGAGCTTCGACAGCAGGTACACCAGGGGGTCAAGGTTCCTCGTGTTCTTAGATTTCAGCTCATCATATTTCTTCAGAAAGTCCTCAGGAGTACGAGAAAATTCTGCTATTTTAACCTCAAAAGCACAGACAGAACGATTTAGAGACGATAACTAGGAACTTTAAAAAGCCTTGCAAAAACTAAACCCAAAAGAAGAGTGAAGTTAGGCAGATGGAATAGTCACGTGTCTCTAAACTAAAACGAAGAAAACTCATCAGAATGCTTTGTTAAACTCACCCATATTCTCTTCTGTGGTTTCTTCCATGTTATACTTCCTAAGCCTTAGGTCAGACCATAACCACCTATGTTTTTCCTAACAGTGTATATGCATTCTTTCCATGCACTTAACTCTTTTCCCTCTGGAATCATTATTACACACACGTTCAGGGGCTACGTTTTCTCACTGATTAAAATGCTCCCCTTAAAATAAATTGGACATAACTATGTATCCTAAACTCTCTATTCTGCTCAGTAAGTTTTCTGAATTATCCTTGTGCCATCATTAGGCTGTTAAAATAAATGAAGCCTCATAATGTGTTTTTAAAATAGACTTCTAAATTGTCTTTTACTGAAAACCCGTAACTTTGAATTTTACATTATTTGAATTTAAAAAAAGCCACTTTGAAGGGATTTCAATGTGGCTAACGCCAGGAGCTTCCTTTTTCACCCAGAGGAGAATCTGTGTCACGATGTGAACAGAAATCAGGACCACTTGGGCCTCCCTCCTTATGGGGCGCAGGGAAGGCGTGGCTGAGAGTCTGGGTTCCCAGGTCAGGCTGCCAGTCCAACACTCTCCCCGAGCCTTCATTTACTCATCTGTGCAACGGGTGATGGGGAGAAACCAACGGAAGCAGAGCGGAGCAGAGAACGTGGCCCATGAAAAGCATCTGACAGTGTTGTCTGCCAGCGTACCGGCACCGCTGTGGCTGCTCGTCAGGAAGGTGAACTTTGTGCCCAGTGCAGCACCGGGGACAGGCACTCACTTTGGCGCTGTGTGCAGACACAGTGGTTGTGACATACGGGGTCCTATTCTTCTGCAGCAGGTCGATGTAGACCTCGGCCCCGTCCCCTCCGTGCACGCGCAGCAGGCTGAGCAGCTCATTGACGTCGTGGTGAATTCGAAATTCACTCATGATTTCGGCTCTGTGTTCTCCTAAAGGTAAGAGGAGAGCCATTTATAAATCAAGAGTCTATAAATTAAAAAGTTTTAAAGCAATTGAATTGGCCAATGTCAGGTCTTTGAGAAGCCAAATTGTCACAGAGCCCATCCTGGCCTGAAGGTTCCCCATGAAGGCACCACCACAGCCTGCTCCGACCAGCATGTGGGGCCCCTTCCTGGGGAGACTCGCCCTCCTCGCCCGCTGCTGGGGTCTGTCATTCTCACTGGGCGCTGTCTCAGTGGGCAGCTCCCATGGGAATCAGTGCTGAGCCCCAGAAGCTCCAGCCAGGTTCCAGGCTCACTCCTCAGCTCAGGGGGCCTGGCATGTGCACACAGAGTGGACGTGGCCCTAAGGCCCAGGCTCCCATTCCTCCTGGGTGACCCCAACCACACGTGGCCCTGGGCCAGCAGGGAGCTGCTCCCCTCAGGTGGCAGACAGCACTTTCTAGTCCCAGCTGTGCAGATACAGTGGTCCCAGCCCTTCAGGGACCCTGATCTATACAGGGAGCTCTGCACAGGCCTAAGCCACCGCCCCTCGCGGCTGCCCCTGTGAGGCCCACACCTACAGCTCCAGTTGCCTCCAGCTGTGTGTTCTCTGTGCACTCTGGTAACCAGGATGCTGCCTTTTCTCGCCCAGGCTGGGCTTTGCTAAGACTGCTACACATCTCCTATGTACTTGAGCTGGGCGGGCTTCCCCTTCAGCTCAATCTGCCCTGTCCATCAGATGTTCTAGGGTCTCCCCACTGGATCTCATTTATGGTCAAGACCATAAATGAGATCCCATCAAGAAGACAGTGGTAGCCTGCAAGGGGACCTCTATGCAGATGTCCCCAAAGGGACAGTAGTGGCCTGCAGGGGGACTTCTGTTCTCCCACTGATGACTGGTCCAATTAGCCATTATTATTAAGACAGACAAACACGGGCAATTAGTCATAGATTCAACAAATAAACACGAGCAAACTTTACACGCTTCACATAAACGTTTCAACGCGGCTACACAGGGTTCATAATTTGGGATCATGAACAACAAAAGACTTGGAAATTACAGGCAAAGTCATTTCTGTATGCGATTTTTCTGAGGAAAGGGTCTTTCAACAGATTCTCAAAGGCTGTGACCCTAAAAAGGTTAGAACGGCTGTGTCAACAGCTCCAGTGAAGACAAGCCATGAGTTAACAGCAGGTGGGGAAGGCTCGGCACACACGCCCACAACGTGGATATTAATTTGTACCTCTACATCCAGAGACTCTAATCCTGAGTGATGGAAAACAAGTTCCCCACATACAAATATCACAGTCACCTACGTAAACGTCAAATACCGGCCAGAGGCAAGGTGTCTCCAAACACGAAAGCAGAACAGTTAAGTGTGAGCTGGTGTGGAACTCGCCAGCATGCACACATTTTACACCAGGAGGCGCTCACGGTGACCACAGTCATGGGCACGGGGCCTGGGCTGCGGGATCCCAGGCAGCCTAAGCCCTGACTTGGTGCTTCCAGGCTGTAGGGCCCTGGACAAGGAGCCTGTCCTCTGTAAGCTTTCTCTGAAAAGGGGCGAGTACTAGACCCTGCCCACGAAGCTGTTATGGAGATTAAATATAGCACCCAAGGGCCTGCACTGTTGTTATCAGAAAAGCAGAAACCAACTTTGCTATTGCTACACGTGGCCAACCACCTGGAAACACCCGCTGTTACCCGAGAAATGGAAAACTGGAACTGAACCACTGCCAGCATCCTCAACTATCACCTTCTAATTAGTCACAGAGCGGCTGAATGAGGCACTGCGAACTACAAACAGAAAAGACAGCACGGAGCTCTCCCACTGATGGCCTCTTCCATTCCAAGGGCAACTGCTTTTACCCACATTCTACGAGGTTTCCAAGGACCGCGGGGTGTTCTCTAACAGCTGGACTGAGGACCACTTTGGCCACCTAGGCGGCATGGACACTGCATTTGCCATCTCTCCACCAGTCACAAGTGGGTGGACAGGGCTCTTCAGAAGAAAGATCATTTAAGTAAATGCTTATTTAGAAACTATCTTCGTGAACCTTGACATCTGTGGTAGAAACAAGCGCAGACATTCCACATCACAAGTATTAATACTACAAAGAGCCTGCTGTTCCACGCGGATGTGGGGAACCATTCCTGTAAGATCTGTGGCTCTCACCTGCAGGTAGCACCTCCCCAGCTCGGCTGATCTTTTTAATGCTCCCTTGGGCTTCACCTTACTGGTCGCCACCAACGGACCCACAGACCCCGGTGATTGAGTGTGAGCTGCCGTGGGGCCGCGGGACCGGCACAACAAATCGCGAATTTCCCAAAGACCACTCGGGCTGCAGTCTGCGGACTGGTCTGGAGACAAGGATGGTCCAGAGGCCGAGGTAGCCCTTCAGGTGGGAGACAAGGCGGGGGGGGGGGGGCCGAGGGTGATGGCAACGAGGACGGGAGGGAGGAGGAAGGGAGGGAGGGAGCCTCTACAGCCAGGAGCTTGTGCTGCTCGGGGCCGGGAAAGGGACCCGAACCATCGGCTGGACGCGCGAGGCCAGCTCCGCATAGAAGCCGCCCCGGGACTCACCGCAGGGGCGCGCCCGGCCCGAGCCCGCCAAGCCCGTCAAGCCCGCAGGGCAGCCCCGGCGGCGGAAGTGGAGCTCTACGTCACGTCCGGCCCCGCCCCGGCCGGCTCGCGGACGGTGGCCGACAGGCCGTGGCGCCGCTGGCGCTCAGGGCGATGCAGCTGCCACCCGCGCTGCACGCACGCCTGGCGGGGGCACCCGGGTCGGCCGAACCTCTACCCGTGGAGCGGGACCCCGCGGCCAGGACCGCGCCCTTCCGCTTCGCGCCGCGCCCGGTGCGCTTCCCACGGGAGCACGACTTCTTTGAGGTGCGTGACCCGAGGAAGGAGACAGCGGTTGTGGGTGGGGGCGGAGCCGGCGCCCTGGGGTCAGGGCTTGGATGGGGCGGGGGGAAATGCTTGGGGCGGGGCCTGGGTGGGCCGGGCCTGGGTGGGGCGGGGGCAGACTCCCGGTGGGCGGGGCTGAGGCTCTGGGTGGGGCCGGGGTCCTAGGGGCGGGGCCCGGGGTGGAGCCGGGTCAGAACCCAGGACGCTGTCTCCCGCAGGAAGGGGACGTGCAGCGGCACCTCTACCTCCAGGATGTGCTCACGCAGGTGGGCGGGGCGCCCGAGAGGCCCAGGTTAGTGCTGTGGCCCAGCAAGGGGCCCTTCTTGCCCTCTCCGGGCCCCTCCCTCTGCCCGCCCCGCCCCTGGTGCCCGCCCCGCTACTCTGCCTGTACCACCACGGAAGCCTGCGTGTCTGGCCTCACCACCGCCTAGCTTGTCTGTAAAAATGTAATTGTTGTGAAAGTAGGATTTGGGCTTGCAAGAGAAAATCCGAAGCTTTATCAGTCCACTTAAAGGCGAGTGGTGACAGGGAGCCCGACGTTCTGTCCGCTGTGGAATGGCATCCCCACCAGGCGTTCCTCTGCCAGGGTGCCCGAGTTCACGTGTCAGGTGGCCGGCTGCTGCCAGGTTTTCGACGCCCTGGAGGATTACGAGCACCACTACCACACTCTGCACAGAAACGTCTGCTCCTTCTGCAAGCGGGCCTTTCCTTCTGGACACCTGCTGGACACCCACATCCTGGAGTGGCACGACTCCCTCTTCCAGATTCTGGCCGAGCGGCAGGACATGGTGGGTGACGGCTCGCCCGCTGAGGCCAAGGGCAGGCATCACGGGGGCTCGTCCCTGAGCCGTGTGCCTCGTGGTGCCAGAGCCTGGGGTCAGAGCGCGGTGAGATGGGCAGCCCTGGGGTCAGGGTGGGGTGATGCTGTTTCCATTTCAGTATCAGTGCCTGGTGGAGGGCTGCACAGAGAAGTTCAGAACCAGCAGAGACCGGAAGGAGCACCTGGTGATGCGTCATCTCTACCCTGCGGACTTCCGCTTCGATAAACCGAGGAAAAGCAGAGGGTGCGTGGCGGTGTGCCGCGGAGCCGCCTCCCGAGCCTAGAAAGCCTTTGCGTGCATAGACTTTGAGGGCGTAGATGCCCTCGTTCAGCATCCCTGCCGCTAACGTTACATTTAGCTGCAGGTTACAGAAGCCCTGACAAATCGGGAGTCGTTAACCAAGAGGGGTTAAGCAGATGGGGTGGTTCTGTGTGTGGCCCCCCCGGCTGCAGGGAGGATGGGAAGGGGAGAGCCTGCCTTCCCCGGGCCTGTGCTGGGAGTGGCTGGGGTACCATCTTGGGGTCTGCCGGGCGTGCAGGAACACCACCGCGCCCCTCTACATTCACGCTTCATCTCCACCCTGCTCATCACCTCCCTTCCATCCTCATGTGGGCCTTGGGGAATTTGTCCCAGGCCGTGAGCCCCTCACCTCACGTGGGGCCGTCGGTTTTTCCCTTTTCCCGTCAGTATATGTTTACAAACTTGACGGCACAGCCACGTGTTACATGTTACTGTTCAGAACGCACTGTGAGAAGTACCTCTGGGAGTAGCCCGTAAGTGCGTGTTACGTTACTCTGCCTTTTCGTTAACTGATTTTCTCAGGTGAAGCTTCATCACCATCTAAAAGTTGCATTGATTGAAGTCGTTTCAGACTAATTGTTGTCCCCAGACAGAACTTTACTGTTCACAGTAGAATAATCTGGAGAACTGACTTCAGTATGGAAGATTTTTATAAGGCCTTGAGTGTAAGGTAACTCCTTCCTTTCCAAGAAATCGTTTGAAGGAGAAAAACCCTACGATGCTGGATTGAGACACTGGTGTTAAGGAGGAGACGCTCAGTATTGTATGGTTGCTTTTAGTAAATTTCTCAGTAATTGTAACGGAGAGACGTTTGGTACTGTTGGTAGTCATTTACCGTGTGAGACCATGAAAATACTATTTTTAAAAGGTGGAGTGTGACCATCATACCTAAATTCATAGAATATGGCTTACGTCATATGAACATTTACTTCTCCACATTGTGGTAGCCTGAAAATTACTCTCTGATAAAACAGTCATAAAATAGCTTTGCGAATTCAGTCCTGGGGGAAGCGGGGGCTGCAGGCACTGACACCTGGGAGCGTCCTCACCACCTGTCTTCCCCAGCCCAGTCATGCCCGGTGCCGCTGAGCAGGTGTTGGCAGAAGCCCCGGGGGATGACGGGGTGCCGTCGGAAGTCGACGCCATGGAAGTCTGCTCTGAACACGTGGAGCCCCCACCAGCACCCGCGGGAGAGAGGCGGGCCTACAGCCACAGGTCAGTACCCGGGCACCTTTCTGAAGCAGGTTCTGAATCTGTGCTTCTCCTGGAGAATTCTGGGTTTGACTCTGGGCCGGCCCAGTTCCCGCTGAGAGAAACCGCCCCTGGGTTGGAGCGTTGGCTTCAGCGGGAGGTGAAAGCCAACCATCCTGCTGCCCTCGGACGACCTGGGGCCCCAGCAGCACAGGACTGCAAAGCACTGCCCCGTTTGACCACGGCCTAAGCTGGGATGGAGAGACCCAGGGTGTAATTGCTTGAGTTACAATCTACGAGGCTGTGTTTCTAGTGTTAACTGTGCTTTTATCGGGGATAAAGTTGATTTCAAATCTAATTTGGGGGTAAATGTTGGAGAAGTGGAAGAAATCGCCCATAAATTCAAACCGACAGGGAGATGAACTCGTGTCCTTCAGCTGCCCTCGCACAGTTGCCCAGAATTTGGCCTGAGAGTGAGTCCCAGGTGCCACCTGGAGGGCGGGTCACAGGGAGCCTGAGCTGGAGCCCGGACACATTCTCCGGGGTGGGTGGTTGGCGGCAGGTGGTCGGCGGCAGGTAGTCAGTGGCGGGGAGCGTCTCCCACCGGAAGCAGGTTTGGAGCAGCTGACCTGCTGCAGCCGGGGAGGGGAGAGTCCGGGTGAGAGCCAGCGGACACCCTGCACGGTTCGCGGGGGAAGAGGGAAGTGTCCAGACCAAGAATCAGACCCCCGCGAGCCCACGAGACTGCCAGCATGAATTGGGTTGTTTGTGAGCAAAAGCGTAGCAGTTTAGCGTGAAGGTGTCTTTCATTTCAGGATACCATCTACCATCTGTTTTGGTCAGGGTGCCTCACGAGGATTTAAAAGGGCCAAGAAGAGAAATAAGCACCAGTAACGGCGGTTCCTCTGCGGCCCTGTGGCGGTGTTGCCGGGCTTTTCCTCCCCGCCGCAGGGGCCCCAGGACCCTGGCCCGTGCCGCCCTCCATGTCGCGGGCCTGTGACCGACTGAACGAGGCCGGTGGCTATGTGGGAAGCTGTGGGGGAGCCACGGATTCCGGGAAGGGCCCCCTCGTGCGGTGACTGGGGTGTGGGGAGCAGCCCCCGCCCCCCAACGTCCTTGTGAAACGCGTGGAGTAAATGGTTATCATTAACGGTCTCTGGTCGACGTTCTGTGTTGGGGGGAGGGAGATAGCAGCAGTTACTGGTGAGGACTTTGTTTCCAGCGGCCGCTTCTCAGAGGGGGTGACTGGCTTGCGCAGCTCATCAGGGCTTCAAGGGAGATGCCTGTGGTCCTCGCTCCCGCGCTTGGCAAGGTGAGCAGAAGCCTCGGGTGGGCCTGGGGAGCTGGGAGGGACCCGGGCCGGGGAGGGCGGAGCGCAGACCTAGGCCGGCAGCTGGCTTGGCTCCGATTTGATGACATCAGGGCCCCCGGGGCTGGACCTGGGGAGTGGGGACCCACCAGCCAGCCGTCCCCCTGTGGTGCCCGGTGCTGCCGTGCCCGCCCGAGGCCCCGCTTGGCCCATCCCGCCCGGCCTGCTCCCACTCTGGGCTCCAGTCTGGTGGTGGCAACGGTTGCTGGCCTGCGACCGCCCCCGCCAAGCCCTGCGCACAGCTCTGCAGACACGGGTCGGGGCTGGTGGGTGTCAGTTTGAAGTTGTTCTTTGGAAGATTACTTGTCTCCTCTTTGGCTGTTGTGGTTCCACCAAGATGTCAGGGGAAGGTACTCATCGCCCTACCTGCTCATTGTTGAATGTTTTGAATCTGGGTTTTATCTTTTCAAATATTGTCTTTACTCCAATCTCTGTTCCTTCTCCTTCTAAAACCCCAACCAAATGTACGTCAGACGCCCTCCGTCTTCTAACAGCCCTTCCGTATTTCCCGTTCCTTATCTGTCTTTGCTACATTCTGGATAATTTCTTAAGATCCACTTTTCAGTTCACTAATTTTCTGATCAGCTGTATCAAATGTGCTGTTGAACTCATTCAGTGTTTAATTTCCATAGTTACAATTTTCAATTCTTTAAGTTCTATGTTGTTTTTCTAATTTGCTGGACTTTATAACTTTTATTTATCACATTTTCAACTCATTCTTTTCTTTTTTAACATGTTAAACTTATTGTACGTTCTCTGATTGGTAATATCAATGTTTGAAGACTCTGTGGGTCTGATTTTTCTGTCAGTTTTTTCTGTTGACTCACTCATGGTGCCTTGTTTCCTGATGAATTCTGTGATTTTTGGCTGTGAGTTTGTATTTCTTGGAATTTTACCTCTGGAGTTTCTCTGACATGTCTGGGTTCTTCCTGAAAAAGTTAGTATTTGCTTCTGCCATGTGACTGGGGAGCTATGATCTAGGACCACTTTAACTTTAAAATAAATTATTAGGAAAAAAAGAGGGACTTCCCTAGTGGTCCAGTGGTAAAGAATCCGCCTTCCAATGCAGGGGATGTGGGTTCAATCCCTGGTCAGGGAACTAAGATCCCACATGCTGCAGGGCAACTAAGCCCACATGCCACAACTACTGAGCTTGTGCACCACAAACTACGGAGCCCACACGCCCTGGAGCCCATGTGCCTTAAGTAGAGAGGAAAAAAAAAACCCCACACTACAACCAGAGAAAAGCCTGCGCATCACAACGAAGAGCCTCTGCACCTCAATGGAAAGGTCCCACGTGCCTCAGTGAAGACCCCACATGCTGCAGCTAAGACCCGACACAGCCAAAAAATAAAATAAAATTTAAAATAAAAAAATGGGCTTCCCTGGTGGCACAGTGGTTAAGAATCTGCCTGCCAATGCAGGGGACACGGGTTCAAGCCCTGGCCTGGGAAGATCCCACATGCCACGGTGCAGCTAAGCCCATGCACCGCAACTACTGAGCCTGCGCTCTAGAGCCCGGGAGCCACAGCTACTGAGCCCGCGTGCCACAACTACTGAAGCCCACATGCCTAGAGCCCGTGCTCCGCAACAAGAGAAGCCACCGCAATGAGAAGCCCGCGCACCGCAACACACAGTAGCCCCAACTCGCTGCAACTAGAGGAAACCCACGCACAACAATGAAGACCCAATGCAGCCAAAAATAAGTAAATAAGATAAAGTTATAAAAATAAATAAAAAATTATTAGGTATGAGTTTTCACCCCCAATTCACTTTTCCGCAAATGCCTTTTCTGTGTTGCCTTGACACAACCTTAGCCAAAGCAGAACATCTGAGTAACAGAAACAGACCCCTCATTTCACTTATAGCAAGAGAAGTAGAAATAAATATACACAGACCCAGCTTCCCTGGTGGCACAGTGGTTGAGAGTCCGCCTGCCGATGCAGGGGACACGGGTTCGTGCCCCGGTCCGGGAAGATCCCACACGCCGCGGAGCGGCTGGGCCCGTGAGCCATGGCCGCTGAGCCTGTGCGTCCGGAGCCTGTGCTCCGCAATGGGAGAGGCCACAGCGGTGAGAGGCCCGCGTATCGCAAAAAAAAAAAAAAAAAAAATACACAGACCCTTTCTTACACATTCAGTTGACAAAACCCAAAGGTTTGATGGCACACCCTGTTGCAGGGGGTGGGGGGACACGCATCTTATACTCTCACACGTTGTAAGTGGGGTGCTGAATGCTGCAGCCACCTACGAAGTGGAGTTTACCAATGCCTAACAAAATCACTTCTGCACTTACCCTTTGACCTAGCAGTCCTACTTCTGGGGATATATCCTGAACTCACATTGGCAAAAATTCAAAATATCTACCCTAAAGGTATTTCACTATTCAGTGAAATTTTTAATAGCCAATTACTGAGAACAGCTCAAATGTCCCAAGTACCAAATGATCTGAGTAGTGTTGAGAACTGAAAACTTTTGGCTTGGGAAAAAGAAGATACAGGTTTAGGATCACTGAAGTTAATTAAAACCCCATAGTCCTGAATTTGAATTAGAAGTATTGCTATAAACCCATAATGTACATACCATATTTATTAAATCAATAACTTTACTGAAAGCCTGGACTAGTTTTTTGAAATCAAGGAAGTTACTGAGGAATGCCAAGCTGGGAGTCACGAGCCACCTTAAGAAGGTCCTGCTGGCCAAGAACAGGACCGCTTGAGTGGCACTGAGAACAAGAACTACAATTGAATGAAGCGCATGAAATACACTTAAATCCATGAGCTCATATCATTCTTTAAAAACAAAACCTCATTGACTACCGTTGGGAGGATATCAGGAATTGACATCTTTTGAAAACTGGTAAATCAAGGGGAAGTCAAGGACTTCTCCTACCTTTCCTGAAAGAACTACACCTCTGGGTAACGAGGTGTTGATGTCAGCATCTGCAGACATGACAAAAAGGGTGAATCAGACACTGGCTGTTTCCTGATAGATGTTCACCACACAACCTATTACATAGTCTTGCCAAAACATCAAGGCAGAGCCTGAGGTAAGGGGTTGCATGGAGGTGGTTTATTTTGAGAGATGATCCTAAGGGACAGGAGTGGGGGGCTGGGAGGGTGAAACAAGGGAAGAGGGAAAGCCCACCCTAGGGGGGCATTATTGGAGTGGTCCCCACTGTGCGCAATTGAGGCTCCGTCCCACTGGAGACCCGAGAGCAGAGGATTTGTCCACCGGCGTCCCCATGGTCATGAACTCACTCCCTCACGCTTTCAAGTCTGCGGTGTGAAGGGTCAGTGTGGTCAGAGAAGCCGCAGGGCGGGGAGCCTCGGAGCGGCCGGTGGGAGATGCTGTCGGCAGGCCCAGGCATCTTGGGAGGAGTTGTTGCTCATTTCTCAGGTGGCCTGAGAGATGTGAGGTGGGCACAGAGGCACCGGGGCCCTGGTCAAGCTTCCAGACACAGAACACGTGAACCACACCCAGGACGCAGGGAGCAAGACCCAGACACCAAATCCCTAAGACACACAGCAGTCAACGGCAGTGTGTGGACCTTACAGAGATCCAGGTTCAAATAAACAAACTGAAAAAACCAAACCAAGACTACCTGCGGGGTAACTTACATGAAGGCAGTGTGAGGCCCTCCACAACCCATTCCCAGTGAAACTGGTGAGAACTATAACAGCAAAAACAAAAAGACAACAATACCTACAACCTCTGGGAATGGTCCTACAGGCAAGCAGCAAATAGAGAAGCATCTATCCAAGAAAATCTATGAAAATTTGGTATGAAAGGAGAGTGGGGTATCTGACCCAAGACCACTCCCTCCTCCCCACTCAGCTCGGGGACGCAGGGACCCTGCGCCAGAGGCTGCACTTGAGAACAGAAGACTTCCTGTCCCCTGGCTCCGCGTGGAAGGGCTTCCTTCCCTGAGCTGCAGGCCTAGGTGTTTGTACCTGCCCAGTGCCTGCTGCTGAGGCCAAGTGTGGGTGAGGCTGGCTGGGAGCAGGGCCCCCCTCCTGCCCAGCCCAGCTCTTGGAGTGGAGGCTCTACCTTGGCACCACTGAGGGTGCTGAGGCCCTGGTCACCTTCCCTAGCTGTGGGGCAGTGGTTCTCACCAGGAGAGGCGGCTGAGAGGACACCAGGCTAGTGCCCCTCCCGTGGAGCTCCTGGAGCAGGGGCGTCACACAGAGAGAAGTCTGCCCTTGTCCTCACCCCAGTTCCAGAGCCATGGCTCAGAGATTGGGGGGATGGGGGGGTGTGATGAGCAAGTCGGAAAAACAGATCTCTCCTAATTTCTTCCCAAAGGAGCTGACTCTGTTTGCAACAGACTGTGGAGAAGTTCAAGCCCAAGTTCTCAAGAACAGTGAGGTGGTGGTGGGCACTCAGGAGGAGTGTCAAGTACAGGCTAAGTTGGAGGCTGGTTCACAGGAGGGAAACAAGTGATAAGAAAACCGGGGTGGGGAGGGGCAGCCCTCGTGGGGTGGAAACAAACATGAAACGCTGGAGTCGGAAAAGACTGTGTCAGAGACCTTGACTGGACTACTTTGTAGAGGAATTTACGCCCAGGGGCTTGTTGAAAACAGTAGAGCAATCATCAGGCAATTACTGGAGTTTAACAGCTGGGTGTGGTCCCAGGTGACTGTGCAGGTACCCAGAGGTGCATCTCCCTCAGGACATCAGAGGCTTAACACTGGGTGTGGGCGTGGGGCGGCAGATACTCTTCACGGAAATAACCCAGCCGGTCACAAAAACAATGCACAAGCAAATAATAATAAGCCCCAGAGGAGAGGGACCAGTACCCAGAGTTGCTACAACATACTGTCTATAATGTCCAATCTCCAACAAAAAATTATGAGGCATGCAAAGAAACAGGCATGTATAACCCTTATATCTGCAAAAGCAAAGCAACAGGAACTGCCTGTGAGCATTACAGGATGTCAAATCTATCAGAAAAGACTCCAAAGTAGCCATTATAAGCATGTTATAAACATGTTCACAGGACTAAAGGAAACTATGATTAAAGAATGAAAAGAAGGGTCGATGACAATGTCTCATCTAATAGAGACTATCGATAAAGAGATAGAAATTATTTTTTTAAAGAGAACAAAATGGAAATTCTGGAGTTGAAAGTACAAACACTGAAAAATTCTAAAAACTCACTAGAGGGACCCAACAGTAGAGCTGAACTGAATAATGAGCTTGAAGGTTGACTGAGATTATGTAAAGCCAAAAAACATCGAGAAAAAATAATGAAGAAACATGAGGAGAGCCTCAGTGAAACTTGAGATACCATTAAGAACACCAACATGCATGTGATGGGAGTACCAGGGGGAGAAGACAGAGAAAAGAGCAAAAAAACTTGAAGAAATAATGGCTGAAAGCTTCCCAAATTTATTGAAAAACAAATAACCTATACATCCAGGAATCTCAATGAATTCCAAGTAGGATAAATGCAAAGGGAGTCCAGACACAATAAAAGTAGCAGCTGACTTCTCATCAGGAATAACAAACGCCAGAAAGAAGTGAGATAACATATTCAAAGTGCTCTTATGCTATTAAAGAACTGTCAAGGGGACTTCCCTGGCAGTTCTGTGGTTAAGACTCCACACTTCCAATGCAGGGAGCATGGGTCATCCCTGGTGGGGGAACTAAGGTCCCACGTGCCTTGAGGCGCAGCCAAAAAAAAAAAATTGTCAAGAATCCTACATTCAGTAATCAGAATGAAAGTGGAGGCATCACCACATACCATACAGATATAAAAAAGACTATGAAGCAATATTATGAAACAATTGTATCCCAACAAATTAGATAACTTAGATGAAATGGGCACATTTCTAGAAAGACACTGAGTCATAAAACTGACTCGAGAAGAAACAGACAATCTGAATAGACCTATAACAGCTGAAAACGTTAAATTAGTTAAAACACACACACACACAAAACTACCCCTAAAGAAAAGTTTAGGACCAGATAGGTTCACGAGTTCTACCAAATAGTTAAAGAAGAATTAATACAAATTTTTCAAAAACTTCCTAAAAACAGAAGAGGAGGGAACACTTTCCAACTGCTTTTATAGTCCAGGATTAGTATCTTACCAGAACCAAAGACATCACAAGGAGGGCATAGTCCAATATCTCTTGTGACTATGATGCAAAAATCCTCAACAAACTTTAACAAACCAAATCCAGCAACATACAAAAAGAATTATACACCATGGGACTTCCCTGGTGGTGCAGTGGTTAAGACTCCATGCTCCCAATGCAGGGGGCCCAGGTTCGATCCCTGGTCAGGGAACTAGATCCCACATGCCGCAACTAAGAGTTCACATGCCACAACGAAGGAGCCCACTTGCCGAAACTAAGGAGCCTGTGAGCCGCAACTAAGAGGAGCCCACCTGCTGCAACTAAGACCCGGTGCAACCAAATAAATAAATAAATATTAAAAAAAAAAAAAAAGAATTATACACCATGACTAAGTGGGATTTATCCCAGGAATGCTAGGTTGGTTTAACATCAGAAAAACATTTAGTGTAATACATCGTATCAATAGAATAAAAAACAGGGCTTCCCTGGTGGCGCAGTGGTTGGGGGTCTGCCTGCCGATGCGGGGGGCACGGGTTCGTGCCCCGGTCCGGGAGGATCCCACGTGCCGCGGAGCAGCTGCGTCCGTTAGCCGTGGCCGCTGAGCCTGCGCGTCCGGAGCCTGTGCTCCGCGGCAGGAGAGGCCACGGCAGTGAGAGGCCCGCGTACCGCAAAAACAAAAACAAAAACAAAAACCACACGATCATCTCAATTGATGCAGAAAAGTCATTTGACAAAATCCAACTAAGGATAAAAGGGAACTTCTTTAATCTGATAATGGCATCTATGGTAACCCCACAGCTCACATCATACTCAATGGTGAAAGATTGGATGCTTTCAGGAACAAGGCAAGGATACCTGTCTGGTCACTTCTATCCAACATTGTACTGGAGGTTCTGGCCAGAGCAATTAGGCAAAAAAGAAAAAGAAAAGAATGAAAGAAAGGAAAGAAAGAAAGGAAGGAAGGAAGAGGATCCAGATTGTAAAGGAAGAAGTAAAACTAGTTCTATTCACAGATGACATGATGTTGTATGTAGACAATCCTAAGGAGCTCACTGAAAAATGATTAGAACTGATAAAAGAACTCAGCAGGGTGGCAGGATAAAAGATCAGTGTACAAAATCAATTATCTTTCTATACCCTTGCAATGAACAATCCAAAAATGGACTTAAGAAAACAATTCCAATTGCAATAGTATCAAAAAGAATAAAATGCTTAGGAATAAATTTAACAAAAAAAATGCAAAACTTATACCCTGAAAGCTATAGAACATTGTTCAAATAAATTAAAGAGGATCTAAATAATTGGAAAAACATCTCACGCTCGTGACTGGAAGACTTAACATTGTTAAAATGTCAATATTTCCTGAAACAGTCCCTAATCTACAGATTCGATGCAAAATCTCTGTCAGAATCCCAGTGGACGTCTTTGTGGAAACTGACAACCTAATTCTAATATGGAACTGCAAGGAACCCAGAAGAGCCAAAACATTCTTGAAAGAAGAACAAAAGAAGGTTTCAAAACTTACTACAAAGCAACAGTAGTCAAGACACTGTGGTACTGGCAGGAGGATAGATATACTGACCAATGGAATAGAACTGAGGGTCCAGAAATAAACCCATACCCCTATGGTCAAGTGATATTTGACAGCATACAAAGACCATCCAATGGGGAAAGAGTAGTCTTTTCAACAAATGGTGTGGGATAACTGGATAACCACACGAGAAAGAATCAAGTTGGACCCTTACCTCACAAAATATTCAAAAATTATCTCAAAATGCATCAAAGACCTAAATGTACGAGACGAAACTATAAAACACTTAGGAAAAAAACACAGAGTGAATCTTAATGATCTTGGATCTGGCAAAGGATTCTTAGGTATGACACCAAAAGCATGAGCGACAAAATTAAAAATAGATAAATTGTATTTCATCAAAATTAAAATAGTTTGTGCTTCAAATGACACAATCAAGAAAGTGGAAAGACAACCCACATAATGGAAGAAAGTATTTGCAAATCCTGTATCTGATGAGGGTTTAATATCCTGAATGTGTAAAGAACTCCTACAACTCAACATAAAAGACAACCCAACTAAAAGATGGGCAAAAGACTTAAACAGATGTTTCTCTGAAGAAGATATATAAATAGCCAATGAGCACATGAGAAGACGGTCAGTATCTCTAGCCATCAGGGAAACACAGATTAAAGCCTGAGACTTCACACCCACTAGGCTGGCTGGAATCAAAATATCAGATAATAGCAAGTGTTGGAAAGAATATGGAGAAATCGAACTTTCCACTATAATTTACCACATTAAAAGATTGAATGGGGGAATCAACTGGTCATCTCAATATATGCAGAAAAAGCACTTGATAAAGTACAACACTCACTGATGATAAAACGTCCTATTAGCTAGTTGCAGAAGGAAATGTAGGTCACCTGGAAAAGGTATTTTGAAACCCCCCCTGCACATATCATGCTTATGGTGAAATGTTAAAAGTATTTCCTTTAAAAAGCAAGAATAAGACAAAATGCCCCTTCTGGAAACTTCTAGCCACACTCACACTGCAGGCTGTAGCCGGCCCAGTAAGACAGGAGAAAGAGGTAAGAGATGGGTACCACTGTGCTTTGTTTCAGTTCCATTTAACAGAAAACCCAAACAATTGCTTACACGGGTAGGAACGCAATCTTCTCTGGCCCCTGAGGCCTCCCCAGCCTCCTGCGGGGCCCAGGGGCGCTGCCTCTGGGCCTCTGAGTGCAGCATTCGCCACCCCAAGTTGTGGAAACGGCTCGCCGAGGGTAGCGGTGAGTACATGGTTCCTCGTTCTACAGATTTTCAAAGTCAACCTGGAAGAACGGTAACACCCCTTGGATGCGTACAGGAACAATGCAGCTGTTTGGTGTGGTTTTTAAAAACACGTGCTTCTTAACATGCTGAGACGTTTCCTGCCCACATTTTACTGCCTCTGAAATTTAGCATCTTATCATCATGGCCATGTCGGTTAATTTGCTATATGGGTATTTTTCTTAATGGTCTAATCAATGGAAACACAGCATGATGTATGGAGTATCAGAAATAGCAAGAACTGTGTATGTTTAGCTAATGAGGCAACACTTTATTAAAAGTCAAATGAAAGTACCAGAGCTTCAGGCCATCTGGACAGCATTATGCATTACCGCACCAGGGAAACACGCTGAAGTACAGTGATTCAGAAATACTTCCTGAGGGCGTGCACAGATTTGGGACCAGCGAGGCCAGCAGAGAACCCTGCCCTTTGCCTGCCCCTGGCTGTGTCCATGAAGCATGGCATCTCTGGCGATGCAGAAATGGCATTTTTCTTAACATGCCAATCATGGCAAGGTCTTTACAGTCTGTTGGGAGGAAGTACTGCCTAAGTAGTGTTTTCTTGTTATGAAATGTTTTAAACGCACAAAAGCAAATGTAAAATCACACGTCTGGGCTTCCCTGGTGGTGCAGTGGTTAAGAATCCGCCTGCCAATGCAGGGGACACGGGTTCGAGCCCTGGTCCGGGAAGATCCCACGTGCCGCGGAGCAACTAAGCCCGTGCGCCACAACTACTGAGCCTGCGCTCTAAAGCCCTCAAGCCACAACTACTGAGCCCGCGAGCCACAACTACTGAAGCCTGCGCGCCTAGAGCCCGTGCTCCACAACAAGAGAAGCCACCGCAATAAGAAGCCTGCGCACTGCAACGAAGAGTAGCCCCTGCTCGCCACAACTAGAGAAAGCCACGCGCAGCAACGAGGACCCAATGCAGCCAAAAATAATAAATAAATAAATACATACATTTATAAAAATAAAATCACACGTCCTGGCAAGGACAGTAGATACCACAGCCCCACAACCCAGCTTAAGAAGTAAGTCCCATGAGAGGGCCTCTACCCTCCCGGCACTGCTTCTTTATGATCGTTCAAGACCTATGGTCAGATTGCGGGAATCCCTCCCCCAGAAGTACTGAAGCAGAACTGACCTGGCCCAACCCTCTGAGTGGTCCACAGGCGCAAGACCTGCGGCCTGGGGTCCACGTCTGGCACAGAGTAGGCCAGGTTGGCTCGGGGGCCAGCAGGGACCATAGAGCTGACTGGATGCCAGGAAGGGACCCTGGGGTCCAGCCTGATCCCCACCCAGGAACCAGAGGCGACCCTGACTTGGGAGCCTCAGGGCAGTCTTCCTGAGACCCAGGCATGCTGGGTGGGTCACTGTCTAGCGTCCTCCCTAGTCCCATCTTCCCCACTCTGGCACCACCGGGGTCACCACAGTCCACACCTTTGCATAACTTGGCCCACTCCTTGTCCCCAGATCAGGTGGCCCCTGCACCTCCAGAGAGGCGTGCTCTGCCCTGAACTGCTCTCCTGTACCCCTGTCCAGGTGGTCTCCCAAGGGCAGGGCTGCTGTCTCCAAATCCAGCAGCCGGGCATGAGGCAGGTGACTGGGAACCAGCGGGGCTGGGGGGGAAGCCGGACTCTGGAGCTCGGACCCCTCCGTGCAGGGTCCTGATGGGTGAGTCCTCCCGCGTTGGCTCCGGCCAGCTGGGCAGCCTCAAGGCCTTGGAGACACAGTGGCTGAGGAGATGGCCGGCAGTGTCCCCTGGCCCCAGGACCTGGCCCAGGGCATTCAGGGGCCCAAGCTGTCCATGAGACGGTGGACAGGCAGTAGAAGTCCACAAAGCTCTGCCCTGGGCAGGAGCCTGGTCTAGAACAATGGGAAAGTCTTGGTCTTGATAAGTTTGCTTCAGCCTTTCCCAGCAAGGGCACCCGGCTGGTGGGCTCTGGGCCTCCACAGAGCCTCGCTCACCCTCCAGTGGTCTGGATGCCAAGCCCTGAGTCAGACAAAGGATGGTCGAGCTGCTCCGTGGGGTCCTGAGAGGAGAGGCTCCCTGGGGAGGTGTCTTGGTCAGAACCGGTTATGCAGACCCGTAGCAAATTGATGCAGCCGATTCCTCTGCCAGCCCCGGGCTGCCCAGCGCTCTGGGGTGTGGAGAAGAGGATCAAAGTATTGACGGGCCTTAAAAAGCCGCAGATGTGGTCCTGCAGGTGCCTGGGCACACACAGAAGGCGGGTGGTCGCTCTCAGGGCCCCTGGGCCCTCGTCCAGCTCCCTTGGTGCAGCTGCCCCCACCTGCCTTCTCTGGCACTTTCCAGACCACGGACGGGTCTGGCCCCTCGCAAATCGTGACTGGAGCTGGGTTCTGAGCTTAAGCAGCACAGGTTCAGGACTCGCTGGCCCACACCCCAGGAGGCACTGGACGCATCTGGCCTCCTCCCCCTTCCCATCACCAGGCCTTCATTCTTAGCAGCTGCACTTCAAGAACTGCATCAGTTTCTCTTTCAAATTCATCCTGAGTTTGCATTTTTCCAGGAAACCGAGGGAGAATGATGGCTACGACATGCAAATTAATGCAGTATTATCCTTGCTTCCCGTGGAGCGGCACCTCCGCTGCCAGCCCAGTAAAAGTCAGTGCTTCCCCTTCGCAGGCGACAGGACCCCAGCCCTGCAGTCATTACAGGGAGAGACGGGCCTGGAATTGGCCTCTCGCGTGGTCACTGCGTGTCCCTACGCCCACGCAGCAGAGGCGGTCTGCCGCCCAGGTGCCCCCTCCGGCCCGGCGGGTGAGGGAGGGGAGGTGAGCTAACCCCAAGATCGCCCGCCACGGCCCCAGCCCTGAGTCGGAGCATTGGGGGCGGCAGGGCAGACGCTCGGACAGGGGAGAGGGTCGGACCGTCCTCTTGCTTGGCGCCTGGGCGCCCGGTTCCTAAGTTATGTCAGCACGTTGTCAAGAGGCAGCAGAAGGATGCGCAGCAGGTCCCCGGCCACCGGCCACCCCGGCGAGTCGGCAGGACGCAGCTGGCCGCTGGCGCCGCCGGTCCCGCTGCGGGCGCGCGGCCATTCCTTCTCTTTCCACCGGACAACGCCGACCGCTGTCCCGCTCCAGCTCCGTCCCCGCGGAAGCCAAGCGACCGCGCCAGGCCCGCGGTGCGGTCCGCGCTCCACGAGTCCGCGGTTCCGAGGCCGCCGGGCCCACGCGTGGATGCCCCGCGCACACTCACCGCACGCACCTTCACGCACATGATCCCACAGAGACAGCACTTCGCCTCAGGCTCCCGGACGTTCTCTAGTAAAATACATAAATACATAAATGAACGCGGGAAAAATTCCCTAAAATAAGCGTGAAAGTCTCCACTCGCACACAACGCTGAGAAACCTAGTTAGTGAAAGTAGTTGGTAAGTTTCTCTTTAGCAATTCCGGCACCAAACTGCTCCTGTCGTTTCTTTGTTCCGAATCAGTTTCCTGCCGCTGCAGCCAGAAACAATCTACTAAGTTCTTCCGAGCCGCCGCGGTTACCGAGACAGGTCCACAGAGGAAACCTCAGACTACTTTATTAGCTGCTTTGTATACATTGGAAAGTCCTATTTTGTCCATTTCGAGGACAATATAAAACTATGTTCACTGTCTTTCAGGAAAGTTTGCACTAACATAACTTTTTAAAAACATTTTTTTTTAAATAACCGTAAGATACCCACAGATAGTCTTGCGGCATCCAGTTTAACACAGTATTAACAACAACAAAAACAAAAACCTGAAAAACGAGACAAGAAGAGAACCCCGAGACGCCCGCTGCGCACCAGGAGCAAGGAACCGGCCGGGGCGCCGCTCGCCCGCGGGGACCCGTCTCCGGCCCTGGGAAGGGGTGGCCCCGGTGGCGGAAGACAACACCCCGCCCCCCACCCCCCTGCGCGCGTGCCCTTCCTCCCCAGCGGGCCCCCAGGGCCCACGGCCTTGCAGCCCTAGGACAGGTAATACATGCCGTAGGCGGCCACGGGCGCGGCGAGGAGTCCCGGCACCTGCGGCAGGGAGCCCGCCGCGCTGCCGTACACGGCCGGGGAGCCGTGAAGGTGGACGCCCAGCGGGAAGGGCAGGGCGAACGAGGGGAGCAGCGGCTTGGCCGCCAGCTTCAGCTTCTCCAGCTCGGCCTCCTGCAGTCGCTTGGCCTTGGCCCGGCGGTTCTGAAACCAGATCTTGACCTGCGTCTCGGAGAGGCTCAGGCTGCTGGAGAACTCTGCGCGCTCCGCGATGGACAGGTACTGCTTCTGGCGGAACTTGCCCTCCAGCGCCAGCAGCTGCGCGGTGGTGAAGGGCGTCCGCGGCTTGCGGTTGTTCTTGTGTTTCCTGAGGGTGCAGGGTGGAGGGCTGGGGGCGCCTAGGGGGAAAGAGAGCACAAAGCGGACGCTCAAACGCCAGCAGTGCGCGCCAAGGACGGTTCCGGATGCGTGTCCCGGCTGAGACCGCGGACCTCAGTTGAGACAAGATACCCCCAAACCTCCGGGGTAATAGAAGCGAGGCACCGGGGAGACGGCGCGCGGAGAGGGGGGCCGTTGTGGACTCGGGTTCTGCTCCCCAGATCGGTGGCCCTGCGTCCCTCGGGAGGAGGGGAACTCTGCCCACTTGGAGAAGCGAAAAACTTGGGCGGGAAGCGCAGAGGCCAAGCAGAAGTCAAGCATCGCGGGGAGTGACGGCAGCAAAAGGGGTGCTCGGCCAGAGAGACTCCGAGACAAGAAGCCCCGGGTCTTGGGTTGCGGGCTCCGCCCCAGGGTAGAGCAGAAGCCTGTTTGGCGTGGGGCCGGGGAGCCGCCGTGGGGTTTGCGCGCGCGCGGGAGGGGTCGGGTGGGCTCGTGTGGGCTGGTTTCTTTCTCTGCGCCCAGGCTGGCGCGTTAGTGGCTGGTTACTTTCCAAAGTTACGAGAGACAGCGTCCTTCCCGCCCTAGTCCTCCGAGCCCGGGCCTGGGGGGCTCCTCTCGCAGCCCAGAACCGTGCGACAGGGCACTTACGTGGGGAGGACAAGGGGGCGGCCGCCGGGACCCAGGCCCGGGGTTCCGCGGCGCCCCGCGGCCTCTCCTCCCGGGGCTCCGCGGGCTCCGCGCCCAGCCAGTGCTCTGCCTGCAGCAGCGACTTGACGCTGAAGGGCAACGGGCCGGACCCCGCACGGTCCCTGCTGCACGTCCTGAGCCCAACAGGGTTCATGCCGAGCGACGCCGGGGCCATGCGCTGGCCGGCGGGCGCGGGGCTGGCGGGGCTCAGCAGGCGCGACGTGGGGCCAGCGCGCCGCGACACTGCCGGGGGCTCCACTGCGCCCCCGCCCTCAGAGCCCTATAAAAAGGCGGCGCCCCTTTCATGCCCAGCTCTCCAATCGCCGCTGTCGCTGCCGCGTGGGCCCAGGCGTCCATTGGTTTCGCTGACCCGGGAGGGCGGGACGGCCGACTGGGACTCTAGCGCCCCAGCCCCGGCCTGCCTGGCGCACCCCTGTGGACTTCCCAGAGCCCGGCTGTCCTCTCCCGGAGCGCTGCGGCCCGGCTGGGAGGTGGCTGGTACACCCGGGGAGCACGAGGCGCTGGCTCCAGCCTCCCCACGCACAGGAGCCCACAGTGGGCGCGACCTGGTTGAGCCGCGGTCCGGGCACAGGTCGGGACCGCGCGCGGATCCTGAGACGCGGAGAGTTCGGCGCCGTCAGAGAGGCGGCGCCGGCGCCTCCCGTAGTGTTGTCCCTCTGTCGCTCGCCGGCTGCTCTTCCCGCTGCGCCCAGTCCGGAGCCTGAGCCCTTGGCGCGTGCCTGCTGTGGCCCAGGCGTTCCCTCCGAACCCTGGGGGCTGCTTTTGACTGAACCTGCGCCCGGACCGAGGACCCTGCTTCTGTCGCCTTGTAGTCGGGCCTCAGGTGCCCTGACCCTGAATGGCTTTTTAGGCACCCGTAGCTGCCGAACGCTCTCCGTGGCGTCCCACGGCCTGGCTCCAGGAACGGCCGGCGGGGCACGTCGAAGGTCCCCGGGCAGGGCCCGGAGCCGCGGAGAAGGCCGAGGGGCCGACCTCTCACCCGCCTGCGACGCAGGGCTTGGGGCACAGGCAGGGCGCCTCGGGCCGCTGGGGCGCGAGGTCAGTCGCTGGGTGTTGGATTCACCGTCAGCCTCTCCCGCTCCGCACTTGCTTGGCCGAATCGTCCGGAGTCGCGGGACCTGGGACCTGGGAAAAGCCCCGCGGCGCGGGCTTCCGACTGACGCGGCCAGACGGGGCCGGGCTGTCAACGGGGCCCCCGCGGTTCAGGCGGAGAGGGATCCCCGACACGGCTCGTAGAAGATGGAGCCAAGGCCCGACAGAGATTTACGCTTCACTCGGATTATTTTTCCAAAACTGAACCAATCTTTGGTTTAAAAACCTTCTGGGGTGCTGCAGACGAGGCACCGCTCTGCAGCCTCTCGCGGAACGAAAGAAACCCCGACTGTGTTTTAGAATAAATCATGAGATTATTTTGCAGGTAACACTTTTATGTCCGATTAATATCCCAGAACACGGAAACAGCAACCTAAATCCGTACATGTTTATTTTTGAAAAACCAAAGTGTTTTTTTTGTCTTTGTGTGGTACGCAGGCCTCTCACTGCTGTGGCCTCTCCCGTTGCGGAGCACAGGCTCCGGACGTGCAGGCTCAGCGGCCATGGCTCACGGGCCCAGCCGCTCCGCGGCATGTGGGAGCTTCCTGGACCGGGGCACGAACCCGCGTCCCCTACATCGGCAGGCGGACTCTCAACCACTGCGCCACCAGGGAAACCCTCAAAGTTGTTTAATGAAATCTAGCTTTGGGTGACACTTTATCCAGTTAAGCTAGAAAAATTCAATTAGAAAGTTTCTCTCCATGCAAACTTAGAAGCATGACTGAAAGGGGCCCTCAGACCCCTCCAGGCCAGGCCTGCATCTGTGGCTAGATCAGTTCTTTCTGCATTCCAAGATGGATTGCCCCTTTCTAATGTAATAAAGATGTTCTGAGTTGATTGAAGATAATTGCACCATTAGAGCACTTTCTTTGAAGGCCTCTCTCCTGATAGCTTATCTTTAGCAGGACACTCACTGGAGCGTTTGAAAAAGAATTTTAATGAGGATGACAGCCAGCTGCCTCCGCCTGCCCCATATCCACTCAGGACACTCTGGAGGTGGCTTCTGGGTGGATGACGTGGGGGCCTGGCTGCGGCCTGGCTAGCCTGGGGGTGGGATGGGGCCATGGGGCCAGGCGCAGGGGCCGACCTTCAGGACCGGCTCCCTGAGGGTGTTGGACTGGTGTCTCTAGTTCCCAGCAAGGCTGGGCCAGTGCTGACCAGGCCCCTGACTGGCACTGGCTCCAGCAGGGGCATAGAGGAAGGAGGGAGGGAGGATGTGGGGCTGGGGGAGAGCCCCTGGGCTTGGATATCAAAACCCAGACCCCAACACTGAGCACAACCAGGCCTCCAGCACAGTGTCATCTCCAGCCCCGCTGGGCCCTGGGATGGGAGATGGGGCAGGGGATGGTGGCGGTGAGAAGGAAGGGATCCCACTTCCGTCAACGTGGGGGCTTTGGGTGCAGAACACTGGACCCCGTGTGTAGGGGAGCCTGGGCACCGTCTCTGGCCACCAGGAGGGATGAAGACACCTGTAGGAACCCGGCTTCCCAGTGGCCCAGGAGCAGGCCAGCCAGGCATGTTGTGTGGACAGGAGCACCCTCCCCATCCCAGGTGAGCCCCTGAAATGACGGCAAAGCCCCAAAGACTGCCCCACTCAATCCACCCTGGGGCAGACACTGTCCTCCCAGTTCGAGTGGCATTGTCCCTGCAGATTGCTCTGAGCTGTGTGGGGACAGGAGGTCAAGCGAAGGCCCAGACACTTTTATTTCCTGTGTTTCTCTGCCTCCTTTTGGTACTGAATTCATGGGGAATGAACATATCCTTAGCTTCCAGAAATGAGTGACGAGTACAGACACGGGGGGATTGGAAGCCCTGAGGGGCCTCCTCAGTGGAGTCAGTGTAGCGAGATGATTCTTGAGAATGGATTTTGTTTTGTGGGATTTATCCAGGCAAGTTTGGTACTGGGCAGGACTCAAACAGAAGTGCTCTCCCTCCTCTTAAAACCTGGTGGAGGGGAGGGTTTGATGCTGCGGAGGAGAGGTCACGTAGAGCTCACGCCAGACAGCGCCGCAGGGTTGAAGGTGACACCACGTTAGTGACTGAAGAAAGTGATGGTCCCCTTTTGAATGTGGACGGTGGGCATCCCGTCCTGGATGCCGTCTACAGGGTGGTAGCACAGTTTGCACACAAGGGACCATGACGGGCCCATCTCCTGGGTCTTGCTCCAGGGTGGGACCACCCACTCCTCAGGGCCCTTTCCAAAGGGCCGCACTTCCCAGACAGTGTAATCTCCAGGGGAACCATGTTAGAAACCATCGATTTATGCCTCATCCTCTATGTCACTGCTGTCATTGCTGAGGCCCCAGAGAGCCTCCTATTCATCCTGAAAGGCTGGGGCCACTCCCCTCCTCAAAGGCATCTGTGTTGGAGCCTTTGAATTTTTCCTTCTCAACTTATTGGAAAATTGCTCCAAACACAAGTGGTACTTTACCCATGACTCTGGCCAGAGGGGGACTAGGTGACATGAGCTCCAGCAGCTAGTGGATGTGCTAAAAGAGAGGCAGGTGGGACGTGAGGTCCCCCAGGTGGGACGTGAGGTCTACCTCCCCAGGTGGATGCTTTGGCGTCACTCAGGAGAGGACCTGCTCCCAGTCAGATGAGGCCCATGAGATGGGAAAGGCTCAGATGAAAGTGGGAGCTGAGGAGAGAAGGCCCTGGGACTCATCCTGCGACCCCATCACTTCATAGTGTCTCCCCACGTCTTTTTTTTGGCCGCACCTCGCAGCATGTGGGATCTTATTTCCCTGACAACGGATTGAACCCGTGCCCCCTGCAGTGGAAGCGTGGAGTCTTAACCACTGGACCGCCAGGGAAGTCCCTCCCCACATCACTTCTTTTCTCCTGTTCACCTCTATCTTCTCTGCCAATTTACTTTCACATTTACTCTTTACATCCAGGGCTTTGAAACTTTGCCAAACCTCCTGATGGGGGAAATCAGAGGAGAAGCCCATCTTTATTGAGTGACCCCTCTGTCCAGAGCAATAGGTGCATATAGTTTTGTCTGGTACAGAATGACCCACCCCCCCAGGATGTCTGCAGCCCAGTCCCTGGGACCCGGCAATATGTCAGTGCACGTGGCAAAGGCGGGATTGAGATTGTTCACCAACTGCCCTTGGGATGGACCATCCTGGCGCATCCAGGTAGACCCAATCCAATCACGAGGGTCCTCGAGGGCCCAGAGACATGGCAGCGTGGGAAGGAATGAGCTAGCCATAGCTGGCTTTGGTGGGCGGCCTCTAAGGCCTGGGGTCCCCCAGAGCCTCCAGCAGGACCAGCCCAGGCCGCTGACACTTGATTTGGCCCAGGGAGACCCACTTGGGCTTCTGGCCCCAGAACTGTGCAGCAGTAAATCTGGGCTGTTTACAGTCAGTTGTTACGGCGACAGTAGGGAGCTGGTCTCCCCTCTGAGGCACCTCTTATCACCCCAGCTTTTGTGGGAGAGGAAATAGGCTCAGAGAGACAGACGACTTGGCAGTGGGGGTCAGACAGGGTGGACCCAGCCCTGAGTGACTCTCAAGTCCGTGCTCTGCCTAGGGTGGTGGGCCTAGTGCTCTCCATGGGTCAGAGGCAGCAGGGAGCCAGGGCTCCATGGCACCTGGGACCTTTGCTCTGGCACCAGCTCTCCCAGAGCCCAGGCCCCCGGGCGCATCCTAAAGCCTCCTTGCTGCCTCCCTTGCTCTGCCTGCCCAGCCCATCTCCAAGCCCCCAGGTGGGATGTGCTCAAGTCGCCTCTGCTGGCAGAGCTGAGAGTCAGACTGCCTGTGTGCGGTGGGGGTGTCGCTCTCTCCTGGGGGAACTGGCCGTTGGGCGTCTGACTGCAGAAAACAGGCAGAGCTGGGGGCCTCGGTGGGCCCAGGACAGCAGTGGGCCAGTGAAGCCACCGTGTGCAGAAACAGTGGGGCCCTAAGGAAGGGCTCACCGTGCAGCCCCAGGTGTGGGCCCGAGTGTAGGACGGCTGGAAGAATCCATGAAGCTCTGCAGAGAGGATGCTATTTTGGAATTATTGAGTTGTAAATATTTGCTTTATTTTGAGGGTTAGCAACTTTTCTTTGGAGATGCTTGAAAAACAGGCGGGGGATGCGGGGGGGGGGGGGGAAACGACACCATGCAGGAGAAGACGGGAATGAGTGTAGGATGGTTTTAGAAACAGGAGGAACCAAGCAGCCACTCCAAGCTTGATGCCCCTTGGCTCCAAGGCCCCAGACGGGACAGTAATTAGACCCAGGGCTTCTGGCCTGTGCTCTAGGGCAGGCTGGACAGGGTAGGACCATGGCTTGGAAGTGAACTAAGAAGCCCACAAGAGTCCCCTGGTGCCAGCTCTTTGGGCAGCCTGAGGCTTACCAATGCCCCTGATATCTAGCAACCAGCTCTCAGATTCATTGCCTTTATTGTTTCCTCGTTTCTATGTCATTGATTTCTACTGTGATCTTCATTGTTTCCTTTCTTCTACTTAGTTTGGGTTGCCTTTGGTCTACTTTTTCAGGTTTCTTAATGTAGAAGCTGTCATTGATTTTTTTAAACCATTCTTCTTTTCTAATATAGCCCTCAGTGCTATGAATTTTCCTCTAAGTACTGCTTTGGTGCATCCTGCAATTTTGATATGTTTTCAATCTTAGTTCAAAATAATAATTCCCTTTTGATTTCTTCTTTGACCCAGGGTCACTCAGTGTGTTACTGTGTTTCCAAGTATTTCAGGATTTTTTAGGGATGTTTCTGTATTGGTTTTCATTTTACATTCATTTGGTAGAACACAGTTTGACATGTGTCCTTTTATATTTATTGAGACTTGTGTTACAGCCCCAAATATGGTCTATCTTGGTCAATATTTTCTGTTGTCCCTGAAAAGAATATGAATTCTTCTGTTGCTGGGTGGGGTGGTCAGTAAGTATCAATTGAGTCAATTGGTTGATAAGCATCTACCTACTGTACTTATTATTTGGTACTGTAGGGTTATAGGCTCATTTTCTGCCTACTTGTTTGGTCAATTATAGAGAAAGGGGTATCAAAAACTTCAATGGTAATTGTGAGTTTGTCTATTTCTCTTTGTGATTCTATCAGTTTTCACCTATTTTGAAGCTGTCTTGTTAGGTCCACAAATGTTTAAGATTGTTACATGCCTTTGACAAATTGATGCTTTTATCAATTTGAAATGATCTTCATTTCTGTAATTTCTTGGCTCTAAAGTCAACTTTGTCTAATGTTAGCATAGAGACTCCAGGTTTTTGTTGACTAGTGTTAGCATGTTTTTCACTTTTCCATGCTTTTACTTTCAACATAGTTGTGTATTTATCTTCAAAGAGTGCTTTGTGTAGGCTCTGTGCATGTGGGTCTGGCTCTTTTATCCACATTGACAGCCTCTGACTCTTAATTTGATACATAGACCAATTACATTTGGTGTACTTATTGATAGGTTAGGTTTATTTTTAATTTTTTTTATAGCTTAATTACATTTTTGTGGGGGGGCTGTTTTGGGTCTTCATTGCTGCATGCAGGCTTTTCTCTAGTTGTGGTGAGCACGGGATACTCTTTGTTGTGGTGCATGGGCTTCTCATCACGGTAGCTTCTCCTGTTGCGGAGCATGGGTTCTAGGCACATGGGCTTCAGTAGCTGCAGCACATAGGCTCAGTAGTTGTGGCTCGCGGGCTCTAGAGCGCAGGCTCAGTAGCTGTGGCACGCAGGGTTAGTTGGTCCACGGCATGTGGGATCTTCCCAGACCAAGGATTGAACCCATGTCCCCTGCATTGTCAGGCGTATTCTTAACCACTGCACCACCAGGGAAGTCCTGGTAGGTTAGGTTTAAATCTATTATCTTACTAATTATTTTATAACTTCCCATCTGTTCTTTGTTCTGTTTCTTTTTTGTTTGTTTGTTTCTTTTTTTGATCAATTGAATATTTTAAAAAGTATTCCAGCATATCTCCTTTGTTGGCTTATTAGCTATAACTTTTTTTTTTTTTTTTTTGCGGTACACGGGCCTCTCACTGTTGTGGCCTCTCCCGTTGTGGAGCACAGGCTCTGGATGCACAGGCTCAGCAGCCATGGCTCATGGGCCCAGCCGCTCCGTGGCATGTGGTATCTTCCCGGACCGGGGCACGAACCCGTGTCCCCTGCATCGGCAGGTGGACTCTCAACCACTGTGCCACCAGGGAAGCCCTAGCTATAACTTTTATTATTATTATTATTATTTTTTGCTACTCTAGGGTTGACAGTATACATCTTCAGTTTACCGCAACGTACCTCTAGTGATATCATCCTGCTTTGTGTACAGTATAAGAACTTTACAGTAGTGTCTGGTATCTCCATTTCTCCCTTCTGACTCTTGTGCTATGGTTGTCATACGTTTTACCACTACGTGTTATAAGCCTCACACTACATTCTGATTAAATGGTCAGTTACCTTTTAAGGAGACTTAAATAAGAAAAAGCCTTTTCTATTCCTCCATGTAGTTAGTTATTGGTGCTCTTCATTTTTTTGGTACATTCATATTTCCATCTGGTATCACTTTCCTACTGTGTAAGGACTTTTAAAGGTACTTCTTGTAGTGCAACTATAATTTAGCAGGTTTTAGTATTTGAAGACATTGCTCCACTGTCTTCTCATGTGCACTGTTCCCAACGAGAGCTCTGCTATCGTCCTCATCTTTGCTCCTGTGAACACAAGATGTCTTCTCTCTCTGAAAGAAGATATTGCCTTTATCATTGGTTTTGAGCAATTTGGCTATAACGGACCTTGATGTAATTTTATGTTTGTTTTGCTTGGTGTGTCATGTTTTTGGCACAAGGATTTATTACAAACATCTCCACTTCGCAGAGTCACTGGAGGTCACGGGAAACTCCACCCTGGGGTGCGTGCGCTGAGTTCCTTGGGTGGGACCGCATCTGGCTCTCACCTGCACAACTCAGAGGCCAGCCAGGCACATGCTCCCTCCCACCTGTGCGCAGGCGGAGGGTCCATCCTGGGGGGTCAAGCATCGTGGGCAGCCTTGTACAGGCCTTGACTTGGGAGGAGGGAAGGGGAAGCTGGAACAGAGAGAGACATTGGGGGCAGAGGCCAGGGCCACAGCGCTCAGAGGAGGGGCTCCAGGACCCATGGGGCCTGAGAGGCCATGGGACTCATGGGGGAGGGGCCCCAGGGTTCAGAGCAGTGAAACTGCAGTGGGTCTGCAACTGCTTCTCCTGGGAGCTAAACGGCCCACCCAGAGTCTCAGGGGAGAGCCCTTTGTCAGGACCCTCTGACCGAGGAGGGGCTGGTGGAAAGGCAAAGGCCCCTGAGCAGCTGGAGGCCCTGTGTGGCTCGAGTGCAGGGAGTAAGAGGAAAGTGGGCGCTGGGAGGAGAGGGCAGGTTCTGGGGCTGGGGTGTGGCTGGGGTCAGGGCTCTACTCGGGAAGCATGGAGGGACGGGCACTCTGGGGCCCATCTCGTCTCTGTGTCACCTGCCCGCCTACTGCGAGGACTCTGGGAAGTCCACAGAAAAGTTCATGTGGCACCTGGGCCGAGGGATGGTGACAGCCTGGAACCCCCAAGGCAGCCCCCACCCCTGGGAAGGGGAGGGAAGCAAACGGCGAGCCCTGCCGGTTCAAGGCCTCACTACTTTTCTTGGTGCTGCAGGAAGAACTGGCTCGGAGCCCCTCCCCTCCGTACCCTGCTCTCCTGGGTGACAGGTGGTCCCGGGTCTGGGTGGGGATGGAGTGATGCGGGTGGGTGGAGGGCTTCTCAGGCCCACCCTAGGCAGCCTTTTGCTCTTCCCCCCATGAGCCATCCCACTGTGGAAGGGGCCTCTCACGAGCCGTGGGCACTGTGGACAGAAGTGCCGGTGAGGGGCGCCAGCTCGTAGCATGGGTGGGGAAGGCCGCCAACCCAAACCCCATCCTAGGGAGAGACGGAGGGATCCTCCTGAGCCCGGCCCCTCCCCCGGGAAGTTAGAGAGGGTCCTGTTCAGCTGGGCCACGTGCTCCCCTCCCAAAGGCCTTCTCCCTGCCCGGCCCTACGGCCCAGAGCGTGGCCCCCCCTCTGAACGCCTGGCCAGGCCCCTTTAATCACGGCCTGGCACCGTGCAGCCAGGCTGGGCTCTCCCCAGGCGAAAGAGTGTTCAAAGGGCCTGAGTAAACAGGTGGGGCATTTGGGGGACAACGGGCGGCTTGGTCTCCAGTCTCCAGGCGGCAGGGACCTGTGGAATCCTCCGGCTGCTGCGCTCTGCTCTGTGCAGCCGGCGTGCTTTGTGCCATAGCCACCGCAGGTTAATGAGCTGGAAAACACAGTTGCACCTCCCCGGCTGTGAAAATCGCTTCAGGGGCGGCGGAGTCAACTTAGCTGCTGGGAGAACCCAGAACTGATTTCCTTTGTCAGGAGGGCCCAGTGCATCCCAGCAGAGGCCACGGGCCGGGTCTGGGCCTCCTCCCGAGAAGACCCCAAGCAGCCCAGGCCTCAGAGGGGCTCTGAATACAGCTGGGGACCCCAGGAATGAGAAGGCTTGAAAAACAAAACAGCAGACGCCTTTCTCCTGCCTCCCCCAATTTCCAGAGCCCTCCCCCGCTTTTGGACTGAGTACCAGACCCCTCCCCACAGCGGGCGCCACGCCAGGAGGACGATGCTGGGGGCTTGGGGCTGGGCTCCGGACACCACCCCACCCCCACTCCTTCCAGAGGAGGTCATCAGGGCCAGCCCTGCCCGAGAGGCCCCCAGTGATCACTCTCGACCTTGCCTGTCTCTTGGCCAGCTCTGCGTTCACGGCTGAACGTCCAGGCACAGCGGGCATGTCAGGGGGGACTGCAGGGAAGATCTGAATCATCTCTGAGATGCAGGGTCACAAACGTGTAACCGATTTCTGAGCCTCTGCCGAGAGCGCCCGACGTTTTGTGACGTTTTCTCCCGTCTTTCAGGCTGACCCAGTGTTCGGCTTTAGATCTTTATGAAGTTGTTGAAGGCCAGCTTCTGTGGACGCCTTGAAAGACCATGTTCTGGAACGCAGTCTATCCTCATGACGCGGGTGGGGCTGCAGGCCTCAGGGGGCTGGGCTGAGCCCTGGTGGGTGGCGGGCTGTGCTCAGGGGTACCCCTCCCTCTGCTGCAAGGCGACTGGACGCTGGGCCACGCCACAGACGGGCCACCAACAGCAGTCGACTCGGATCTTCACGCGGGTCGAGGACCTGTGGGTCATTTCCTACTTGGGCCTGGAATTCAGAGCCGAGACCCTGATTCCGTGGTTTCCAGAAGCCCAGAGAAGCTGGAAGTGGTTTGAGGAAGGCCTGCAAGTCCCGGGGGGAGGGGCTGTCTCAGGACAGTGAGGGGTGTTGAGGGGCGCCGGTGTTAGCAGGGTGGGCCTGTGTAGTGAGACAAGCGGACCAGAGTGCAACCCCTCAAAATGGGGAGAAAAGAAACCCCTCAGCCCGGGACTGAGACGTCTCCTGCTCGTACGTGGGCTTCCAAAACCAGGTGGTTCCAAGACAAGAGCAGCCCTAACTTGGGCACGTTTCCTTTCCTTAGAGGGTTTCTGTTTCCTTCTCCCTCCACAGCAAGGGAAGTTCTCCTTTGTCCCCAGTAACGAGCGATAGCAGTGTTGTCACACGCGGCAAGAAGCCTGGAGTTGGGGGCGGGGCCTGGGGGCCCTGCTCAGAGCTGCCCACCCACCCACCTGCCCGCCGAGCCCCTTGCACTTGGGCTAGGTGGAATGTTCTAGCTGCCAAGGCCTGTGGGCGTGAGTTGGAGACGGTGCCCACATCTCAGACCCCCACCCACCCTGAGCTCCACCCTGCAGGTCCCGTGCTGCGCCGTCACCGGTCACCCCACGCTCCTGGCACTCAGAGCTGACCCATGGCAGAGGACAAGGGGCGTGTACTGAGTGCCAGTTACAGGTCGGCCTTGCAGGGGGTGGGAAGGGGGGTCGGGGAGGTGAAGGGGCGCTGGGAGTCGCATGCCCGGTTCTAGTCTTGGCTCTGCTGAAGGGCCGTGCCACTGACCTGGTGTCTTAACCTCTCTGGGCCTCAGTTTCCTGTTCGGTCTCCCCCACATAAGCCGAAGCAAACTTACAAAGAATTCCCTCAGTCATGGTCATCAAAGCCCCTACCCACTGCCCTTACAGCCCCTCTGGTCAGCCAGGCACAGAGGCACTGGGGTAGGGCAGGTCGCCAGCAACAGAGGGCAGCAGGTGGCCTTCGGAAGAAGCAGGGGCTACTGGGTTCTGCTGCTCAGGGGAGGGAAGGGGGGCCATCCTGTCCTGGGCCCTCAGGGCTGATGCGGCCCGCTCCAGATGCCCGGGGCCTTGAGGTGGGAGGGTGCCCCTGGCTGTCCACTGAAGTGGGGGTCCTGACAAAATGCCCTCTGCCCTCCCCAACCCCCGTGCAGCAGGGACCACTCCCAACCAGGACGGGTGGGCCCGCTCATCCTCTGAGCCTCCGCGGGAGGCTTCTGGGGGTTGTAATCCCACCTAATCCTGCTTCAGATCCCTGCGGGCAGAAGGAAGGCCACACACAGTGGCCTCAGCAGATCCTGGTCCTGGGGACAGGCCGGAGGAGTGGCTCCCTCCGGCCCTGAGACCCTCCCCTCGGGTTCTGGGTCCAGGACCTGCGTGCACAGGTGAGAAGCTGAAAGGCGGAGGTGCCGGCCTCGCCTGCCTCTCTGTGGCCTCCCCTCGGCCTGGGCGAGGCCACGCACAGAAGGCAGAGTCAACTAGCCCGGTCCAGGTCCAGGGCCAAAGTAAACCAGAGCCGGGGCCTCCCCAGCACCTTGGATGGGAGCTACTGGGGACCTTAAAGGGTGCTCTGGCGTTTTTGTTCGCACTGAACGTGGGCCCTGGCTCGGGGAGTACATGCCTTGGGAAGTCTTCTCTGAGCTGATGGCCTCATTCCTGAAAATGGCCAAGTTGGAGGCCAACTTGTGGTGAGGACCAAAGGGGCCAGCCCCAGAAAGGGCATCCCCCCAGCACGCCCCCTACTGCCCCAGCTGTGCCCGCTCAAGGGGAAGGGGGTTCTCAGACCACTTGGGCCCTGTCCACCCTCCAGTGGCCACTGGGCAGCGCCTGGACCTCTCCAGGGAGACGGAGGGAATAAGGGGCAGCGAAGGGCCAGGAGGTCACACAGGGCACTCTTAATGCGTCCTCCTACAGCCCTACAGCCATGATGCCACATGACACAGGAGAGGGACGATTAGGTGGCCTGGTCAAGGAAACCCAGAGTGAAATCTGAGAGGAGACTCTAAGGCCAGGAGCGCTGTGGGGACAGAGGCGAGGCCGAGAGCCTGCACTGCGGGAGAGGGAAAGAGGACCTCGGGTCATCAAACCTGTGGTTGAGACTCTGGGTTTTGTTCTAAACATGGTGGTAGGGGGCAGGGTCAGGCATGAAGCTTCAGAGGCTCAGATCAGAGAGGCTACAGCAGCTCTCTATTCCCGCCTAACAGATTCCTCCAGCAGGGTGGGTGGGCAGCTGCAGTCAGGAGGCGGGTGGGCAGGCAATGAGGGCCTGACGGGAGCCAGTGGAATTCCTCCTCTTGATCAGAGAGGGCTGGCAGTGTGAACTGTGTGCATTTGTGGACAATTCATGGCCCGAGGCTTGTTATGTTTGAAAACAGCCTATAGAGGGTAAATAACATTCGAGTATCTAATTCAATCCTGGTCTGAAAGCTCATTTAAGACTGAGCAGCTGAGTGAACCCTTGGGCAGTGGGTCTGACTGCCGGGCTCTGGAGGACTGCGGCTGTCTAGGCCCTGGGCTTCAGTCAGGGGGGAATGAGGGTCGGGCACACCGTGGTGCTCCCAGACTCCAGATGGGACGGATGACAGGCTCACTGCGGGGGAAGCTCACTACTGCCAGGCTGGCATGAAGGGCAGCACCTTCCCTGGGATGGCGCAGGCCCCAGGCCCCAGGCCGCCATCCTGGTCTCAGACCCCAACTCACACGTGTGACCTGCACGCAGCTTGTGCTTGGCTGTCGCGGGGCCTGTGTGTCGGGCCAGCCGAGGACGGGGCCTTAACTGCAACTAGTACCTGGATAGTTCTTTACTCCCTTGGTTGCGAAGCCTGAGCGCGGTTCCCATCCTGTGTGCTCCTATTAAGCTGTCACCCCTCAGCCCTGCACTGGACCTTCTCTGGGGCACGTGTGAAATCCTGGAGGCGCTCGCCCAGCCCAGAGCCGGCAGCAAGGAGCCCAGGTCGCGGGGGAGCCGTGCAGGGCTGAGGGCTCCCTGTGCTCTGAGGGGTGGGGAGACTTGCTGGGGGTCTGGAGCAGCAGCAGGACCCTCAGCCGGGGCTCAGAAGGGGCTGAGGCAAAGCTGCGGGATGTCCCAGGCCTGAAGGCTCGTAGGGCCCAGGCCCTTGCTGCCATGTGACCCTCAGTCACCCAAGACGAGCACGCCCTCCTCACCCTGCCAGGTCAGGGCTGGGCAGCCTGTGCGGACCCACGACCCAAGGAAGGATAATGCTTCCCAGGTTCTTGGCGGTGAGGTGGGCTGAGCCCCAGTAGGCAGGCAGCCACGCCTTCTGCACCACCACGTCCTGCGGACCCTGAGGAGCGCCCACCAGACCAGGAGGGGCAGAGCCAGGCTCAGGCAGCCCACCGAGGCTGGCTCCCAGGTCCCTGGGTGTGGAGCTTGTGCTCCTGCCCGAGGCGCTCCCCGGTATCCCCAGTGAGGGCGCTGTGGCAAGGAGCATTTTCACCGCCCTGCCTCTCCCCAGAGGGCCCCCCACAGCAGTCCTGCTTCTCCTCCACCAGATGGGGGCTGGAGGGACCCAGCGCTGAGCTGTCGTCAGACGGAGGAGGTCCTCGAAGGTCCTACGCCTGAGTCTGTCAGCTTGCCGGAGGAGGAGGCAGTGAGCCGGGGCCCCTTTCGGATCCCCAGGTTGCAGACCAGAGGGAATTCTTCCCTTTGGCCTCTGGGGTTGGCTGCTCGTCCCTGGTTCCTGCAGTGGCCAAGGAAAACCAGGCTCCCTGACTCAGGGATGCTGTGGCCACGAGGGCACCCCCGCCTCAAATTCTCCTTCCTGACCCGGAACAGGCAGTTCTGGCTTCGGCAAACACCGGGGTGGTGAGCCCAGGGCAGGCACCGGTCAGGGGACTGGTCGGTGGCAGGTTTCCCAAGGGAGGGCTGGAACCACGACCCCTGGCTTCCCGGCAGAAGCGCCGGAGGGGCCGGGTCGGACCAGCCACACTCGAGTGCGCGCCGCCCTCAGGGACAGTCGGCCTCGCGGCCCGCGGCCCCTTTGTCATGCACATGAGGGTGCCGAGGCTGAGTAAGGGTCCCCATCAACACGGAGTCACCGATGAAGAGCACTTTGTTTCCCAGTCTGCGGGCTTGGCACATGCCTGCTGTTTCCCAGTGGCCTCCCATTCAAAGGGCCCGGTCCGCCATTCTTTGTCCCCCTAGGTGCCCGGCCGACAGCCCCCGGCAGCTGCTGCGCTTTCAAAGGCGCTATAGAGCGTCTCTGCAGGTGAGCCCTCCTGCCAGGGGCTCCCGTCAAAGGCTCTTTGAGACGTCACCGCGGAGCGGGCTCGGGGCGGGTCGCGCTCGCAGCGCCCGCACAAAGGCCGCGCCACTCAGCGCGCCCCGCCCGCGCGCTTCCGTGGGGAGGCCGGGCAGTCCCGGGTGGAGGGCGCCGGGCCCCCAGTCCTCCGGCGCTCTCCCCCTTCCCCGCCCCCTCCCCAGACTCCCCGTTTTCCCGCTGGCCTCCCCTCCACGCTCTGTGCTCCTCCCCATCTCGCCGCCCAGCCTCTCGGGGCTCCATCCTCCCCCCCTCCGGCCTCTCTTCCCCCACTCCCCGCCTCCCCACCCCGGCCTCCCGCCGCCAGCCCGGGGTAATTGCTCCTTTGAAGCCCCCGCCGGCGTCGCGGCGCCCTGAGCGCTCCCACCCTGCGCGCGGAGCTGCCGTCCGGCCGCTAGGTTTCAGCTTCTTTTCATCCTTTCCTTTTCAACTTTATTAAAACCAGCGGGGCAGCCGGCGCGTGGGGGCGGGGCCGTGGCCGCGGGGGGCGGGGCCTACGCTCTCGGGGGTGGGGTGGGGTAACCCCGTCCCGCCTCTCTGGGCCAGCGCGTGGGGGCGGGGCCCAGCTTGCTTCTGCCAGGCCTTGCGTGGCCAGCCGTCCTGGGGCCCCAAGGTGACCAGGGACTCTCCCAGGACTCTGGTCCTCCTGGTTGTTTTGCTTTTAGTGTTTTTTGAAAGAATGAGGCGGGGAAGGAGAGAAAATTCGGAGAATTTTGGGCACAGTGCCGCCAAGCCCCCCACCCCAATCGTCCTGCATGGGACCTCAGGCCTCAGAGACTGTGCTGGGCCTACCTGGAGCGGGTGGGTGCGAAGGACCCCATAGGTCCTGCCCCTGGGAGCTCGAGCTGGGAGGCGGTGTCCTTGGGGTTCAGCCCCTGTTCTCCCCAGCCCCAGCTCTGCCCTCAGGGGTGAGGGCCTGGCCAGCAGACATGGGGGGTGGGGACTTGGAGGGGGGCGCCTGTTGTTTGTGCGCGTTCCTCGGAAGTCTGTGCTCCGCCTGGAACAGATCAGCTCTTCATGCAGGGGCGCAGAACGTGTGGTGTAAAATCACTTCATTTATTCACTCATCCGTTCACTGAACAAATACCTGCGGGGCTTCTGCCGCGTGTGGCCGGGCCCTGGAATGCAGCCCTGGGAGGGACCGACTCGTCCTTGGCCCTTGGGAAGCAGGAAGTGACTCTGGAGAAGACCCCTTTGGGGCCCTGCCCCCAGCGTGGGCCACGCCCCCAGCCCCGGGCCACGCCTCCCCAGGTCTAGCCCCGCCTCCCCCCAGCCCCAGACTGCATACGGGGTTTTCAGGCCTTGGGGTGTGGGGGTTGGGAGTTAGTTCCCGGGGGCTCTTGGAGGTCGGGCGCCACTGTCCCGGGACTGGACACCTCCGGGCCCGGGTCGAGGCCTGAGTGGGCGGTTCAGAAGGCAGGTGAAGCCCAGCGGCCACTTGTCTGAAGTGCATCCCCTGAGCTTCCCGTATCAGACAAAACATGGCACTGGTTTGTTGGTAAACTGCAAAGTGTGATGTTTCTACAAACCGTTTATTAGGGGGGTAGTTTTAGATACACAGGATATTGCAAAGGTGTTTTAGAGGGTTCCCTGGATTCCCCTACACCCCACACCTGCGAAGGTTGCATGTAAAGATAAATGTATTTGTCACACTCTGGAAGTTTGGCTTCCCTGCAGGGAGGAGATGGGTCAAGATGGGAGGTGACCCTGAGGGGTCCCGCTGCCCTGAGGCCTCAGGGAGCAAGGGTCCTGCTTGTCACAGGAGCCGGCTGGTGGCTCAAGGTAGGGGAGGGGTGGGAACTGCCGCCGGCAGAGGTGGCTGCAGGCCTGGTCTGGCTGTCCCTGGAGGCTCCCAGGTGTGGGGCAGGACTTAACAGGTGTGGCTGCGAGAAGAGGATGGTAGGGTCAGACTCAGGCCTCAGCCTAGTGAGGCCCCATCCTCACCTGCCACCTTGCTCCCCTTCCCCTGGGCAGGGCGACCACAGACAGGCACAGGGGATGCTGTCCTTGCTGGCCAGGTCCCTTGCCCAGGAGCACATCCAGGCTGTGTGGCCCTGCGGGGGGCGGCACCCGGGACCAGCTGTGCACGCAGTACTGGGTGCGGTCCGGGCCCCAGACTTATAGCCCACCAGAATTCCGCAGGGATCACCTCTGCTCCCGGCCCGGGGGATGGCCACCTGTTGTCAGCTCAGAGAATGAGGGTGCCCCCAGGCCAGCCAGAATCCCTGCCTGCCCCGCCCCTGCCCACTTTCCTGCTCTCCTCCCTGCAGCCTCTGAGCCCCGGGCCAAGCTACCCCTGCTCCTTCCTCCCAGAGCTGGGCAGGGGGCGGGGGGCTTCTGAGGTGCCCTGCAGGGTGGGGCCCCCTCCCCGGGCCTGGCGCCTGCCATGGTGCCCACACACAAGCCTCGGTTCCCTCCTGCAGGAGCGCCGTCTCCCACCTCCCGTCCGCCCCGGGCCTTGCTACTTCCTCTCCCTCTCCTTCAGCCGAGCGACACAGGACACCGTTTCAGGTCACTGGGAGGCCTCTTGGGTATGGCTTCCCCTCCACACACCACGCAGCCTCGTGCACACAGAGACACACACGCACAGATACACACAGAGCCCCCCGCACACCTGCAGCTCCCAGAGCCCGAGGACCCTGCAGTGCAGGGTAGGAGCTCTCAGCCTGATGGCCCCCATACAGGACTCCCAGGAGGTGCCTCTCAGGATGTGGCCCTTGGGTTGCGTGGCAGCCTCTACCTTGTGAGGGGTCCCAGGCACCAGACCAGGAGGGGCTTCTTCTAAATCTGGGACCATGAATGCAGAGACATTACCTGGCCACAGGCCTCCGTGGCTGAACCTCAGGCTGACCAGATGAAGGCGCGGGACAGCCGTGGCCAGACCGAGTGCCGACCGTCCCCCTTGCCCCCCACGGGTGCTTGCCCCCCTCAGCTGGGACGGTGGTTCTCAGGTTCCCGGCTCCCCCACCTCCGTGGCAGCACCCCTGGGAAGCAGGACCACCCCTGCCTCACATGCCAGGCCCACACCCAGAACCAGGGGCTCTCCTGTCCCCTACAGCCCTCACAATACCTCCTGGGCCCTGTTATGGGCACGGCCTGCCCCATGTCCCCTTCCCAGCGAGGTCTCCCCGGACCACCAGCCCTGGTGGCCACACCCGTCCTTCCCAGCCCTTAAGACCACTAGTAGTATGATGCCTCTCCTTTTCCCCACCGCCCTACCACAGGGGACATTCCTGTGCTCAGCGGGAGTCCTGTAAATGGATCTGGAAAGTGCTCCGTGAACATCTGTTGGTGAACGAATTTGTTGAATTTGTTGTAGGCCGAGGGCGCCCAGAGCAGGCTGGGCTTGGGGTGCGGGCTCTCCGTCCAGACCCCTGGGAAGCCACGGGGTAGGGGATGCAGGTGCCCGTCCCCAGGGACACCCCCACCCCAGCCTCTCTTGGAGGTGGTGGCTGCCCGGGCACTGCCTCCTGTTGGGGGAGAGAAACGTTCCTCTACCCTTCTCGGTTCTTCTGGCTGGTCTAATAATCAAATAGGCATAAGGCAGATAAACAGGAGAAAAACAAACAAATCTGATTTTGTACGTGCGAGGCTCCATGTGGACCTAAGTCTGTGATCAAAACAGACTGTTTGTATATCTTTTTAGACAAAGAATCAGTTCTTTGTGAAGATTTGACAAGACAAAGGGATTTTTGCTTGTGGTGGCGAATGAATGAAGAAGTAACAAAGTTTGATTATGCAGCAACTTGGCCTTGAGTTCCCTGTCTCCGGCCCAGAGGATGCCCTCCATCTCCCTGCCTGTGGGGATGCTTCTCGTGGGAGTTTGTTTCCTGCTTTCAGGGAGACAAAGGAGGGTCAGAATGTCCTTTGCGTACTGACTGTTTCTCAAGTAACTTTAATTCAAAATAGTCAACGTGCCACCTTGGCGTATTTTGGGGTGGCCTGCTCCAAGCCCCTTCACACCCCGTGCCCCTCCCAGCCCGCTGTGGTGGTCACTGGGCTGGTGGGCGGTTGACAGCTGTCTCCGTGGGTGCTCATGGGTACGGTGGGGGGCCAACCCCGCCACCCCTCTTCTGTCTTCCCTCGGGGGCCACATGGCAGCCGCCGGGCCACCCGGCTGCTTCTCACCATATGCTCCTGACGCTGACGGCCACCGGACCCACCCCATGAGGGCCTTCCTTCCATGGAGTCTCCCCTCCCCCAGGTTAGGGCCGGGCAGCAGTGGGGTGGGGGGGGCTTTGTGACCAGGCCTGGCCTGCTCCCACCAGGCCCAGGGTCTGGAGTGCAGCAGACCATCACTGAGGCCTCCTGACCTCAGACGGGGAGGGCTCAGGGGCTCCTGGGGTCCTGGGTCAGGTCGCTCCCCCGCTGGGGGCTCTGCTGGCAGTGGCCCCTGGAAGGGCTGGGCTGGGGGCTCTGTGGTGCCTTGCCCAGGCCCTGAGACCTTCCCTGCTCAGACACTGGATGTGCTGTTTTAGGGGAGCCTCCCAGGCTCCAGAGCCTGCTGGGAGGGGCTGAAGGTGCAGTGATGCCTGTCTAGCAGAGCCTGCCTGGGGGTGGGGCATCACCCAACGCCTGGTGGTCACTCCAGTGCTACCAGATGTCCCCGTAGACGCAGCCTCAACCGGCCCACGTGGACAACCCTGTAATGTCCACGTTCGCTCAAGTGAGAGTCAATTTACTGCACGTCTATTTAAAATATCTGTGGCAATAGCCTGTCACATTAATAATGTTACAAAGGCCGCGAGGCTTACAATGCTGAGTGCCTACCGCACAGCGTGGCTGGACTCTCGGAGTCCACCCCAGGCTTGGGGCCAGCCCTGTCTGTGCACAGATGCGCCCCTGCAGATCCTGCCCCCGTCGGAAGGCCACACACCCTGCTGCTCTGGGCTGTCCAGGGGCCACCGCTCTCAGTCCCTTTCTTGCCGGGACGGCGGGCACGCAGCGGGGGGGTCTCAGTCTTGCTGCAGGTCAGGAGTCAGGGGTCTCGCCCCCTTCTGGGGACACTGAGCTGTGGGGACACGGCCGGCCAGCTGAGTCAGAGCGGGGATAGGGCCCAGCTTCCCCAGACTTCAGAGTTGCCCCAACCTTTACAGTGAGGTACATGGTGGGGGTCAGACCAGACATGGGCTGGGGTGCCAGGCAGTGGCCTGGTGTGGTGGAACTCTGCAGGGTGGTTGAGGAGTTGAGGAGGCTGTCCCTGGGGAGGGCTGTCCCTGGGGGGGGGCTGTCCCTGGGGAGTGCTGTCCCTGAGGGGGTGGCTGTCCCTGCGGGGGGCTGTCCTTGAGGGGGTGCTGTCCCTGAG
>NW_021703781.1:82148817-82186571 GCF_005190385.1 Monodon monoceros
GGGGGGTGCTGTCCCTGGGGGGTGCTGTCCCTGAGGGGGGATGTCCCTGGGGAGTGCTGTCCCTGGAGGGGGCTGTCCCTGGGGGGGCTGTCCCTGAGGGGGTGCTGTCCCTGAGGGGGGCTGTCCCTGGGGGGCTGTCCCTGTGGGGGGCTGTCCCTGAGGGCGTGCTGTCCCTGAGGGGTGTTGTCCCTGGAGGGAGTTCTCCCTGGGGGGCGCTGTCCCTGAGGGGTGTTGTCCCTGGAGGGGGCTCTCCCTGGGGGGCGCTGTCCCTGAGGGGTTCTGTCCCGGGGAAGGCGGTGCTGCCTCAGGCTGAGTTCAGCTGCGTAGGAAGTGGATGTGTCCCCTGTGGGTGGCGTTGGGGAAGGGCAGGTCCACCACAGGGCAGTGGACACTGGGCCTCACAGAGGGCACTGACCATCTGGGCTCTCAGTCTGTCTGCAGTGGACACCTCCGTGTAACTGCTCTGCCCAAGAGGAGCTGCGGCCCCCAGCAGCTCGGTCCAGACAGGGCTACCGAGTCCTTAGCCCTTTGTCTTTGGCTTTTCTAAAATCGCATTCAGACTCCACCTTGACCTGTGGTGTTCCTGCCCTGTCACCCGCCCGAGGTGCCAAAGGACCTCAGCACACCGACTTGGTAGAAAGCTGACACCATGAGAAGTGGCCACTGGCTGCCCAATAGGAAATGCTAGATGGGTGAGGGGTTAGGCCAGCGTCCTGCTGTGGCCTTGAAAACAGAGAAGAAGTGAGTCCCTGGCTGCCCGCCTGCCCGCAGCGAGGGCTCTCAGGGTCTGGAACGTGGGAGTAGGGCTCCTCCTGTGGGGGCACGTGCCCCCCTGCAGCCTGCTGTGTGCAGCTGGGGGACTTCCCTGCCTCTGGGGTCTGGGAGGGGCCCGGCCTGCACTCCAGGCACAGCTCAGCAGGAAGCCGGGCCCCCAGCACCATCTCTGACCTTGGTCAGGGGCCCCTCTCCACCTGCCCTCGCCTGGCGTGGGCTTCGCAGGGCCCAGGGCTCTCCTGCCATCCCACCTCGAGGCCTTTGAAGCCCAGAACCCCTTCTGGGGTCGTGGGGCAGGCCCTGGCCGGGGGCGATCCCTGAGCCTGGAGCTGCACCTGGGGCTGGGCGTGGTCCAGGTGTGGACACAGCTGACCCGTGGCAGAGGGACCCGTCATGTGTGGAGTGACATGGGTGGAGCTCGGTTCTCCCTCCCTCCCTCCCTCCCTTCCCCAATATGTCTGCTGCCTGGCAGCCCGGACACAGAGATGCCCGCCGTGTCCACCTCATGGAGCCCTGCCAGGCGGGACCAGTGAGCCCAGACGCAGCGCCTGTGCTGGGGGCTGCTGGGGAGGGGTGCGACTCCGTGGGGGCCTGACTCAGAGGCGCCACCTGAGGTCTGGAAGCAAAGAGGGAAGGCATGACTGGCAGAGGGGACGGAGGCTTGGTGTGGCCGGAGCGCTGGGACTGAGGGGCTTGGAGGGTAAGGGGCCAAGGGAGCTCGGGGAGAGCAGATCTGGGGACCCCGTAGGCCAGCAGGCCCTACTCTCCCCAGGCAGCACCCGTGGCTGTCCAGACACCTTTCAGAGGCTCAGACAGCAGCAGGCCGAGGTCATCCAGTCCAGCCTTGATGCAAGGGAAGAGGTGGGCAGCCCTCCCGCGTCCCAGGAGAGCAAAGACCAGCCTCAGGGGGTGTGGTCAAGCAGGGCACGAGGACAGGATAGAGCAGGAGTGGGGATGGGGGTGTCAGCTCACTCCCTGTTTTTCCACATCAAGGGCTTGGGGTAAGAGCAGAAAACGAACCCAGCTCGGTTGAGGCGGGAGCCCTCTGGGCTCTGCTCTAAGGAAACACGCCAAGCCCCACAGGCACCAGCGCACTGGGCTCCGGCAGGAAGCAGTTCCTCCCTGCATGGTCAGCATCTTTTTGTCACAGCCGTGGTCACGTGGAACTGCCGCTGGGGCCGTCCAAGGGAGTCCAGAGCTTGCAGGCCCCGTTCCTGTGTTCTGAGTGCTCTGGTTACCAGTGAGCTTCCTTTAACTCTATCTTGCCCATATGCCATCTTGTTTTTTTAAATGGAGATATAATACACATACCACGAAGTCTTCCATTTTAAAGTATACACTTTAGTGGTTTTCACTGTGTTCACAAAGTTATGCAGCCATTACAATGATCTAATTCTGGAACAGTGGTTAAGAATCTGCCTGCCGGGGCTTCCCTGGTGGCGCAGTGGTTAAGAATCCGCCTGCCAATGCAGGGGACACGGGTTCGAGCCCTGGTCTGGGAAGATCCCACATGCCGCAGAGCAACTAAGCCCGTGCACCACAACTACTGAGCCTGCATTCTACAGCCCGCGAGCCACAACTACTGAGCCCGTGTGCCACAACTACTGAAGCCCACGCACCCAGAGCCCGTGCTCTGCGACAAGAGAAGCCACAGCAATGAGAAGCCCACGCACCGCAACGAAAAGTAACCCCCGCTCGCCACAACTAGAGAAAGCCTGCCGTCCCACCTCGTGGACTTTGAGGCCCAGAACCCCTTCTGGGGTCGTGGGGCAGGCCCTGGCCGGGGGCGAACCCTGAGCCTGGAGCTGCACCTGGGGCTGGGCGTGGTCCAGGTGTGGACACAGCTGACCCGTGGCAGAGGGGCCCGTCATATGTGGAGTGACATGGGTGGAGCTCGGTTCTCCCTCCCTCCCTCCCTCTCTTCCCAAATACGTCTGCTGCCTGGCAGCCTGGACACAGAGATGCCCGCCGTGTCCATGAAGACTCAATGCACCCAAAAACAAATAAATAAAATAAATCAATTAAAAAAAATAGAAATAATTAAAAAAAAAAAAAAAAGAAATTCAGGCAAGGCTGTATTGGGGCCCCTGCTGCAGCAGGGGGCCGTGAGAACAAACAGCAGGTTCCCTTGCTTGCTTGCTCCCTGGCGGGGGCGGGGAAGAGAGGGGGCCAGCTGGCTCCTTATATGGGGTGAGGGTAGGGGCGTGTCCAGGGGTGGGGCCGGAGGTGTGGCTTAGGTGGTTTGCCCACCCCTAGGTGGTGGTGTGTGCAGGGGGCATGTGCAGTACTCAGCTTCTGCTCCAGGCTCTTCAAAAGTGGCAGTGGGTTTTTTGGTTTCTCTGTATCTTTTGTCCAGAATTTGTCCCAACTGCCATGCACGCAGTTCGTTTTAGTCCCACACAGTTTCTTTGTATTTTGTTGCTCCAGGAGATGTGTGTCCAGGTGCAAGCACTGCTGCAGCACTGCTGCAAACGGTCCCAGGTCCCAGCTTGTCTCACCTGCAGCCCTGGACCTTGCTGAGAAGCAGTCCACAGCTGGGCACTGGGCCTGACCACCTGCCCGGCTGGGAGAGGCTGTGGCCCCAAAGGGATGGCACAGGGGTCAGGGCGCACACAGCTGGTGGCCCTGGGAGTCCTCTTGGGAGGCCCAGAGCCAGGCCTGGCTGGGAGGGCAAGAGGCCCTGAACGGCCTGCCCCTGTGCCGCCTGGAAGGAGGCCTTCCAGCGGAGCAGTGCTTGCTAGTGCCCTGCAGCAAGAAAGCCCCAGAGGCAGGGAGGGGCAGAAAGTGGGGTGCCCTCCCTTTGGGTGAGAGCGGGCTGGCAGGCAGGTGCAGCTGTCAGGAGGGGGGCTGACTTGGACAGGGCGGGCGCATGTCCCCCCCCCACCCGCCGTGTCCCACCAGCCCCCACCCAGCCCTGGACCCTCGCCTTCATTCAGAGCAGATGGGCCCCCTGGGCCACTTCCTTTCTCTTCCTCTGAAGCGCCTTCTGCTCTTCTCAGGGAAAAAGAGCCTGAGGTGGCCGTCCAGGCCTAAGTCCAGCCAGCCAGTAAGCCCAGCGGGCAGCTCTGGGTCCTGGAGGCCTTTTCTCCTGTGACCGAGCCTGGTGCTGGTTTCGGCCGTGAGTACACGATGAATTTTGCCTTACTTCCACTCCAGGCACCCCCCAGGCCTGTGGGTTTCCTCCCTCCCTGGAACCTTCCACTGCACTGTTGGGGAGGGGGTCTTCTCTCCAAGGCCATTAGCAGTTGGACGTGTCTCTCGTGGGACATGGGCCCTGAGACCCACATGCAGCTGTTTTTTAAAAGAAAACAAAATTTTTCTTCGTGGCACTGAAGCTATTAAGAGGCAGGTTTTCAACGAACACAGTTAAAAATGAGCCACGGGGGTGGGGGCACCTGAGCTGGGGAGAGCCTGGGGACCCCGGGAGCTCCAGCCCCACCCCCTGCATCATGGGGCCCAGAGGTGTTGCCCCTCCTGGGCCCCTGAGGGAACCCACCAAAGGCCGGAGGCAAAGCGGGCGCTGGGGGAGCACAGAGTCCCACCAGGAAGCTCCTGAGGACCACCGGACACTTCCTGGGCGGCCGCGGGAGGCCTGTCGGGCTGGGGGCGCTGTGAGTCAGGCGAGCCCCCAGGATTCCAGAGCCAGTCCCAGGTGGACGAGGGCGCCAGGGACAAGCGGCCTGGCTCCCAAGCTCCCAAACCCTGGGGCCGCCACAGGGTGACCTCGCTGTTACAGGCCTTAACTGTCGCGTGGATGTTTCTTTTCAGGTTACACCGTACTCTGACCATGCTCCCCACCCAGCCCCAAACTGGAAGTCGGAGGTCAGTGACCTGCCAAGCAGAGTTAAGACAAGGGGCGGGCGGCGGTCAGCTTCCGGCCCCGCTCTGCTCACCCCGTCCCCACTCCCCAACCCTCACTCTATCCTTCACCCCTACCCCCACCCCCGTGGACCTGGTGAGTGTGAAAGCCGGACAGAGATGTGGGAGGTTTGGGGAGGTGGGGAGGTATACGGGGGTGGGGGGCTGGAGGAAGCTGGGGTTCCCACGTGCTTCAACCCAGAGCCTGGTGGGGCTGTGCAGCCAGGAGGGCTCTGGTTGGCGGATTGACCCACGCAGACCCCGGGGCTTGGGTGCCCCCAAAGCTGTGGGTGTTGGGGCGTCAGGGGGTTCCCACACAACCTTTCCTGGAGGACTGCCCCGGCCAATGACACTGCCCCCGCCCCGGGCACCTGGGAGTTCTGCCCCGGGGACCCCACCCTCTGCACAGGTAACGGAGCGGCTGAGTCCCCACCCCTGCCTTCTCCTTCTGGCCTGCTAGCCAGCTGACGAGGAAACTGACCCCTCCCCGCCTTGGGTGCAGGTGCCTCAGGTGGCCTGTCCCCCTTGCTCTGGAAGAGTCCACCTGAGTCGGCGGACGGAGCAGGACCCCCAGGAAGGGACGAGCAGTGAAAGTCGTTTTCATCCTTCGAAAGGTGGCGACGCTGGAAACGTAGGTCCCTTGAGATCCCATAGTCCAGGCACAGAGTCGAGTCAGCCGCAGTTACAGCACCTGCGGGATTTGGCCCTCAAAGGGCAGAGCCCTCTTTCCAGGCCTCCGGGATCACAGTACTGGTTCTGTTCCAAACCAGAGGGGACAAGTCTGGCCACCGCAGCTGACCGGCACTGGGCTACTTCATCAGTTCTGGGTTTGGTGGTTTTATGGGAATAAAAGAGTAAGTACCACACTGATTTAACATGTGTTTCTTCATCAGGTATGAGGTTGAATAGCTATTTTTTAAGTGATCACATGGGCCTGATGGGAGCCTTTGAGGGCCACCTTCCCCAGGTGGGAGGGAATCATCAAGGGGCAGGGCCCCAAGTGACAGCAATGGCCACTCCCCGGGTTACTTAGCAGAACTGCTAAGGGGCCAGGTGGGCTTCCGGAAGCCACAGGAGGGTGCGGCTGCCCCCTCCCCTGGGCCCCAGGGGCCGGGGAAGTTACTGGAGGAGAGTGTGGCTGTTTGTGGAGGGTCACCCAGCAGCTGGGATCTTCCCTTGGAGGAGCAGTCAGCCCCAGGGCACCGAGGGTGCACTCCCAGCCCTGAACCCCGCCAGGCTGCCTGCCTGAAACCGGTCACCCCAGCCCTTCATGTCACTGCTTCCAGCCGGAGGGGCTGACCCAGCCCCGGGAAAGCACGGGGCTCTGCCAGGGCACCCTGCTCACCTGGCACCACCATCAGACGGATTTCGAGAGCACCCTGTCCATCCTGCCTCCCCGCCGTCCGGGGTCCAGCCCGTGCCTTTTCCCAGCGCCTCAACCCCTCCTTCTTCAACCTGCTTCCTTCTTTCATTTTCTCGCTGTTTGTTAGTTTTAGCAGAGATGCCTTCAGAAAGTGTTGGCTGAAGACTTCCTTCTGTCTGGGGGAGCATCCCTGACTGCCCCCAGGCCTCCTCGGAGGACTGGGGTGAGGAAGTGGGCAGCGTGAGTGCAATATTCAGACCGCTGGTGCCCAGGACAGCACAGCGGTGGCCTCCGCCTCCTGGACACCTGGACGCTATGGAAGGAGCGCCCTTCCCCGCTTGGAAGTGCAGGTGAGAGGATCCGGGGGGCGGGCGGGGGACACGACCCTGAGCGCCAGGCTCTCCCACCGTGTCCCTCAGAGCCTCCTGCCCTGACGCTCAGCTGCCACCTCCAGGAGGGGACGGCTGCGGCACAAGGGCTTGCTAGCCAGGAAGGTGTGGTGCCTTCCTGCCGCAGGGCAGGCGGCGTCAGGGGTCCCTGTGGAAGGGAAGAGTGGGGAGACAGTTTCCCGGAGCTGCTGGCTAGACCGCACAGGCCTTGCAGGGCTGGCCTAGCCCTCGTGACCCCATCCTGCCCACCCAAGTGGGGAGGGGTCTCAGCTGGGGGGCCCCCGGCTGCAGGGAGGTCACAACCCACCTCGCGCCTGCGGGTTTGCAGGGCTCCAGCAGGAGGGCCGCTTGCTGGGGCCACCACGGCTGGCCGTGGGCACGTGAGAAAGCTCCCACGATTGAGTCTTGGGGAGGTGGCGCTCTTAGAGACAAGCAGACAGACCCAAGTAAAGGCAGTTCAAGCTCAGCCCTCCGCTCACTGAACTGGAGCAGCGGCATCTCGATGGGAGGGTGTGTGCAGAGCAGAGGAGGTCTAGTGCCCTGGACAGCGTGGCTGCCCTCCCTGGGCATGCTGTGGGGTGGGCCCGGCCCAGCGCACTCAGCTGCGCCGCACCGCACCGCAGGAGGTGCTTTCACAACACACGGTCGCATCCCACCTCTCCAGAGGCCGGAGGCCCCGCAGACCAGGGGCTGCGTGGTGTGGCTCCCTGAGGCCCGCTTGCTGGCTCCTGGACATTGGGTCCTCACGTGGGCTGGGGGAGCTCTCTGGGGTCTTTTTTATAAGGACACTGACCCCATCATGGGGGTTCCACCTGGTGACCTCGTCACTTCCCAAAGGCCCCGCCTCCTTAGACCATCACCTTGGGGGTTAGGATCTCAACACAAGAAGTCTGGGTGGGACACAGACATTCAACCTCCCATGACCACTGGCACATGAGCCACAGGTGACTAGAAGGTGTGGCCACTGTAAGCCCCAACCCTTTTGGAGCTAGATGTCCTGTGGACGTCACCGGAGACCCCCGGGTGGGCACAGCAGAGGCTGGTTGCCCAGGGCGCGCTGGAGTGGGGTCCAGGTCACTGGGGTTTGGCAGGCTGGGCAGTAGGAGGCTTCCTAGTGGGAAGGGGGCTCAGGCTGCCCCCCGGGAGGCTGGGTCCTGGAGGTTAGTTAGGGGAGCGTTGTGACTCTCTCTGGTGGGTCCCGAGTTGGAAGGGGGAAGAGTGACAGTTGTTGGCCGCGTCCTGGTGGTTTGCGGCTTCCGGGGCTGGTAGCGGCTGGTCGTGACTGTGGCTCCACCTCTATAGATGGTTGGCCGTAGTCCATCTGCACAGTCAGCCTGTCTGTCTTCGTCTCTTTCAGCCTAAGGGCAGTTTTCTCCACAGGGACCAGAGGCAGATTCAGGGCAGCGCCCGTGGGTTCCAGTCCCAGGGAGGAAGGCGTGGCCCTGGCCATACCCCCACTGAGGCCAAGCAAGAAGTCCCACCTGTTTGTGAGTTACAGCGGCGTGGACACCACGTGGACCCACGGGCTCTTCGGTTCCTTGGAGGCAGACCACGCGGGGCTGAGGGTCTGCCTGAACGAGCGGGACTTCATGCCGGGCAGGAATGCGCTGGAGAACATGGCAGACTGCATCCAGCAGAGCTGGGGCTTCGTGCAAAGCCGGCGGTGGCTGCTGGAGGCCGACTGTCCCTCTTGGGCTCCTGCCTGGAGGGGAAGCCGGTCATCCCGGTCCTACTGAGGGCCTGCCGGGACCCGCTGCACCTCGGCCTGACCTACCTGGAGGCTGCAGACAGCCGACTCTACCCGAAGGTGGCGCAGCTCCAGTGCCTCCCCAGCCACTGTGTGGCGCGCCCCGGCCCTGCGCTCGGCCCCCACCCTCTACAGCGGGGAGACCCTGCTGACCCTGGACTGCGTCAACAGGGGCAACCTGCCCTCGTGGAAGGTGGGCACCTTCAGCACCCTGGGTGCTGGAGGACCCCGAGGTGTACAAGCGTGCCATGGGCATCGTGAACGGTGCTCCGTCGCCCGGGTCCTGCCTGCGGTACCGGGGCTGCAGGATCACACTTGGCAACGTCCTGACTCTTCTCTCCTTGGCATCACTGTTCCTCCCCTTACTTTTAGGGCTCAGGGAACGCCACCCAGCTCAGCGGTTCCTCCTGATCACCGCCAATGCATTTTCCTGCCCCTTCCTCATGGTCTTAAGTGCTAACACCCTGCGCTGGTTCCGAAGGTTTTCTAAGAGGAAGATGCGGGAGCTGGTCCGCAGAGCTGGGGAGGCCAGCCTGCTGCTGGCGCCGCATTCGGCGCTGATGGGCTGTGAGATCAGAAACAGACTCTGCTTTGTGTATGCGCTGCTGGGGGACTGCAGGCGGGCCCTCCTGGGCGCCCCCGAGGGCGAGGCCCTGTTGCAGGAGGCCCCACTGCAGTTCTCGTCCGGCTACACCTGCTGCCTGGCCCACGCACACCGCCCCCACCGCGAGGATGCCGCGGGGGCCCCAGGCCACGTGGAGCTGGGCCTGTGCTTCTGCCAGTTCATCTGTCTGTAGCTGAAGAGACTCGGGGGGCTCGGGGTTAAACCCGTGTGACGGCTGGAGGGCAGGGGCCAGGCCTCTTGCTGCATGTCCGGCCACCCCTGGGCGGGCCCTGCGGACAGGGCTGCGCTGAGCCCTGGCTGGTGTGCACAGGCCTCTCCCCTTGGTTCCCTGTGCTGAGCGTGGCGGCCTCAGGCCCCTGCGTCCTGCCAGGCCAGAGCAGGACTGACTGCAGACCAGGTGCCCTTTCTGCTCGTGGCCTCCCCTCTGGCTCCACCCCAGCTCCTGAACTGCAGACCTGGTGGCTTCTCCTTCCCCTTCGGGCGGAGGGCGTGCCTGGGGCTGCAGCGACGCCCCCTGGAGCAGGTGGGGTCCGTCCACCAGCGCTGCCCCTGAAAGCTGGCTCCGCTTCTGCTGACGCTGTTCATCCCCAAGAGAGCAGCCTTGGAGCGTGAACTGATTCTGGGTGTGGGGATAGCCGGGCAACCTGAGAGTCCTGGCTGAGCGGTGTGGCTCCCATCGCTCTGTGCCCCCAGGGGAGCAGGACTCTGGCCGGTGTCCCCAGAGGTCCCTACGCACCAGGGCAGGACGTCGGAGGTGCATAGTGGCCCTGGGGCTCTGTCCTGGGCCTCAGTTTACCGATCTGTAGATGAGCAGCTGGCAGAAGTTCCTGGCCCTCCTCGGGGAGCCCCTGGCCCGCGGCCAGGTGCTGTGCTGGCGAGAGCTTAGCTAAGCCCCTGCATGGTATAGTGGCCCCGCAGCCACTTCATTTGGCCGGCAGCCTTGCAGTCAGCAAGTGCAGGCCGCGGACAGCAGCCCCAGAGTCACAGGCCAGTGCAGACTCCTGAGGGGCCTTCCCAGCAGCCCTGTGAGCCACAGCGCCCTCCCTCCCTGGCCTGCCTTCCCCTGGCGCCCCTGAGATGAGACCCCCAGGGTGGACCGAAACCCCACTCTTGTGGTTTGAATTGACCAATCCGGCCCAGCCCAGGGACCCCAAAGCACTGCCCCCGTGGACCCTGATGCAAGCTCGTGCTGCCTGCCTGCCTGACCTCCCCTGCGAGTAATAAACTCGCCTGTTTCATTGTCTCTTGTGGTCTGTTGTTGAACCTGGCTCACCATCCAGCACCCTGTGCTCCGCTTAACAAGGGTTAATTGAACGAAATCATAACACGAGTGTCTTGCTGGAGGCTGGCACAGAGGCTGTACTGGTCGCCTCCGCCCTGGGGCTAGGATCGCACAGAGAGGCTCCCCCTCCAGAGGAGACTGACCTGCAGAGTGAGAGACAGAGAAGAGGAGGCTCTGTGTAGGGGGCAGCGTGAGCAAAGGCGCCAGGCAGGCCCCGGACCTCGGGGGCCCCAGAGACGGGCCCTGACACAGCCTCTCCGTGCCTGTGGGGCCGGGCCCCCCTGCAAATTTAAGGGTTGGGGGCTGATGGGGAAGCAGCATGGCCAGGATGTGGTGACGGGCACAGCCAAAGGGGTAAGTGTCCTGTGAGCCCCAAAGCCTGCTGGGTGGCTTGGGCGCCGGAACGTTTTAGGGCACAGTGCTTAGCAGCAAGAGCAACCCGAGGGTCCCAGCACCTGGCCTCTGAGATGCCCAAGGAAGGGCACCATCTGGGCCTCACATGGAGGAGGAGCCTCGGAACAGTGGGGGCTCCTGCTGCCTTCCAGCAGCCCCACTCCCAGACCCCACTGGGTCCTCCATCCCCAGCAGAGTCTCAGCATGGGTCCACCCACCCCTGCTCCAGGCCAAAACTGCCTCTCGGACCGCACAGGTGGCACCACAGTTACAGAGAGGCCGACCCCAGGCACACTGGCCACGCCTGTCCAGGCCGAGGGTCCACTCAGTGCCCAGAATGCGTCTGTGCCAGAGAGCACAGGAGCCCTGGGCACAGAGCTGGGCACTGGTCAGCCTTTAGGGATCAGACTCCTGGGGGCAGCACAGGGAGCCCTGGGAGGCAGTACCTGGGTCCGGGGGCAGAGGCCTACCTGTGTGCACGCACCCACATGTATCCGCACATGCCCACATGTATGCACACGTACGCACATGTAACCTGCAAACGCCCACATGTAGGCCCCCACACACCCACATGTATCCGCACGCGCCCACAGGTATGCCCACACACCCACATGTATCCACACGCACGCACACATCCACACATATGCACACGCACGGCCCCTTGGCTCCTCGGGCACACCGCTGATGACATTGGCATTCCTGCCCAGTAGCACCAAGCCGTGCAGCCGAGAGATGGGGAGATGGACAAAAAGAAGGGCAGTCTGTCACTTCAAAAGGTTGGACTTTTTGTCATGAAATAGCACATTTGTGCAACAAGAAAGGGGAGACGTTTAAACGAGCCTTTCTATGGGACCGTTATCTGTAACGTAGGCTGTGGGAAATCCAAGGCTCTTTTGCCCTGTGCCCGCGGCACGCAGGCCCTGCCTCAGCCAGCCCTGCTCCAGTTCTCGGGGCCTGGCCACCCCCCAGTACGGCACAGATCCCCCCACTGGGGCCGGGTAGCTCCAGGCAGTGGCGGCGCTAGACCTGGAGAAGTGGTCCCCCCAGAGTGCCCGCCGGGGACCAGGGTCTGGGGGACCCCAGGCTGGCCAGCCCCCAGCACCCACTCCAGGGCCGTGGGACCCAGGCCTGCCACTCCAGAATGCCAGGACGCCTGCCCACCTCCCCGCAGCCTGGACTCAGGGCTGCCCAGGGTCACACTGCTTGCTCTGACCCCTTGGCCTTGCCACCCGCTTCAGTGGTCGGTGGTTGGGGGGCACCCAGGGCTTTCACGGCGGGGGCAGGAGGAGAGGCCCCTGAGTGCCCAACCTCCGCTGTCTGCCCCAGGACAGAACCCCAGCTCACCGCCCTGGACCGCTGAGGACGCAGGCGCAGGCTCCGTGGACCTGGGAGCTCCACGCCCTGTAGACGCCCCAGGAAGCTCCTCTGCTGGGTCCTGGACTGGTTCTCAGTGGGGTGACCTCAGGCAGGCTGGGGCCTGTGAACCCCAGGGAGGGGCTGAGGCTCTAACCAGTGCTGGGAGCCCCCTCACAAGGCTCCTGGTCACCAGGTGCTCCGGCAGCTGTCCGAGGCCAGCCCTGCATCCTGGCACACCACCTGCTGGTAGCCACCCCACGGGGCCTCTGCAGCAGCCCCCACTTCAGCCCCGCAGTTTCCCATGAGACAGGAGAGGAAGGCCTCCAGGATGAGGCTGCCACACCCTGGTGACCCCTGTCCCAGCTCAGGCCTGGATTCAGCAGGGGTGACCTGAAGCTCTGAATGGACTGTCCCCAGGGCCCCATATGACCCTCCAGGGCCTTTTAGGACCCCCTGACATCCCCAAGACTTCCTAGGCCCCTCCACTGACCCTCCACCTGGCTGGGCTCTGCCCTGTGGGTCAGGTGAGCCTTACCATGGACGGTGGGGCTGGGCCAGAGCTGCCCTCTCCAGGATCCTCCCCCAAGGGGACAGGGTGGGGGTGCAGCGCCCAGGTCAGCAGAGGGCTGTCCTGTACCTGCGCTGGGCGTCCTGAGCACTGGGTCGAGGCCATGAGCCAGGCGCTCTCCCCAGAGGTCCTCCCTAGAGGGGAGACCTGGGCGGAGCCGGGGGGCACCAGGCCCAGCTGGGACGGAGTGTGAGGGCGGGTCCCAACCGCCTTGCTGAGAAGCATCTCCAGAGGTCTTGGGGTCCAGTGTAGTTGAGAGTCTCTTTGGCCAAGGAGACGGCGGAGCTGCGTGTTGCTGTAAGGGGTCCACGCAGGTGACGGGGTTGGCCATGAAGGTGGCAGCAGTGGGGTGAGGGGTCCCTCAGCAGGATGCCCTTGGTGGGGCGGGTTGCAGAAGGTACCCTGGGAGCGGGTTGATGTTGGTGCTGCCCAGCGGAGCCTGGGTGACCCCAGGGGCACAGAGAGCCTTGTTCCAGAGTGAGGGAACCCACATTCGTGAGAGCGGCCCTGTCCCAGCAACCCCACAGGCGCCAGCTTGCCTGTGTCCCCATTTTACAGACGAGGAAACTGAGTTTTCAGGGGTCTGGTCCCAAGAGACTGTGCAGCCCCCCGTGGCAGGACCGCGGCTGACTCTCTTCTCTGGCCTAGGTCCCCCGCCCTCCGATTCCCAGCTGCTAGGTGAATGGCAGGAACCCTGAGGCGGGACGTCCCATCTGGGGACACAGCCACAGCCAGGCAGGTGGAGGTCGCTTCTGAGGGGAGTCCACTCAAAACACAAGCCAGGAGCCCCCATCCCAGTTCAACACCCCAGGACAGCTGCTACCTCTGGGGGCCTCCACCCACCGCCCCAGCTGGGGAAGGGTCTTCACCCCAGAAGAACATGTGTGTGCATGCGTGTGTGGGGAGGGAGCTACATCACCGGACACCTGGGAGGGGGGTGGTGGGAGTATGTGTGCACGCGTGTGTCGGCATGTGTGTGTGTGCCTGTGTACATGTGACTGTGTACCCTCAGGCTCCGCATACGAGGATTCAACCAACTGCCAATCAGAAATATTAAAAAAAAAATTCCAGAACTTTCCAAAGAGCAAAAGTTGAATTTGCCAAGCCAGAAACTTTTTACACAGCATTTACATGGTATTAGGTATTATAAGTAATCTAGAGATGATTTATAGTACATGGGAGGATGTATGTAGGTTATGTGCAAATATTACACCATTTTATTTATATAAGGGACTCGAGCATCCCTGGATTTTGGTACCCACAGACTTGGATATCTGTGGGGTGTCCTGGAACCAATCTCCGTGGTACCGAGGCACGACTGTAGGTGTGCACGTGAGTGTGTGCACCTGTGTGCAGAGGGAACCCTGGAAGGGTCACCACATCGCAGGCCGCAGGGTGAGGGAAAGAGTCTTTGCTCGCCTGTTCTACTGCAGGGTCTGCAGTGTGGGTCACGCTGCGGGGCCGCGGCTACTGCAGGGGCCGGGCAGGCCACCCAGAGCCGAGCCCCAGCCCACAGCCTGACACTGGCCAGAAGCCACGGCCCTCTTGGCCTGGGTCCGTCCCAGGAGCCTGTCCTGGTGCGGCGAGGCGGTCCGCGGGACCCCGCAGGCGGCGCGGGGGGGTGGAACCCTGCTCCTGCTGCCCGTCTTGGCTTAGGTCCGCCCAGAAGTGGTGCCAGCAGCATGGGTCCCTGCTGTCTGCCGCTGAAGACCAGGGCAAGCCTTAAGAGGATGCAGCACAGGCAACGCATTTTAATTTGAAATGGCTGAAATTTCATCTCAGCAATCCTGGGTTTTAGTTCCAGGAGGTGAGAGAATTTCAGTTTAAGATCTGACTCTGGCCTCGCGGTGTCAGGCGGGTGGGGTCCGCGCTGTTAGATGCTCAGAGGGCTCCTGGGGTATGAGAGCCATAGGGAATCTAATTAATGAAGTTGTCACTTCTGGGAAATGTCTTTAACAGTTTAGAGAGATTAAATGTATTAAATGTATAAATTAATGGCGTATTAATTAAAGAATAAGTGAAGACATATACAAAGGTTACTAGGTTAATAAATGCTTTTAAATTGAGCTTTAAAGCTTGAGAAAAGCTGGGCAACGGGGGACAGAATTCGGGCCCTCGCCCGAATGGGGTTGGGGGGTCAGGAAAAAGGCCGGAGAGCCGAGGATGCTCAGGAGAAGCGCGAGATCCAGATGGAGGTGAATCTTTACTCAGAGAAAAGCGACAGAGCTAGAGGCTCACGGGGCGGGGGGCGTCAGGGAGGGGGCCTGGGAGCAGGGGCACGACCACGGCGACCACAGAGCGGCGAGCGTCGGGCGAGGGAGGTCACAGGTGCCGGCGTGGGACGCTGCGAAGACAGAGGGGAGGAGGGGTGAGGCCGGGCAAGTTGGGGCGGGTGCACGACCACACCGCCCACCTGCGTGCGAAGAAATGAGGCTGAACTCCGCCCTCCCGCCTCCAGTTCACCTGACCCCGCCCCCCACTGACCCCGCCCCGCCCACACTCGGGTCCCCGACCCCCGCGCCTTGCCCACGCCCCCCATCCCCCATCCTGCCCTGACCACGCCCTCGTGCCTGCTCCCTGCCCGAGACCCTCACGTGGTCACAGGGGTCGCCAGGGCGGACAGCACCCCTGAGTGATCCTCCAGACGACCGGGCCGGCGCCCTGCCCCTCCCCGGGGTGGTGGGGCGGATAGGGAGGAGGGTCCCACCTACCCGGATGGGCTGCGACCCGGAGGCCAGAGGCCATCACTGGGGGGCTGGGGGCGGCGCGCTCCCCTCCACCTTCTGCGCAGCCGCCTTCTCTCCTGGCGCCGAGGCCTCCCCGGAGGGCTTCCCCGAGGGCTTCCCCGAGGGCTTCCCCGAGGGCTTCCTCGAGGGCTCGGTGACCGCCGCCATGGCCGCGCGGGCGGGCGCCTTGTGCGCCTTGGGCGCCTCCTTGAAGGCGTGGTAGCTCGCGGACAACCACGGGGTCTCCGTGCCGTGCTTGCGGCCCACTGGGTAGGCCCCGATGGCTGCCAGGAGGCTGCGGTGGTGCTCAGGGTCCAGCTCGGTGTAGTACATCTCCAGGGTCAGCGGGGTGCAGATCTTGTGCTGCGGAAGGGGGCCGGTCAGGGGCGGGGGTGGGGGGAGGTGTGGCGGCCGCGCCCCTGGGCTCGGGTGTGCAGAACGGGGTGCATTTTTTCTCAGTGGCATCAGCCGCGATGCGGGAGCCGCGTCCGTGGGCCACCCGCGGGCGGGCGGTCACCTCTGCTTTTGAGCAGTTCGGTCATACTGTAGACAGTGCCCCTAAATACACTGATTTCTGCCGTAATTTCAGGCCATCAGGGGTAGGCCTCCAATTCAGACCTGGAGGCTCCGCAGAGAGCCAGCCCTTCTCCGAACGCACCGGTGGCCGGTGGCCATGGCCTCCTCCTGAGTGAAGGGGAGGGGGCTCGGCGAGTGCCCCGCGGCCCGCCCCCACCCCGCGGGCCCCCGAGGGAATCCCAGTGAGTGAGGGCCGTTAGCAGCCCGGTGCACCCCTGGAAGTACAGTGAGGGCTCGTGGCCTCTGTGGGGGGAGCGCTCCCCTCTCGGAAATCACGGGGAAAGGGGGACGATTTATCTACTGAAAACTTAGAGTCTTGAAAAAATACACTGAAAATGGTAAAAGTCACCATAAGCAAAGCTGAGAGAAAAGAAACAAGGATGGGGGAACACATTCCAAGCATGCAGAAAACGTCAACATCCTGTGACATAGAAACACGCCGCATATAAGTGAGGGAGGCTTCCCTCCACCTGGACCTCCTTCCTTATGCTTTACTTTTTAAATTACAGGAAGAGACAACCTCTCGCTAAAACACCTTTTCTTTTAATTTTTCTAAAGATAGGACTTGAATATACCTGGAAGGTGACGGGGCTTGAGGGCCTTTGCAGGTCACGTTCCCATAGAGCTGGGAACACCCCAGACCAACCCTCCTGGGGGTAGCTTGGGGGAGAGGAGGGGAGGCACCCCGTCCTTCCACAGGACACCCCCCTGGGACCCTCCCTGGCACTCTGCCTGCAGGGCACGACTGCCCTTCCCAGCCCCAGTGCCCAGTCCACCAGCCTTACCCGAAGCAGGAAGCCGTCGGGGCAGCTGAACTGGTCATACCAGATGGCCTTATACATGATCAGGAGGCAGCCCATGAGCGCCATGGTGAAGGCGATCATCCGCCCTGTGGGCATCTGGGGGGTGGGCAGGTGCGGAGAGGAGAGGTGGGGTGGTAAGGCTGTGCAGGGCCCGGGCCGCGAACCTCAGGGCCGGCGCCCATCGCGCACACAGCCCAGGGCTCACCGGCCTCTCAGAAAGGATGGGGAAAGGGGAAACGGGCAGAGTTACTACTGAGAAATGAAAGGCTTTAGAAATGGTACCCTAAAAGTTATAAAAAAGCCACCATTAGTAAGCTGAAGAGCTAGAAAAGGAAGGGAAAACACATTTGCCAGAGACACAGCAGGAAAAGTGAGTCTCCATCGTATACGGGAGATCCGCGAGTCACCGAGGCAGAGACAAACGACCCACGTGGGAAAGGGTGCAGGGCGCAAGCAGGCACTGCGTCTCCTGCCAGGGGCTCCTCTGAGGGCGGCGGCTGCCCGCACCCCATGTTACAGCAGCAGCGGGGAGGCTGGCAGAGCCTGCTGCTGCCCAGGCCCAACCCCTACCTCTGATGGGGTGATTCCCTGTCCAGCTCTACTGAGAGCAGGGCCCTGACCAAGGGCCCCCAGCCCACCCAGCCCAGAGCCTGGGTTCCCACAGCTTGCAGCTGCCTCTCCACCTCCCCTGCCCTGACTCCCCATGGAATTGGCGGGGAGGGTTGCGTTACCCTGCCACGTGCATCCTCTGGGTGGCCGCCGCCCAGCTTCTGGGCCTCCAGGTCGGAGAACTTTGTCGGCTGGTCCCCGGAGGACAGCTGGTATTCCGTCTGTGTCTTAATGACAACCTGTGGGAAGAAATGATGCAGGAGGACCCTGAACTAGGGGGGCTGGGAGGGAAAGGGGGCAGGGGGCAGCTGCCCGCAGTGGTGTGGGTGCTAGTGGCAGGGCTCTAGTGGCTACAAGCTGACACCAAGGGAAGGGGACACTGGAAGTCGGCCAGGGCCGTGGCAGCCCAGGGCCTGGCCAGATGATGGAAAGAGCCCCTATGTCTGCTGGCTGCCTTCGGCTCTGAGGATGCTAGCTGTCCCTGCCAGAAGCTTCCTCTTCGATGGCACCACAGCTTGGTCCCCTCCTCCAGGAAGCCCACCACTGAGCCTTCCCTTTGGGAACCAGGTCCAGAACGGTAGCAGGCATGGTCGAAGCCCACACAGATCGCTGGAGAACTGCCCTCGACTCATGGGAGCAATGCTGGGAAGTGCCCCCTGCCCTCGTCAATGGCTGGCTGACAGGGGCCTCAGGCTGGGACAACTCTGCGTGCCATTCACTCTCCAGAGCTCCGGTGGGGTCAGGCAGGGCTGTGCCTGAGCCGAGCTCTGCTTCTTACAGGTTCCTTCTGAGAGCTCCCCCTTCACCCACCCCTTGCCCAAGGACCTCATCTCAGGCCGCAATCCAAGAAAGAGCACGCCCAGCAGAGGAAGGGGGTAGTTTTTGCTGCTGAGCCCCTGCTGGACTGCAGGCAAGCTGGGCACTGTCTGTGAGAGCATGTGAATCCTCACCACCACTTGTGGCCAGTTTACCCTGGTTTGCAGATGAGGGAAGGGCAGTTCTGGGTGGCCGGGGGAGCCGATCGGGGCACACAGCAGGCTCAGCCTGGCCCTTCCTCCACTTCCTCAGCTGCCCCTTAGAGGAGGCCACACCTAAAGCCACCTTGCTAACACCCGTGTGTTCCCAGGGCAGGATGACACAGGCCTCCACGCTGGCCCAGGCCCCTCACCTGGTCGGAGAACGCAGGCTGTAGCTGGCTGACATCCAGGGGACTGATCAGAGGGATGCTGTCCATGGTAGCCCCGTCCCCGGAGCCTGTCTTCCCCGAGAAGCTGCAGTTCAGCTTCACCATGGTGGATGGCAGTCCTCTTCCTGTCCAGAGGCAGACACAGGGTCACTGGCCACATAACAGATGTCCACACCAGCTGGGTCTGGAGTGAGAGGGCCCCAGGCTGGCCTTTATGCTCCTCACGCCAGAGGTGGGTTGGGCCGTGGGTGGCCAGGCCAACCTCCCCAGGACAAACCAGGTGAGTCCAGCCGCAGGATTCTAGTCCCTTCCTGCCCCCTGGACTCCCTTTGGCCCCCACAGCCGTGCAGGCGAGAGTGCCTCTGACTGGTGACTGCCTGGCGGAGTCTTCCACTGGCCCACCTGCTCCAGGAGATATTCTAAGGGCAGCAACCAACAGAAAACAATCCCAGATAGAAGCCTGGAGAGTAGGGTGGCCAGACTTAGCAAATAAAAGTACGGTACGCCAGGTTAAATCTGAAGTTCAGATAAGCAACGGATGCTTTTGCTTTTTATGATCTATCCATGTAATATGCAATACAGGGACATATTTATACTAAAAAGTATTGTCTATCTGAAATTCAAATTTAACTGGGTGTCCTATGTTTTATCTGGCAACCCTACTGGAGATGCAGGAAGTAACAAAGAGCTACAGAAAGAGGATGCTGGTGAATGAATCCAAGAACTAACTGCACAGAGCGTGGCAGTAATGGTGTACGTGGACTGGACCATCTGGGGAGCTGGAACGCCCTGACAAGAACAGGAGTGGGGGGCAGGCAGGAGGTGGGAGGGACCTGCATGGCTTGGAGGAGCACAAAGCTTCCTGGGGGAGGTCAAGATGGTTTCACTTCTAGGCTGACTGATAAGAGAAAAGGAACACAGCAAATGACTTGAAACTGAAAAAACAGAAACACAAAATATACTCAGTCAATCAAAAGGGGAAAGAAATGGTCCCATGTCCACTAAGAAATTAAATCTGTTGTTAAAATCTTCCAACAAAGAACTCCAGGCCCAGGCAGCATCACCCCTGGATTCTACCAATCATTTAAGGAGGAAATCATGCAAATTTCATACAAAACTCATCCAGAGGAAAGAACACGGGAGCACACCCCAGCTTGTGAAGCCAGCACGACCTCTATCTCAGAACTCGGCAAGGACAACGAGACAGAAGACCTCGCAGGCCATGCTACCCACCAACACCAGTGCCAAGGCCCCAGATAAAATGCAAGCATGTGGAATCCAGCAAGATATTAAAAGCCTGGGTGTATTCTGGAAATTTCACATCTGAAAGCAATCATTATTTTCACCATATGAACAGAATAAAGAAGAAAAATGATCTGATCAATTTCAATAGTAGCTGAAAAAGTATCTGGTAAGGTTCAACATTTGTTTACTATTTTAAAATATCTATTGGAATTCCCTTGGTGGTCCAGTGGTTAGGACTTCATGCTTTCACTGTCGAGGGCCCAGTTCAGTCCCTGGTCTGGGAACTAAGAACCCACAAGCTGCGCGGCACAGCCAAAAAAAAAAAAAAAAAGAAAAAAAATTGGGAGGGAGATACAAGGCCCTTTATTATCAGTTCTGTAAATGATGGTGATTTATAGAGGTCCTAGCCAAGCCATATGGCAGGAAAAAGAAATAAGAGGTACAAAGCCTGGATGAGATTAGGTAAGACTCTCATTATTCACAGAGAAAGAATCTTTTGTGTGTAGAAAATCTAAAGGAATCTGCATATAAATTATACGGATTGGAAAGTGAGTTCAGCAGAATTGATGGGTTTAAGGTATTCAGAAATCAGTTCTGTTTCTATGTATCAGTGACAAAAAATTAAAACATAATTTGTTGAAAGATTCCACTTAAACAGTATCAGAGATATCGAATGCTCAGGAGCAGGTCTAACAAGAGATTAGAAGGACCTCCCTGTGGAAAACCAGAAGAAACCTCTGTCAAGACACTATTGACTGGGACTTCCCAGGTGGCCCCGTGGGTAAGACTCCACGCTCCCAATGCAGGGGGCCCAGGTTCAATCCCTGGTTAGGGAACTAGATCCTGCATGCCCGCCACAACTAAGAAGCCTGCATGCCACAACTAAGACCCTGTGCAGCCTAAATAAATTTTTTTTTAAAAAAGACATTATTATTATTAATTTATTTTTGGCGGTACGCGGGCCTCTCACTGTTGTGGCCTCTCCCGTTGTGGAGCACAGGCTCTGGATGCGCAGGCTCAGCGGCCATGGCTCACGGGCTCAGCCGCTCCACAACATGTGGGATCTACCCGGACCGGGGCACAAACCCGTGTCCCCTGCATCGGCAGGTGGACCCTCAACCACTGCGCCACCAGGGAAGCCCCTAAAAAAGACATTATTGACTGAGACCAAATAACTCCTAAATTCCTTAAATAAATGGGGAAATATATGGTCATGGATTTTGGAAGTTTCCATGTTTAAAAACATCATTTCCCCTCAAAGTGTAGCTATAGAATCAATAAATCCCAATCAAAATTCCAAGGTGAAATTTTTGTGTGAATTTTTAAAAAATATATCAATAGTTATGTATTTTTAAAATAAATTTATTTAATTTATTTTTGGCTGTGTTGGGTCTTCGTTGCTGCGCGTGGGCTTTCTCTAGTTGCAGCGAGCAGGGGCTACTCTCATTGCAGTGCATGGGCTTCCCGTTGCGGTGGCTTCTCTTGTTGTGGAGTACAGGCTCTAGGCACGCGGGCTTCAGTAGTTGTGGCACATGGGCTTAGTTGCTCCGTGGCATGTGTGATCTTCCCGGATCAGGGCTCGAACCCATGTCCCCTGAATTGGCAGGCGGATTCCCAACCACTGCGCTACCAGGGAAGTCCTTTTTGTGTGAATTTGATAAGCTTTGTAATTTTATATGGAAGGCAGAGGGACAAGGATACTCATAACATCTTGGAAAAGACCGAGGGGGGCACTTGTCTGCCAGGCGTCTAGCTTGTCACATAGCCGTGTGGTATCACTGCGTGGTGTACAAAGACCCATGTGACACACCCTATACACACGGACCACAGAGATGTCACTGCAAAGCTTGGGGATGGCCACCCAACGTCCACATGGCAAACAGTGGACCCAATCCCCACCTCACACCCCACACAAAAATCTACTCCCGGTGGATAAGCCAAGATGGAAAAGCGTCGTGGAGATAATACAGGAGAATATTTTCCTGGTCTCAGGGAGGGAAAGAGTTTTTCAGTATCACAAATAAGCGCTAACCACAAAAGAAAATATTGATAAAAGAACTACATTAAAATTAACAGCTTCTTATAACAAACGTATGGTTACCAAAGGGGATAGCAGGGGTAGGGGGAGATAAATTAGGAGTTTGGGATTAACATATACACACTACTACATATAAAATAGGTAAACAACAAGAACCTACTGTATACCACAGGGAACTATAATCAATATCTTGTAATAACCTATAATGGAAAAGAATCCAAAAAGGAATAGCTATATATGTATAACTGAATCACTTTGCTGTACACCTGAAACTAACACAACACTGTAAATTAACTACAGTTCAATTAAAAAAATTAAGAGCTTCTGCCCATCAAAACATAGCCTTCAAAGAATGGAAACAGAAACCAAGACTGGGAGAAAATATTTGCAACCTGCAAATGAGAAAGGACTTGTTGTGGGTTCAACAACAAGACGAGCCCAAGCCCTAACCTGGGCACCTGTGAACATGATCTTATTTGGAAATAGGGTCTCTGCAGATCTAATCAAGTTAAGATGAGCTCATACTGGATTAGGGTGGACCCTGATCCAATGACTGGTGTCCTTATAAGAAGGGAGAAATTTGGACACAGACACACACAGGAAGGAAGCCATGTTGAAGATGGAGGTGGATACTAGAGGGAGGTGGCCACAAGCCAAGGGACTCCTGGGGCCACCGAAGCTGGAAGAGGAAGGAAGGAGCCTCCCCTGGAGCCTCAGAGGGAGCTTGGCCCTTGCAACATCTTGATGTCCCACTTCTTGCCTCCAGAGCTGTGAAAGAATGAACGTCTGTTGTTTGGAGCCACCCAGTTATGGTGGAAGCCAATATGGGTCAGGCATCTACCATATAAACAGAGCGTCTCAAGTTGGTCAAGAAAGACAGACAGATCACCCAAGAGAAAAATGGACAGAAGAGGATTTCAAATGGCCATGAATACTGAAATGGTGCTCACTCCATTATCCTTGAAGAGACAAATTGCGGGGGTGGTGGTGGGGGAGCGGGGGGCGGGGGGAAGCCGAACACCAGGACAGGGAGAGCAGGAACAGAGGCCGCCACAGGGTGGGGTGGGGCCGCTTTATCTAGGGTGTTGAACCTGTGACGGCCTCACTCACTCCTGGGCAGACACCCCACAGGAAGGCAGGTGTGCACCCACGTGCACAGCAGCACTGCCCACAGACGCGCGCACCACGGGGCATCTCCTCAGTGGAACAAGCACATGAATAGAGGCGTTTCTGCGAGGTCGTCAGAGCAGGGAAGGGAAGGGACCACGCTACCTGCAAGAACAGCCCTGAATCACAAAACCAGCGTCGGCCAGAAGAAGCCAGGCACACATGAAGGGTCGAGAATAAAGAAACACAACAGCCTTGTCTAGGACCCCATCCCGCGCTCAGGAGCTCGGAGGTGCGGCCAATGCTCCTGCGTCTGCAGAGTCCCGCGTGGTGCCCTTGGGGGAGGGAGCGGCTTCGGGGCGGGGCGGGCGTTTCCGGTCTTCACTTGGATGCTGGACGCCTGGGGTTCACCTATGACGAATCATTAGGCTGCACGTTTGCTTCGTGTCCTCTTCTGAGTTCGTTATATTTCACAACAAAAAAGGTTAAAAACAAACAAAACCAAACGACAGCGGGCAGGTAGCAGAGGCACAGCCAGGCCACGACCTCTCCCAGGACTGAACAGCCTTTTGACAACTGTGCCCTGGCTGTCCCCTTCCTAATGAGGACCTCGGGCTGAGCTTTCCGCCCTGGCCTCCGAATGTGGCCCCTCCCTCGCCACTGCCTGCACCCACCCTGCAACCCCCAAACTTCTCTCCTGAGCGACCCTCCTGGGCATCAGCTCCACCACCGCAGGTGCCTGCCAGGCCTTCACTCAAACCCCGGCAGCCAGGCCCTGCTGTGGGTGTCGGTGCGGGCAGGCCAGGTGGGAACGCAGAGGGGGAGCCCCTGCCAGCGGCAGAGTCAGACAGACCTGCAGGACGTGTGGGAGGCGCTGGGCAGGGAGGCTCGGGGCGGCCACTGTGGGGAGGGCAGGAAGCCCCCGGCCCAGGCTGGGAGAGGGGCCGCCCCATCGTGGACTCACTCCCCAGGCGCCCGCGGAGGAGGCTTCTCTTAGGGTCTTGAGCCGGCGCCCTTCCCCGGATGTGCGCGCCTTGCCCGGGCCGTACAGACCGGCAAAGCGTCCCCACTCCCCACCCACCCCAGGCTGGGGCGGTGTGCTCTTCCTGAGGTGGGTCGAAGCCTGGCCGGGCCTCGGCCTGTGGATGACGTCCGGGCACCTGGGTACCTGCCCCAGGCGGGCGGGACATCTGTCCTTCTTCGCTCGTACCGCGCTTATATGACGTCCACGCTCCACGAGGCAGGGACGGACAAGGAGCCATCAACATATAAATAAAAGAAGGTCGGGCGATCCGTGCGAAGAAGGAAATAGAGATGAAAACCGCCGAAAGGGGGCCGCGGAGGAGGGCGGGGGGAACGACCGGGCACTGCAGGGGAGGGCTGTGCGAGGTGGGGACAGTAAGCGCCCCGGCCTTTAGGGGAGCTTGGCGAGGGGCTGGGGAGGGTGCCCTCCAGGGGGAGGGGGCTGGGGGCGTTCACGCAGCAGACGCCCCGCGACTCTCAAACCCAACCTGCGGTTTACAGACAGGAGCCGGGAGGGGCAGAGGGGGCACAGCCCCCACCCCCGCAAACCTGTCAATCTCAGCTTGGTGGCCACGCCCCCTGGAAGGCGGAAGGCCGAGGTCTCCCCCTCCTCTCCCGCAGGAGGCCCCTATCCATACGAGCTCCGCCTCTGGGTTCCCTTTAAGCCAAACGTAAGCTCCAACTCCTCTGCCTCTGCATGACGTCCACGTTACATCATCTTGGGTTTCCATGGCAACAGAGACAGGCAGGCAATGACACGTCTTCTTGAAGAAAAGAAGACTTGAGGGCCCGACGGACCCTCTGCGTCTGGCTCTAGGCGCCTTCTTCCAGGCAGAATGCTGGGGTAGGGGCTGGGCTGCATCTGGGAAGCCCCCCCCCCCCCGCAAAATTCCTTTCCCTGCCTGAGTCATGCAGACCCTCTGGGCAGGCTGGCTGGGCTCATTCACACGACAGACACTTAGCTCCGTGGAATGGGAGGGGTCTTCCCTACTCCTCCCACCGGCCCCCTCCCTCCACGCTGCGCTGTAATTGTGCCTTCGACAGCGGATCAGCTGCTCCCCGCTCGCCGTAGGCTGCTGGGCTGGGATGTGGGGCGGTGTACGTCTCCTCTACGAGGCTTGGGGAGGGGGCACAGGTTGAGCAGTGAGGTTGTGCTGAGGCTGCGATGGGTGGCTGGACGGGAGGGCACGGACCCTCAGCAAGCTTGGCTGCAGGTCACGTCACAGACTCGCTTTCACACATACGCCACCCTGGGATGCTGCGTCACTCGGAGGTATGCACCGGCGCCTGCATGTGCGGGCGGGCACGAGCGTCCTGTGTGCATTGGGCGTGCGTGTGACAACGGAGCGCGAGGGGCCTGCGCGCTTTGCCAAACCCCGCAAGGCCCCCGCCCCCGCGCCGCCCCTTCCAGGCCCAGCCGCAACGCCCACCCAGGTGCGCTCCCACCCGTTGTCCTGCAGGCCGATGGTGGGTTTGACTGCCGGTTCAAGGGCAGGTGGACTGCAGGCGCCAGCCCAGCCCTGAGAGGCCCAGGCGAGCGGGGCAGGTGGGGGGAGGTGCAGGTCTGCCCCGGCTTCAGCGTCCCAAGTACCAGCCACCTGTGGCTCCGCACCGAGAGCCCGTGGCAGGCGGTTCTGGACAAATGCCCTCTCTCCGCTTCTTGGCCACGTCCCGCCTGCCACGCAGCCTCCCTCACCTCCGCCACCACCGTGCCGTTGCCGGCAGCGCTTCGTGATCTGGTCCGTCGGAAGCTCCTTCTGCCTCCCCCACCCCCTCAGGTAGAGATGAACCAGTCCTGGAACTGGCACCCGTTCTCCACCTCGGGACGCCCATCTCCCACTGGCTCTCTCAGACCTGCAGAGGTGGAGCTGGCTCGCAGGGAGGGGGCTGCAGTCTCCATGGGACGGGGGGAGCTGATGTCCAGCAGTCCTACCCCCACCCGAGCTGCCCCGCTCTACCGCGGACGGGAATCTGGGCGGCACGTCGGGTCTGCGCAAGGCTGGACACCCACGGCCCTTCTGGAACATCCAGGCAGGGACTTTTCCCGCGGAGGCCCCGGATCCTCGGGGGGGCCTGAGGACAACCTCCTGCGCTCGGGCCGACCCCTGCCCGGCCGGCTGCCAACGGGTCAGCCGCAGTTCCGCCCCCCCGCCACTCTCTCACCCCTGCACACGCCCCTCGCACATCCGTGCACACACACCAGTATACCTGCGACCCCCGCACACCCACCATGCACATCCGCGCAACGCACGCGCACACTCGTGCGCACACTCGGCCCCCCACCCGCCCCCCAGCTCCGCTCCACAAGGACAAATGTGCAAATGGCTCACAGGCGGCTCCAACGGGCAGCTGCAGCAGGATGCGGTCGCAGGACAAGGATGCGGAGGAAGGATGCGGTTCCAGACGCTTCTCAGCTGGGGCGCGGCGGGGGGAGGGGCCGAGCCCCAGACCGAGGCTGCCGTTGTTGCCAGGGAGATGCAGGCTGGAGGAGGCGAGCACTGCGTCTGCCGCCGCCGCCCCGCCTCCCACGCGTGCCCGTAGGAGCTGCGCCGCCCCCCCCCAACCTGTCACTGGCTTAGACACGCACACCACATCCACCCACGGCGCACATCTCACACACACACCATTCACACGCTGCACACACATATACATACACCTCACACACTCACACCACCGCACTGCAGGCGGGGCGGGGAGGGGACAGACACCCTGGCCAGCATCCTCCCCTGGGGATGTCCAGGCTCCCAGGCACCACCTTGTCGGGCGCGCAGTCTTGCCCCCTTTGGTCCGCTTGGTTCAGGCACAGCTGGGTTGGGCCCCCACCTGCCCAGAGGGCTTCCTCCTCACGGCTCGGCGTCCAAAGCCCCGACTGTCCGCTTTCGGAGGGCAAGCCTGTGGCTCCTGGTAGACGCTGTGGCCCAGAGCCTGCACAGCGCCAGGCATAGAGCAGCCGACGCGCAGGCGCGTTGTCCGAGTGAGCAGGTGAGCGGGGGCTGTGGTCTCAGGACCCCGGGGCTCAGCCCAGCAGGGTCGGGGCTCCACACCTGGGCTCACAGCTGGCCGAGGAGCGATGGCGCGGCTGTGTCATGCCTTTTTGCTGTTGACTAGTGCCCCGTGTTGCGGATGTGTCCCATCTTATCTATTCAGTCGCCAGGCTCTGGACTGTTCATCCCGGGTGTGTCTACTGTTGACAGCGTTGCCGCCAGCGTTCTTGGACTAGTGTTTGTGTGGACACAGGGCTTTCATTTCTCTTGGGCAGGTACTTAGGAGTGGAATTGCTGGGTCGTATGGTAGTTTACATGTAGTTTTTAAAGAAAATGTTTTAACTTTTTTCCAAAGCGGCTGCCACATTTCATATTCCCACCAGCGGTGCAGAGGGGCTTGGCTTCACCCCCGCCCCGGACGCGTGTTACCATCTCTCCTTTTTGCTGCAGCCATCTGTATTCGCTCGCGAGGGCTGCCATAACTAAGTACCACAGACCGGGTGGCTTAAACAACAGGAATTATTTCCTTATGATTCTGGTGGTTGGAAGTCAGACATCAAGGTGTCGGCAGGGTTGGTTTCCTCTGGGCCTCTCTCCTTGCCTTATAGAGGCCCGCTTCTCCGTGTGTCTTCAGATGGCCTTTCCTCTGCGTGTATCTGTGTCCTAATCTCCTTTTCCTTTTTTTTTAAGCCTTTAAAAAATAAATAAATAATTAATTATTGGCTGCATTGGGTCTTTGTTGCTGCGCGCGGGCTTTCTCTAGTTGCAGCGAGTGGGGGCTACTCTTCGCTGCGGAGCATGGGCTCTAGGCAGGTGGGCTTCAGTAGTTGTGGCTCACGGGCTCTAGAGCGCAGGCTCAGTAGTTGTGGAGCACAGGGTTAGCTGCTCCGCAGCATGTGGGATCTTCCCGGACCAGGGCTCGAACCCAGTCCCCTGCATTGGCAGGCGGATTCTTAACCACTGCGCCACCAGGGAAGTCCCTAACCTCCTTTTCTTATAAGGACATAGTCAGAATGGATTAAGGCCACCCATATGACTTCATTTTAACTTAATTATCTCTTTAAAGACCATATTTCCACATACTCTCACATGCTGAGGTCCTGAGGGTTAGGGCTTCTACGTATGAGTTTTGGGAGGAAACAATTCTGCTCATAACGCTGACCTCATACCCACTAGTAGGATGAGTGATATCTCACTGTGGTTTGAATCTGCATCCCTAATAACTAATGATGCTAATGTCAACAAAAATTAATCAGTAGTCCATCTAAAGAAGAAATAGAGAATTTTATTCAAGGCAACCTGACGTTTATAACTCAGAAAACTCTGAGGACTGTTCAGCTTGCTAGAAGTTGAAGGCACAGCTCTATACATTTTCAAGACAAAGGATTGTTCATCAAAATGACCCTGACATTTTATGTAAAGTTCACCGAAAATACACACTCCAGCTCTACACGTATGAATCGAGTGCAGGTCACCACGACCGTAACAGAACTAGGAAAAGAAGGAAGGAGGAAAAAAAAAAAATGATCTTTTTGGTGAGGCAGAGATTCTTGCTCTTGAGGAGGGCCCAGGGCGGGGAGTATGGTCTGCTTAAATGTTCTTGTCTTGTCTTAAAAACATACATTTTATTCCATCATTAACTATACATCTCTCCGTGGGTTTCTTAGCCACCTGTATATCTTTGGTGAAATGTTTGTTTAAATGTTCTGAACATTTTTCAATTGGGTTGTTTGTCTTGTTGTTACTGAGTTGTTAAAACTCTTCATATATTCTGGATACAAGTCCTTCAGCAGGTAGAAGATTTGCAGTCTCCCCCAGTCTGTGACTTGTCTTTTCACTTTCTTGATAGTCTCTTTTGAAGTGCAAAAGCTTGTAGTTTTGATAAAGTCCAAGGAATCAATTTTCTCTTTTATGTGTCGTGCTTTTGGTGTTGTGTTAAGAACTGACCCAAGGCCATGAATATTTTCTCATTTTTTCTTCCAGTGGTTTTGTAATTTTAACTTTTACATTTAAGCCTATGATGCATTTTGAGGTAGCTTGTGTGTACGATTAAGTTATAGGTCTAAGTTATTATTATTTTTTGCATATGGATATCCGGTTGTCTCAGCACCTTTCGTTAAAATCACTAATCTTTTCATGTTAAGTTGTCTTGACGTCTTTGTCAACAACCAGCTGTCCATACATATGTGGGTTCATTTCTGGATGCTTAACTCTGTTTCACTGATGTGTGTCTCAATCCTTATGCCTACAGTATGTCTTTTGCCACTGGGGCTTTGTAGCGTTTTGAAGTGGCGAAGTGTATCTGTTCTAATTTTGTCCTTTTAGAAATTGTTTTGGCTCTTCTGAGTCCTTCCATTTTCATATAAACTTTAGGATCAACTTGTCTATTTCTACAGAGTTCTGCTAGAAATTTGATAGGAATTGCATCGAATCTATAGATTAATTCTGGGAGAATCACCATCTTGACGAAGACTTGAGTCTTCTAATCCATGAAGAAAGAATATCTCTCCATTTATTTAGATCTGGATTTTCCTCAGCTCAAGTCTTGTGCTTCTTTTGTTAAATTTATTCCCAAGTATTTTATTACTTTCAGTGCTACTATGAATGAAAAATTCTCCCTAACTTCATTTCAAATTGTTCATTTCTAGTATACAAAAACAATTGATTTTTGTATATTGATCTTATATCCTGAGATCTTACTAAACTCTCTCTAAGTATGGGATCATATCATCTGTAAATAAAGACAGCTATTTTTCCATTCCGATTCAAGCATGATCTTTTCTTTGTCCTGCCTTGTTGTGCAGGCTGGACTCTACAGCACAATGTTGAACAGCAGGGTAAGCGTGGACGGTGACGTCTCCTCCCCATCTGAAGGTGAGAGTTGGTGGTCTTTCACTACTGAATATGATCACCACTGTAAGTTTTTCTGTACATGCCCTTTTACCAGGTTTAGAAAGTTCCCTTCTACTACTTTTTTGAAAGTATTTTTTAAAAATCATCAATGGGTATTGGCTTCCTGAAAAAGAATTTCAGATTCTTTTTGTGTCTATTAAAATGATCATTTCTTTGTCTTTCATGTTATCTATATAGTATAGTACATTAATTAACTTTTTGAATATTAAACTAACATTGCATTCCTGGGATAAATTCTTTTTTATGTGTTGCTGGATTTCGCTGGTATTTTTTTAAATCTCATAATAGCTTTTTATTATGATTTTTTAAAATCAATTTATTTATTTTATTTATTTATTTTTGGCTGCGCTGGGTCTTCCTTGCTGCGTGCGTGCTTTCTCTAGTTGCAGCGAGCGGGGGCTACTCTTCGTTGCGGTGCGTGGGCTTCTCATTGCGGTGGCTTCTCTTGTTGTGGAGCACAGGCTCCAGGCACGCGGGCCTCCGTAACTGTGGCCCACGGGCTCCAGAGCGCAGGCTCAGTAGTTGTGGCACACGGGCTTAGTTGCTCCGCGGCATGTGGGATCTTCCCAGACCGGGGCACGAACCTGTGTCCCCTGCATTGGCAGGTGGACTCCCAACCACTGCGCCACCAGGGAAGCCCTCGCTGGTATTTTTTATTAAGGATTTTTGTGTCAATGTTCAGGAGGAATGTTGGTGTGTATACAGCTTTCTTTCCCCTGTAATGTCTTTGTCTACCTTTGGAGGCAGGAGGTGCTCTCACCTCCTCTACAGGCTGTGAAAGGTTATTTTTGCTGTTATTCCTTCTCAAGCGTTGTCTGCAGGCCTCTGGTGTTTCTGACAAGAAGTCAGCTTTAATCGTGTTGCTGGTTCTCTGCTCAGAAGGAGTAGTTTTTCTCTTGCTACTTTCAAGATTTCCTCTTTGTCTTTGGGTTTTAAAGTTTAACTGTGGGCTTCCCTGGTGGCACAGTGGTTAAGAATCTGCCTGCCAATGCAGGGGACGTGGTTTCGAGCCCTGGTCTGGGAAGATCCCACATGCCACGGAGCAACTAAGCCCATGCGCCACAACTACTGAGCCTGTGCTCTAGAGCCCTCGAGCCACAACTACTGAAGCCCGCGTGCCTAGAGCCTGTGCTCAGCAACAAAGAGAAGCCACCGCAATGAGAAGCTCGCGCACAGCATCGAATAGTAGCCCCCGCTGGCTGTAACTAGAGAAAGTCGGCATGCAGCAACGAAGACCCAACGTAGCCAAAAATAAATAAATAAAATTAATTAATTAAAAAAAATAAAGTTTAGCTGTGATACATCTTTGTTTTTATCCTATTTGGGGCTCATTGAGCTTATTGGGTTCTGTAGATAAATGCTTTTCATCGAATTTGGAATGGTTTTTGCCATTAGTTATTGAAATATTTCTTCTGTCCCTCTCTTTCCTCTACTTGTGGGACTCCACGTATGTGTGTGTATGGTGTGTGCCTGTGTGCGTCACATGTGTGTTGCTGTCTCATAGGCTCTGGGCCACCAGGGAAGTCCTTGGGATGCTTTTCATTGTTCTTTTTTTTCTCTTCCTTCAGGTTGGATAATTTCTATTTATGTCTTTAAGTGTTGATCTAACTTAAAGGTATATACTTAAATATGTCTTTTATGAAGCCCTCTAGTAAATTTTTTATTTTAGTTATTGTTTTTCAATTCCAGAATTCCCATTTGATTCTTTTTTAAATGTCACTTATTGAGATTTATTTATTTAAATCACTTTCATCATATTTTCCTTTAACTCTACACATGGCTTCCATTCATTTTTTGTTCTCTAAGTCCAATGCCTAGGTCCACTAAGAACAGTTTCTATTACCTGCTTTTCTCCTGAATATTGGTCACATTTTTCCTGTCTTGTAATTTTTGGTTGAAAAATGCATGTTTTAATTGGCTCATCATTTGTAACAAATATACTAACCAATGTCAGCTACTAGGAGGGGAAATGGGGATGGGGAGAGGGTATTATGGGAATGCTGATTTTCTGCTTAATTTTTCTCTAACCCTGAAATGTCTTATTAGGGGACTTCCCTGGTGGCCCAGTGGTTAAGAATCTGCCTTCCAAGGCAGGTGACATGGGTTCGATCCCTGATTGGAGAACTAAGATCCCACATGCTGTGGGGCAACTAAGTCCTGGCGCTCTAGAGCCCGCGGGCCACAACGGCAGATCCCACGTGCTGCAACAAATATCCCACGTGCCGCAACTAAGACCCGACACAGCCAAATAGATAAATAAATATTTTTTTAAAAAGTCTATTAACCGAAACAACTAGATGTCTTAGATTATATTTTGAAACGACTGTGGATTATGATATTTTCCCCTGAGGGTAGTGGTTAGCTGTTTAGCAATTTCCTGGACTAAATCTGTAGACTGTTTCCTTGCGGTGTGTGGCACTCATCTCTCTGCCAGGGTAATAGATAAATGACAAAGACCCTTCCTCTTAGGACGTTATTTTCAATGATACTTGTTAGTGGTACAAGGACCAGAATTAGAAAAAAATACAGACTAGATCCTATGTGTCCAGTGACAATAAATGGGTGATCAAAGGGTTGTCCTCTGCTTCATATTAGTGTCAGTAGGTCCCCTACAAGTACTCAGAATAAACATTGCTTAAGGGGTTGGAATGTTATACATTGTTGTTTTGTTGTATGAAGTATTGGGACAATTGATAAAATTAGGATTAAGAAGATTAAGGACAGTGTGCTCCCTGTTTGTTGTGAATGGATCATACAATTGTGTTTGCAAATAAGAAGTATCATTCTGGCTTGATGTGGGGGGCTGTGTTGAGGAGGTTAGGAGGAGTATAATGGTCTGGGTCCCCTAGAAGGTCGGATGAGACTAGTACCAGTGTTAGTGAGATTAGAAATAGGAACAAGGCATACCAGATATCTTTAATTGTGCAGTGTGGATGGAACGGGATTTTGTTCATATCGGATTAGATCCTTGTTGGACTCTTAGAGCCTGTTTCATGAGGAGTAATGGGTGAAGAACTACTAAAGCTGCAGCAATCAGTGAATGGGAGGATAAAGTGGAAGGTGAAGAGCAGGGGAAAGGGTAGCTTTATCCACTGAGAATCCTCCTCAGCCGCCTTTGGCTGGGTTAGTGCCAATGGAAGGAATTGCTGGAAGGAGACTTGTAACGTAATGTAACTCGCCACAACTAGAGAAAGCCCGTGACAGCGACGAAGACCCAACACAGCCAAAAATAAATAAATTTATTTTAAGAAAAAAAAGCAAAAAAAAAAAAAGAAAAAAAAGCTATTTAGCCTCATGATAAGACGTAACCTGTAAATGCTGTGGCTATTAAATAGCTGGATGATTCCAGTGTTTCATGTCTCTTGGAAGCTGTAAGATCCGTAATACAGACCTCTCCCAACATGGGTAAACAAGCAAGCAAAGAATATGGAGGCTCTATTTCCATTAAGTATCGGCTAATTCATCCATAGTCTCCATCTTGGTAGATATGGGTTATGGACAAGAAAGCAGTTATTGATACATGATAAAGTATTGCTAGGAATAACCCTGTTAAGATACGTAAAATTAAACAAATACCAAGCTGAGAACCAAATTTCATCGTGATGAGAGATTTGATGGAGCTGGTAAATCAATAAATGAATCGTTGACAGTTTTGCTTAATGGGTAGGTTTTTCTAGTGTTGGTCATTAGTGGGGTTTTTAAAATAAATTTATTTATTTATTTATTTTTGGCTTCATTGGGTCTTTGTTGCTGTGCGTGGGCTTTAGTTGCGGTGAGCAGGGGCTACTCTTCATTGTGGTGCGCAGGCTTCTCATTGCGGTGGCTTCTCTTGCTGCGGAGCACAGGCTCTAGGCACACGGGCTTCCGTAGCTGTAGCACGCAGGCTCAGTAGTTATGGCTCACTGGCTGTAGAGAGCAGGTTCAGTAGTTGTGGTGCACAGGCTTAGTTGCTCTGTGGCATGTGGAATCTTCCTGGAGCAGGGCTTGAACCCATGTCCCCTGCACTGGCAGGCAGATTCTTAACAACTGCGCCACCAGAGAAGCCCTGGTCATTAGTGTTTATATAGTTGAAAGACGATGATTTTCATGGCATTGGCCATGGTTACACTCCACATAAGAATAATCATGACATACGTTGGATTTATTTTAAGTACATTTTGGTAGTTAGTTTTGAAGGTTTTCCTTCAAAAGCTTCCTTACTTATGGTGGGCTTGGGTTGATTGTGAGTGGTTGAATTGGTTCTGGCATTGTAATAAGTTTTGGTGGGTCATCTTTGAGCTTAATGGTTTCTAAGTTTCTTTAGTGGGACTGTTGTTAGTTTGTGGTTATACAACAGCTGTGCCTACGGAGCAGTAGCCTGAGCCTTGTGTTTCTAACAAAACTGTCTTAGGGCTGTTTCTTTTGGGGTTGATAATGGGGCGTGCAGTGATCCTTTTGCTGAAAAAGTTGAGGAGCAGGGATTGTGTTTAAGTTTAATGGGATGGGAACTGAATAATTTATGCTACAGGAGATTCCGACTTTTTCTGAGGAAGCTACAGGAACGCTGTGTGGTGTGGTTACGGTACGTGACTGGTGATTGTTACGGGTTGGTCCCTGCTTATTGGTGCTCTGGTTATGATGGAGATTACCCGTGGACATTAAACAGGGTTGTACTTAAGTGTAACGAGGAAGGAGAGCAAACGTAATTTAACTGGGCCTATACGTGTCTGCCGTAGGCTGTGAATAATAGCTTTGGAGCATATACAGAGCGTGGCTTTGAAGAATGCACGTGTGAAGGTGTGGAGGCATGCTAGGCAGGGTTTTCGCTGTCGGTAGTTAGTACAATGAGGCCTAGTTGACTTGAGAGGAGTATGTACGCTGAGGCAGTGATGAATGTATCGACCCCTATTAGGATGATGGGGATGTTGGATCCTGAGATGACGTTACTGCACCCGAGCAAGGGCGCTTGTCCCCTCGGAGCAGAAAGCAACTCCTGACAGCAGGTGTCTGCAGCAAAGAAAGGGTTTATTTGCAGGCTTTAAACAAGGGCATGAGAGACAAGCCTCAGATCCACTCAGACCAGCTCAGATAAGCCTCCGACCAACTTGATCTTTGAGGGGAACAAAGAAAGAGGCTGGGATTCATCATCGTTTTATGACATTTCTGTGACATTTCTGAATCTAGTTTCAGGAGTCAGGCTGTCCCTGGTTTACATTCTCAGGCCAGGCGGTCCATGGCTGGGGGGTCTGTGAGCTCATCTTGCCCTGGAGAAACAACCTGAGTGTGTATTAACGATGATGTCTACAATGGCAATTTCAGTACATTAGCGATGTTATCAACAGCAGCCATCCTAGTCACCTGACTCTGGTTGATTAGTGCTCAGTGAGCACAGGATTGAGGTCAGAGGGAACAAGAAAGGGAATAAAGTTTTGGGTGGAGAGACGAATCATGAACTCAGTAAGGGAACTCGGCTTTAGGGGGACTTGGTGTCACTACTACAAATAACTCTCTAATTAAGCTGATTGCTGGCGGCAGGGCTGCATTTGTAAGCCTTGTTAATAGTCGTCATTGCCATTAGTGGAAGAAATGTTTAGGCCACGGGCTAAAATTATGGTACGGCTGTGAATACGTTCGTGATTTGAATGTGCCAAGCAAAATAGTATAGATGATGTGAGGCCATGAGCAGTTCTAAGCCCCTGCAACATCAAGGTGTCGGGTAAGAACACGCGCTGCCAGTGTGGCCCGCGGAGAAGCAGCGGTGAGTGGGTTGAGCTGTTATAATTATTCATTAGGATGATGTAAGGATTGGATCTGCTCTGTGGCTTTAAGGGGTTTGGGAGTTTGGGTGCTGCAGCTGCAGGAACCGTAGATCCCACCGTCGGGGCTTCTACACCCGCCGTGCAGTCAGAGGTGTAACGCGTAGAGGGGTGTTTTTACTGTAAAAGCTATTGTGTATGTTAATCGTATGAAAATATTGAATCGAGAGTCAGATGTTGCTTGGGTCCGGTACTGGATCATTAAAAAGTTTGGGGAGGGCTTCCCTGGTGGCGCAGCGGTTAAGAATCCGCCTGCCAATGCAAGGGACACGGGTTCGAGCCCTGGCCCGGGAAGATCCCACATGACGCGGAGCAACTAAGCCCGTGCGCCACAGCTACTAAGCCTGAGTTCTAGAGCCCACGAGCCACAACTACTGACCCCGCGTGTCACAACTGCTGAAGCCCGCGTGCCTAGAGCCCATGCTCTGCAACAAGAGAAGCCACGACAATGAGAAGCCCACGCACCGCAACGAAGAGTAGCCCCCGCTCGCCGTAACTAGAGAAAGCCCGCGCGCAGCAACGAAGACCCAGTGCAGCCAAAAAAAAAAAAGTTTGGGGAACCAGTGATGTTTCCGAGGAGCCCAGCAGCTGCGGCTGAGGCCCAGTGGGCAGGGTGGGCTGGGACGCCCTCCGGCTTCCATCCAAGCAGTCAGCCCCGCTTGGGGGACCATGCCCCTGGGTGACAGAGCCCAGGGCCAGGGTGGGGCGGAGGCTCCCGCGTGTGGAGAGGTGGGGGGAGGTAGGGCTGCGTCAGGCGGCTGGAGCGGGCAGAAGTCGGGTGCTGGGGAGGGTCATGCGTGTGACATACAGGTGGACTCAGTCACCTCGTCAGCCCAGTCAGGATCCCAGCCCCGACCTCTGTCCAGACACGCCCACGCAGGGGCCATAAAGGCTCGAGAGAGAGGAGAGAGGGCAGGGAGAACGAGGACCGGACGTCTGGATCCCTGGGCCGCTGGCTAGCTGGGTCTGCAGCTGCAGGTCCCCCAGAGCACTGTCTACACTGAGGAGGGGACCCCAGCATGAGGAGGTAATGCCCAGCGCCTGCAAACCCGGGTCCCCACCCAAACACCCCACCCACAGCTTTGCTGTGTGGTCACTTGGGTCCAGGAGCCCTGGACTCAGGGAGCAGCCCCTGGGGCACCTGGGTCCCCAGTGCAGGCCGGTTTCAGAAGGGGGTCGGGGCTCTGTCTGCAAACCAGTGTCTGGCTAGTTCCCAGGAGCGCCGGCTCCTCCCGGGTGTTAAGGGCTTGGGGACAGAACTCTTCCTCCTGAGTCCTCCAGAATGATTGTAGCCCCTGGGCTCCAGCTCCAAAGGCCACCCCTGTGGCTCCTGAGAGAGACCACTGTCCCTTGGGGTCCCTTGACCCTGTGGAGAGTCACCCGGGAGCCCCTGGAAGCAGGTGGGAGGCACCAGGGCCAAAGAAGGCAGGTCTGTGACTGACGAAATGAAAGTGGGGGTCAAGACGCTGAGCCGGGGCTGGAGGCTGGGGGGCGATGCGGGCAGGGCAGCTGGAGCCCAAGGGGTCGTCACCCCGGGAGCTGGGGTGTGAGGCCCGGGGAAGCACTGGGGCTCCTCCAGGACCCTGAGGTCAGAGGCCATTTCTCCTGAGGGGGTCTCCCTCCGCCCCCTCCACCTGTGGCAGGGGTGGGGGGGCCCCTCCCCCTCTAAGCCAGAGCTCTCCCCGGCCCTCCTGTCCTGGGGGTTTCTCCTAGGGACCCCAGCGTGGGCCAGGGGCGGGCTGATCAGTGACATGGGGACCTCTTGGTGTCCGGAGCCTCTGTCTAGGGAGAGGCAGGGTAGCTGACCAGACTGGGCCAGTGCCCTGCAGGCCAGGGCAGGCCCCTGCCCTTTGCCCCCTGGGAGTGCAAGGGAACCTCCACCCCAAAGTGCTGAGTCACCCGGAGGAGCGAAGGTCTTTGTGGGGCTGGAATTGGGGCATCAGGCAGGAAGCCTTGATGGGCCGCCCCTGGCCCCTCCCCCCAGCCACGTGCTCCCAGCCCGGCCCAGCTGCGGAGCAGAAACCTTCCTGACCACGGACTGACACTGCCGAGAGACAGATGCACTGAGGCGTGTCAAACATTCTGAGTTTATTTAAGCAAAACTCGATTCAAATCAGGGCGGCATCCAATCTAGCAGATAGAAAGGAGCTCCAAGGAGCTGTACAGAGTGAAAGACTTCTACAGGCCGGAGGTGGGGAGGTGGGGTGAACAAGGAAGTTCCTGTAAGCGAAGGGCGCTGGTTGTGGTCGGGTCACCTTCCTTCAGGGGAAGGCAGGGCCGCGAGTGCCGCCTGGCGGTTCCGGATTGTCTGGCTCAGGATATTCCATCCCGGGGAGGGAGGAGAGGGAGGGGAGGGGAGGGGAGGGCAGGGGAGGGGAGGGGAGGGCAGGGGAG
>NW_021703781.1:82186581-82195232 GCF_005190385.1 Monodon monoceros
GGGAGGGGAGGGGAGGGCAGGGGAGGGGAGGGGAGGGCAGGGGAGGGCAGGGCAGCGCCCACCCTGTACTGAGGCCTCAGTTTGGTGATGAAGGCTCTCAGCCCAGCAACTTCACTGGGGGCCTGTTGTCTTGCATTTTAATAATGCAAAAGACACGGGGCACATGCACACCACACACGCGCACGCTACGCACACCCACACCACGCACGCGGCAATGCACACGCACAGGCACGCGCGGGTACCCTAACCCCACGCCACGCATCCCCGCCGCAGTCAGCCCCAGCCGTCCTCTGCTCTCCCGACCCGGCCTGTCTTGGGTGAGGCCTCCTCGCTGCTGAGTCCCTTAGTCGCCTTCTGTCCTGTGCGTCCCTCCACACTTCCTGCCTTCGGCCATTGCTCCTCAGAGCCCCTGCTTGGGCTGGGTCCTCGAGCTCCTTGAGGTCAGGCTAGACGTGTGCCGGCGGAGCACCCCAACTTCCCCGCCCCTCCTGGGCTTCCCGCCCAGGTAACGGCCCCGGCGTCCACCCACGGCTCTGAGATAGAGCGAAGTGCCACCTGCCTCTGAGGAGCCACGGGCACAGCCTCAGGGGTGCTGCGGGCTTGAGCGCCTGCCAGCTGAGCCCCAAGCCCGTGCCCCATCAGTGCTACAGCCCCACTGCGCCAGGCCCCGATGGTGTGGCCGGCACAGGCCGCGGAGCCAGAGGCAACGCTGGGACCACCAGATCCACGCGGTAACCCGGGCCTGCAGGGTGGGGTCCGAGGGCCCGGGAGCAGGTGTGGGCCTGTGGAGGCCCCATCTCTGTGCCTGCGTGGCCTGCTCTGTGACGTGGGGGACAGTAAACCACCTGTGGACCTGATCAGGACCCGGCCCTTGGCCCCCCTGGCTGGACCATCGCCGGCCCTGCCAGGCGTCATGTCTGGAGGTCGCGGGGCAGAGGCAGAGCCTTGCCTGTCTCTCACTCTCCTCCCTGGTCCCCCAGGCTTCTCCTGATCACCAGCCTGGGGGCTGTGTTTCTGCTACAGGGGAGCTCAGCATGGACCCCCCAGGTACGTGCGGGGTCCTCACCCAGCCGCCCCGTGGCTTCCGCCCTCAGCCCCACCAGCAGGGGGTGGAGAAAGGCACCAGCCGGCCTAGGGCAGGGGAGGCGTGGCACCCATGGGACTGCAGGTCCTGTGCACCGGGTGGGCCCGTGGGCACTGGGGGGACCCTCAGGATGAGGGGAGCGGCCCCTCTGCGGGGTCTGATGGACAAGCCACAACTACCCCAGGTGAGCCAGGTGGAGGAGGGGGCCTGATGACGCTCACCTGTGCTGTGAAGCCCAGGGCACCTCCACATGCAGGGCTGCCCAGGGGCCAGGACTGTGCTGGGGCCGTCACCAGCCCTACACCCTGAGAGTGCCAGGCGAAGAGGGAGACACAGGAGGACCAGCACAGCTGTCCCACAGCTGCCGGGCACCGGTCACTGGGCTGCGTCACCCGTTTCATTTGCTCCCCTGCCCCACTGGCCCTGCAAGGAAGTATGGGCAGAGGAACCGGCCCCCCTTCCTCAGGCCACCAGGGGACAGGTGGTGCAAGTATAGACCCCATGCTGTCCCCAAGTCTCCCCCAAAGCCACACGGCCTCCAGCCAGTCCCCAGAGGAGGACCCTTGGAGGACCACACTGAGCCTCACTTGCGACCTCTCTCTCCCAGGTCCTCGTCCAGACCAAAGGCAAAGCCGGGGCTGAGCAGGGCACAGAGGAGTGAGTGCCCCCGGCAGCCTCTTGCGCCTTCCCCTGCTGTGCCCCCTTCGGGCCTGCCTTGAGCTGGGAGCCTTCATGCATGGAGGGGGGATCCTGTCCAGCAGCTTTGGGGAGAGGAGGCACGGGAGCCCCTGAGATCCGTGAGCAACCGAGCAGAGCGCGGGGCCTGGAGGATCCAGTCCCCCCTCCTGCCCTGCCCAGCTCCCCTGCTCCCCCGTAGCCTCCAGGGTGGCTCCCGCCCGGGGTGGCCAAGGCAGCAGACTGAGCCAGCCGTGCCCCCTTCCCCTACCCACGTGAGACGGCCGGCCAGGCAGGAGGATGCAGCACCACCTGTAGACTGGGCTCCGCTGACCTCTGCACAGGAGGGAGCCCCGGCCAAGCCCATGGAGCCTTCTCAAGGCCTCCCCTTTGGGGACCTTCCCGGGCCCGACGTCGTGGGCACGCCTGGCTCGAGGGTCTGGGTTGGGGGTGGGGCAGGGGTGCTGTCCTGGGGTCTCCCGCTGCACACGGTGACCTGACCCAGACGCTCTTGCTACAGGGCCTGGGGCGCCCGAGCGGTGGAGCCCCCGGAGAAGGACAGCCAGCTCATGTGGCTCTTCATGGCACCAAAGCTCTTGGCCACCACCGGGGAGAAGCGGCAAGGTCAGGGCAGGCGCTGTCCCCTGGGGAGGGGGGCGCAAGTTCATGACAGGGGGCTCGCAAGGGGCCGACTTGGATGAGTGAAGCCTCGGGAGGGAAACTGAGGCCACACTTCCCTCTGTCTGTCCCTAGGTGCCGAGGCCCTGGCAGAGACCGAGGACACCCTGGGCCGTGTCCCAAGCCCCAGGTGGGGCCCTGAGCCTGACCATGACAGCCTGCACCACAACTGGCCCGAGGAGGCCCAGGGGGAGGCAAGGCCCTGGGTTCGGGTGCTGCCACCTCAGCAGGTGCTTCAAGGGCCAGAGGAGGACCGAGACCACATCTACCACCCCAAGGAGGACCCCTGGGAGCCTTGACCCCCCCCACAGCTGCAAAAATAAACCCTGCAAAGAGGCGGCGGCCACATATGTCTTCAAGAACAGTGATTGTGGGCCCCACCTGCTCTGTCTGGGAGAAGGGGGGGCCACAGGCTGGCCCCGGGCACCCAGGCTGACGCTTGGCTCCTTGCACCCAGCGCCCATGCGCTGGGAGCCGTCTGCTTCCCCCAGGCCTCCTCACGTGCTGGGGTGCGGACGGAGCTACTCTGGGCTCCCCGCGGACAGGACCGGAGAATGGAAAGGACTCAGGAGCAAGGAGCCCAGTCGCTGACTGCTCGCGGACGGGGGGGCAAGTGGACAGGTGCTCAGGGGGACGGGGGACAAGTGGACAGGTGCTCAGGGGGACGGGAGGACAAGTGGACAGGTGCTGAGGGGGACGGGGGACAAGTGGACAGGTGCTCAGGGGGACGGGGGAACAAGTGGACAGGTGCTCAGGGGGATGGGGGGACAAGTGGACAGGTGCTCAGGGGGTCAGGGGACAAGTGGACAGGTGATCAGGGGGACGGGGGACAAGTGGACAGGTGCTCAGGGGGACGGCAGGCAGGTGCACAGGTGAGTGGGGGTGGACTTGGGCCCAGCCTTTCTGTCCTCATTTTCTGGGCAGTTGCCGGCGCTCTCTGAGGTGACCAGTCCTCTGACACGGCCTGGCTCAGCAGGCCTGATGTTGCAGACGCAGGTATAGGGTCACTGGAATTTTCCACAAGTTGTACATGTGCTGGGGTGTGTGCAAGTGCAGGCGGGGTTTCTGTGTGGCAATCACGCTCCGGCATCGAGCGGGAAGCACTTGGTACCTGAAACTTCCTCGCTGCCCAGACTGAGCCTGCTGGGGGCTAAGACAGAACGAGGCTCCCGGCTGCTCCAGAGACCGTGGGTCTGTCCTGGGGACCTCACGTGCCCTACAGCTCCTATGTCACCCCACAGGTCCCAAGCTCCTGGAGGCCTCAAATGGCAGCCTCACTCCAAGATGCGCTGCTCAGAGGCGTACACGCCTCCCGGCTTCGAGGCCCCACAGACAGAAGCTCTTTTGCCCCCAGTACCAACGAGGAGACTGAGGCCCCGGCGGTGACCTGCTCAGACCTGAGGTCGATGGTGGCCACGGCCCTGAGCAGCCCAGGGTGGTGTTCGTGGTCAAGTCTCTCTCCAGCCCTGCTGGAGCCAGGTCCCCAGTGGGCACTGCCTGCCCCGAGGGCACAGCCGGAGACCCACAGGAGCAGGGGACTTGGGGGTGAGCAGGAGACACTGGCAGAGGCCACAGGCCAGCTCAGCCCCCTGTGACCCTCGCCCCCCAAACTCCCAGGTGCACTGCCGCTGCTCACCCCTTCTACAGAGGGTGCTGAGCATGGATCCCCTGCCTCTGCTCCCTGGCGTCACTAGGCAGTACTGCTTCTGCAGAGTGACCGCTGCTGGGTGAGGCACCCAGGCAGGGAATAAGACACCTGAGGTCCTTCCCGGGAGCCGCAGCCCTGGCTTCCCTAAGCCAGGGAAGTGGTCCTGCTGGGGACCCTGGACGCTGCACCTGCATCTGGGGGCACAGGCTCTTGGCCAGGCGGTGCCCAGCGACCCTCATCCCCACACACCTGAGCCACAGGGCAGCTGTGACCCACCACACCTGTGGAACGTTCTTCCTCAGTGGACGGCTGGCAAGGGTGGTCTGTGCTCTTCCCTGAGTCTGAGCATTGGGCTGAACCCAAGACCCTTCTGGTGGGCACTGGGGCTCCCCAGCAAGAGCCTGGACTAGTGGAAAGTACTGTCATACTGTGACTTATAATCAGAAATGTGTGTGGTCTTCATCCCTGATGCTGGCACCGAGCTCCTAAAACCCTTGGAATTTCCTGAGTGATGGGCGTGATAAAGTTGTCCTTTGCTGTGTGACTGAGGTGACTCTGGGAAGGTCCCTAAGGATGGGGCCGGTTGCAGGGAAGTGACCAGGAATAGAGGTTTGGAACCTCCAGCCCCACACCCAGACCTCGGGGAGGGGCGAGGGGCTGGGGGTCAGATCAATCGCCAGTGGCCAGTGACTGAATCCAACAGCCTGCGTAGTGAAGGCTCCACAGAAACCCAGAAGGGTGTGTCTGGAGAGCTTCGGGGTGGTGAGCACGTGTAGGTGCGGGGAGAGGGGTGCTGGAGAGGGCACGGAAGCCCCTCCCCGTACCTCGTCCACCTGGCTGGTCCTGAGTCCTATCCTTGTAGGATAAGCAGTGATCTAGGGAGTGAATGTTTCCCTGAGTTCTGTGAGCCGCTCTAGAAAACTAACTGAGACTGAGGAGGGGTCAAGGGAACCCTCTATCTACAGCCAGTCGGTCAGAAGCCCAGGTGCCCCCCTGGACTTGGGACTGGCATCTGGAGTGGGGGCATCGTGGGGGGCAGTCCTGTGGGACTGAGCCCTGAACCTGCGGGATCTGACGCGTCTCCGGGCAGGGGGTGTCAGAACCAAGCGGACTGCAGGACACCGGCTGGTGCTGAGGGGCTGCCTGGCGGTGGGGGGAGCCCCCTGCCCTTCCCCCCCCGACACATAGTGGAATTGGTGACCGGAATCATTAAACGCCCTAGTGCCAAAATGGGCAAGAGATTGACCACTCATGTCACCAAAGAAAACAGAAGGCACACACACCCATGAGATGTTCAATGCCATTAACGGTCAAAGAACTCACCGCTACAGTCCCCTTAGAGCGGCTCACGGGAAAGACGGGCAGCCAGGATGAGGGCCAGGGGCTGGAATGCACATTCCCAGGGCTGGGGATGTAAACCAGCTCAGCTGCTTCGGAAACGGTTTGGGAGTTTCTTACAAAGTCACACATACACACGCCCTACGGCCGAGACTTGACCAGAGGTGTTTGCTCCAGAAATGAAGGCTCGTGTCCACGCAGACTTGTGCGGGTACATTCACAGCAAGCTTATCTGCGATAGCCAAGAGCTGAAAGCAACCCGGCGCCCCCCAAGAGCTGCCTGGATGGAACACAGCAGCGTGTGCACAGCAGAATCCCGCTCTGCAGCAAAGTGGAATCATCGATGCACACAGCGCATGCAAACACACACACCCCACCCCACCGCGAGCACGCAGAGGGCATGCACGGCCTTCCAGTTACACGGAGTTCTGCAAAGTGCACATTGACCAGCAGGGAGGGGGGCGGACCAGCGGGGGCAGGGCAGAAGGGGGGGGGATGGAGGTGCTGGTCCAACACCCAAACGAATTTAACTGAATGCTTTAAACGTGAACAGCTTACTTACTGCATGTCAATTCAACCTCAATAAAGCTGTTTCAAGAGAGGCCCGTGTGTGGCTGGAAGCGGCTGGCCGTGGGGTCAGGGGTCTGAGATCAGCCCCGGCAGTGGCGGGCCCAGAACGTGGTCCCTTCCCCAGGCTAAGCCCCAGACCTCCGCCCAGTGGACCTATCTGCCTTCCAGGCCCACCAGCTCCTGGTCCTGACCGTGGGAGCCTCCCCCGAGCCCTGGGGATCCCTGGTCATCCCAGCTCCCACGCCCACGTGCTGTGAGAAGGTCTGGAGGAGCAGGGAGAAGGCCCTCAGGGAGGGACCCTGTGCAATGGCCAGTGGGAACCCCGCCCACCCCGGGAGACCCAGTTTGAGAACGTGCCGGGAAGCCGTCACAACCTCACAGGCCCCCTTTGCCTGGGTGCCTCGCGTCCTCCTGTCCTCTACCCGCCGCCCCGGCCATCCCCAGACCCACTCGGGCTCATGCGTATTCAGTAGGCACTCAACCACCAGAGCGAGGGAACACAGGCACCGGGCCCAGCGCCCCCCACCCCAGCTGACGGTGTGGTCAGCTCCCGGAGGCTCCAGACCAGCCTCTGGGGCTGAAGGAGCAGCCCCGGCCCCCTCTTCAAGGGCCACCTTAGTGACTGCAGCCCACTCAGGGCTGCCTGGGTAGCTAATGCACCCACCGCCAGGCCCCCTTGCCATGTGCTGCGTCACCCAGGCCCCTGCCCAGGCCCTCTGTGCGATCTCCCCACGCGAGGGTCTCGACCTGTGTGAGCTCTCATCCCAAACCCAGGGACTTGCCAAGTCAGGTGACCCAAACCTATCGGGAGGAGGGAGGCCTTACTTCCCACCTGAGGGTTCCCCGAGAGTGGGTGGGGTCTGCCCTCCGGGGAGCCCACAGCCGCTCTTGCACTCAGCACAAAACAGGCCTTTGTGTGTGAAGGTGGAGCTCCTGTTTAAACCTCTGGACTGTACGTTGGCAAGTAACTGCACTTTTCCATCGTTTTCCTGAACTGGGATAATGCCAGCCCTGGTCAGCAGAGGCCCCCCCCAGGACCCGCTGGGCCCCTGGCTGGGTGAGCTTTGAGCGCTGCCGGGCAGGGCCAGGCCAGTTCATCTGCCGCTGGGCATGCCTGCTGGTGGCGGCGTCGGGTTCAGGGTTCCAGATCCCTCTCTGGGCGGGTGGTCTTCAACAGGCCTGGAACAGGGCATCGGGGGCCGGCAACCCCTTCTTGAGGATGAGGTTTCCGTAGAGGGCCGCCTCCCTGCGTAAGGAGCAGGCTGAGTGCCGAGCTGGGATGGACAGGACTGGGGTGCCCAGAGCCCTGCTCTGCCACCCACCCTGTGCACTTCCAGCAAATCCCTCAGCTCTGCCATTCCCCGTGGGGCATCTAGTCTCCGACGGGGCAGGGGCTGAGGAGAGGGTGGGGAGGGCTCTGCAGTGGGAAGGGGTAGGGGCCCAGGCTCGGCCCAGATGCAGCCGGACCCAGCCAGACCCAGGAGGACCCAGTGGACCCAGCAGGTCCAGCCAGAGCTCACCCAGTTGTCACAACAGCAAAAGCCTTTCTGGTCCACTCATAAAACTCAAATCTCTCTATCGTGGCCAGGGGGCTCTGGAAGGCAAGGGGGGCGGTTGAGGGCCCCAGGCCCAGTGGGGCATCAGCAGATTCTCCAGGCTGGGGTCCCCAGGACGCTGGGCTCCTGACCTGCGAGGGTTGGGCGGACAGGTGCACAGGGGGCTGTGGTGGCCGCCTGCCTGGGGCCCTTGAATCGTCTGAGCTGCCCTGGGGGTTGGGGTGGGGCTGCTGTCCAGGACGGGAGCCCCGGGTCCTCTCTTCAGGAAGGTCCTGCCCAAGATCTGCTGGTGGGTGGTCCCGGGAGGACAGGCCCGGCCCCTTGAAGGGTGGGAGGCTGACAGGCAGCATTGGGCCAGGCCTCTGACCACAGACGGGGTTCCCCGCTTTCCCCTGGCTCCGCTCGGACAGGCTGGGATGGGTGAGGACCCCAGGGCAGAGATAGGTCAGGGTCCTGGAAGGGAGCGGGGAGGCAGGGGCAAGGGGTGGCCATACCCCTGGGTAGAAGCTCGCACAACCATGGTGCAGGGTTCGGGGGGGGGCCTGTCTTTCACTTCTCTCGGGACTCCAAGGAGGCACAGAGGATCCCTGACCCCTTTCCTGGTGGGGATCTCAGGCTCACCGCACAGCCGGCCCTGGAGAGGATGGATTGGTAGCTTGTCCACACTGGGGTCTGCAGGCCCCTCTCCCTGTCACTGGGCACCAGCTCCACGACCACAGCCTGGAGACAGAGGGGGGTCAGCTCTGTGGCCCACTGCTCCTGCCCTGGGTGCCCCCAGGACCCTTTGTTGGGTGACAGTTCAGGGCTCCTCTGATCAGGCTCAGGGGTCTTTGGGGACACGGGTCCTACCCCCTACCCAAGGCAAGTGGCCCCCCTGAGTTCTGGCAAAGGGTAAACTGAGGCCCAGAGCAGCCTTTCCGGGCTCTGCACGTAGCAGTCCGGCGGTAGCAGCTGCAGCACGGCCTCCAGACCTGAGGGATGCCCAGGCCTGAGGGATGCCCAGACCTGAGGGATGCCCAGGCCTGAGGGATGCCCAGGCCTGAGGGATGTCCAGACCTGAGGGATGCCCAGACCTGAGGGATGCCCAGGCCTGAGGGATGTC
>NW_021703781.1:82195242-82354049 GCF_005190385.1 Monodon monoceros
CCAGGCCTGAGGGATGCCCAGGCCTGAGGGATGCCCAGGCCTGAGGGCCGAGTGCCGACCCCAGACGCCGCCGTCTCCCGCCCGGCCACCTGCTGCCCGTGGGGTGACACTTATCGAGGTCACATTGTGTCTCCCCACCCTGGCCACGGCACCTGTCACTGTCGTGGCCCTGCCCATCCCCCTTCACTCTACCACACAGGTTGTTGTTGGTGACCCCCAAACACTCGTCCACCAGGAGGGGCACCTGGGCCACCTCCTTGAACCCAGAAGGCCCTGGAGATGACCTCCTTGTGACGAGGACAGTGGGGTCTGGAAGAAGGCCCCTCTGGCCCCAGGCTGCCCCCAGACCTGCCCCACTTGGCTCCAAGGGCCCCTGCTCTCCAGAAGGTTGGTTTCTGATTGTTAAGCTAATGCGCGCTCATTGTACAAAACCAGGAAATACAGAAGCCCACGAAGAAAAAGAACCAGCTGTAATCTTACTACGTAAAGGAAACCCTGCTACTGTCGGAGTGCATTTCCTTCTGCTGTTTTCCCTCGTTTCAGCAAGGTTAGACTTTTCTGCACATTGGACGCTGAATGCTAACTGCTCGTTTGCCGGGGTGTGTGTGTCACTTCTGGGGGCTGCACCGTGATTCACTTATGCCTTCCTTCTCTTCCACCATTTGGGCCTTTCCGTGGCCCACCCCGCGGAAAGGGAAGAGAGCACCTCGGGTTACCTGGCCCAAGGTGTAAACCGAGGCACAGCGGGCTCAGCTCCCTGAGCAGGAGGGGAAGCTGGGGCCACCAGGTCGGGAGCGCCCTGTCCAGGGGGCTGTGTTTACCCCACATTTCACATCTCTGTGCCTTTAGTGGCCTGAACTCTGCAGGGAGAGTCGTGTTCCATTGCTGGGGGTGGAGGCATCCAGGCACAGCCCAAGCCCAGCCCATGCCCCCCGTTACCCTCAGGACTGCTAACCCCTCTCTTACTGTTACCTCCTGGACCTGGCTCCAGGGCCCTCCCAGCCTCATCTCCCACTGGGCCCTGGGGGGATGAGAGGGTTTTAAGAGACGGAGTGTGCGGACACCTGGAACGTTTGGGGCCCGGTCACGAGTGGTGGGATTCTAGAGCAGAGTAAAGGCTGAATACCTGACCTGGGCCAGGAACCGCTGCTCAGCCAGCCAGGACGGTGCCAGGCCTTAGTTATCCCATTTGTAAGAAGACACCAAGTGGTGTGTGAGATGGGGCAGGAGGCCCAGGCTCACTTCTGGGGGCTGGGGGCTGCAGGGAGAATCTTGAGGGTCCTGGCACTGAGATTTCCTGGGTCACTGGTGGGTTACTGAGGAATTGGTGGGGGTAGGAGCAGAGCTGCAGCACCTGGGCAGCCCAGAGGCCGGATGACAGCCCACCCTCCCCACCCCGGCCTGCAGAAGGTGGGGCTCACCGTCGGCAGGGATCTCCTCTGGGCCACACCTGCAGATGCAGGCGGTCGGGAAGTTCACGTCCTCACGAACTGAACAGCCAGCACGGTTAGACACTCGCGGTGGGTCCGCGCAGCGCACCCTCCCCCGCGGGCTTGGCCGCAGACCCAGGGTCGCCGGTCAGACGCGTTAGGACACGCCCACTGCCCCTCCCTTCCCGTCCGAGAGAGGCGGGGAGAGGGACCACCAGGCGTCGGAGGAACTGCAGGCGTCGCCCGAACGCTGCCCGGAGTCCCGCCCAGCGTCCGGCCACGCAGCCCGTTCTAGGCCCACGGCCTCAGGAAAAGAGAAACCGCTGCAAACGTCAGCGGACAGCCCAGGCGAGGCGGTGGTGGCCCCTTGGGGGCCGTGTGGGGAGGGGCTGGAGTAGGAGCTGCACACAGGGCCTGAGGCGGGGCGTGGGCTTGGCCGCCCGGGACCCCGCACACCCGGGCTGAGGGAGGAACCGGATCTGCCGGACACAGCCCCTCTCGGACCAAGGGCCATCGTCCTCGTGACCACCCAGGCAGGCCTCAGTTTCCTTGAGGGCGCGAGGGCGGCCAGAGCAGTGCCCCCACCCAGGACCAGGGGCCCCGCCCGACTTCTGTCCCCGGCGGGTGGATCCCCCAGAAGCTCTGCGCCCGCCGCGCTCACCGATCTCATCTCCGTGCCCCATCCGCGCCAGGGCGTAGAGCGTCTCGGGGGACGGCAGCGCGGGGACACCCTTCAGCACCACCCTGCGGGCTGGGCCTGAGAGGGCGGGGCGGCCACGAGGGACGGGGCCGGGGAGGGCGGGGCCGCGTGTGGGGCGGATCCTGGAGGGGAGAGGGGCCAGAGGGGGCGGGTGCATGTAGGGGCGGGGCCCGGCGGGAGATGGGCGTGGCCTGAAGGGAGGGTCCCCCGGAGTGAGGAGGACTTGGGGTTGCGTGGGCCGCCTCGGGGCGGGGTCGACCCCAGCCCAGCCCCGCAGGCGCCGTCTTTCGAGGTCTCGCTTACCCGGCCAGGTCCAGGACCCGGGCACCCACGTGTGTTTGTGTTGGAGCTCCCCAGCGCCCTACGTGCGTGAAGGCCTCCTCTCCAGCCCCCGTTCCGCCCCCAGGCCTTGGGGACTCGTCCCCCACCCCCTCTAGCCCGCAGGGTCCGTGGTGCCCTGGGGTGGGGAGGGCTGGGTGGCGGCACAGGGAGGATTTACTCCTTCACCCAACACTGTTCACACTGGAAGGACCCTGAGGACAGGTGGGTGCGACCTCTGGGCCAAGCGGGCGTGCTGAGAGCACCCCTGCGCTGTCTTCCAGGCATCAGCCTGCTGAGACCCCTCAGGTACCTGTCTAGGGTGCCGCACCCCTGCCCAGGGAAGCAGCGCTCTGACTCCCCGTAGGGGCCCCAGCGACCTGGACTCCACAGGACCCTCCCCATCCCCGCCCCCACACCCCCCAACACTAGGTGTCTTAATTTTGGGGGGGAGAGGTCACCTTCAGCTGGCCAGCTGAGGTGCATATAAAAGGAATGATTTCAAGGAGCCCATACATCTTGCATCTTCCCATACATAGGAAAGCACTAAATTCATTAACTTGAGATGTCTGGTTTTCTTTAATTAGCAGTAATATTTTGCTGTTCGGACTACCTGGTTTTTTGTTTTGTTTTGTTTGCAAAAACTCCTGTACATACTGGCTCCTCCTGTTACCCGAAAACTGGGTTCACCTCTCGGTGGGTGTCGAGCCGAAAGACAGCCAAGCCAGCAAAGGTGGGGAGAAGGAAGAATTTATCACAGCAAATAAGGAGGGCACGGGGGCCTTCCCAAAGCAGGGTCCCCCCCAGCAAAACTGGGGATGTTTTAAGCTAAGGGCACATGCGCATCCAGGAAGGGGCTGGAGCAGAGAACTTAGCATAAAGTTGGGGCAAAGGTCAGGTCGACAGAGTCACGTCTTTGTTGATTTAAGTCAGGACGGTCAGCATCACCATTCCACCCTCCACCTGGGTAGAGACCTTAGTTCCTGCACAACTCAAGGTATATTATTATGTTTATTCCTTGAGGAGGACCTAGGACTCTGCTTTATCACTGCCTTTTCTCTGTCCCTGTGTTCCTCTGTTCGTTTAACATCACTGATTACTGAGACCTGTTCAAGGGCAAGCACCAGGGCCAGGCTTAGACCACAAAATGGCACAGGCCAAAACGGGTTCTCATATGTTCAGAAAGCCATTCCTGGTTCTCTTTCTCCGGGGACCCCCTGCCCTATCTGCTTACACTCCCTCACCTCTTCGGAACAGTCCCTGAGAGCTGAGAGGCTGTATCCTGGGCTTAAGTCCTCAGCAAGTCCACCGAATAAAGCATAATTCTCAATTTTTATGTTGTGCATTTATTTCAGTCGACAGGTATGATTGTGTTTTCCCAAAATGGCAGCACCGCCGCCATGTTGTATCTGACACGCCACAGTGAGTGACGCGCCTCCCCTGAGGCGGGTTTGTCCCCTTCCTTGAACCAGGTGGACCTTTGTGTAACTGCCTCCAATAGAATGCTGCACATGCTGCTGCCTGGCTTCTGGGGGCAGGTCATAAAAGGCAGTATGGTGGGACTTCCCTGGTGGCACAGTGGTTAAGAATCCGCCTGCCAATGCAGGGGACATGGGTTCGAGCCCTTGTCCAGGAAGATCCCACATGCCGTGGAGCAACTAAGCCCGTGCACCACAACTACTGAAGCCCGCACGCCTAGAGCCCGTGCTCCGCAACAAGAGAAGCTGCTGCAACGAGAAGCCCAGGCACCGCAATGAAGAGTAGCCCCCGCTCACTGCAACTAGAGAAAGCCCACGTACAGCAACGAAGACCCAACACAGCCAAAAAAAAAAAAAATGGCAGTACGGCTTCCTCCTGATTCTCTCTTCAGAACACTTGCCCTGGTGTTATAATCAAATGCAACCGATTTTCTCCCGAGGAGACAAAACCAGTTAGACAAGCACAATTTAATTTAGTTTATTTTGCAGGACAAGAAAGGTCAACTTGACCTGGGACAGTTCTTGTTTATGCCTCTGAAAATCATAAGCAAAACTTAAACAGTTCCCCCAACTGGCATGAGGTAACCACTAGCCAACTCTCTTTCATTTAAGAAAATTCGAATCTTGTAACCAATCACTGTAAAGAATCACTGCCCTCACGCTACATACGCTGCTTTGTAACATCCTCCTCTGAGCCTCATCCCATGTTTTGGTTTGAGTACTCCTGGTTTGCAAACTGTCTTTCTAGTGTGTGCACAATACACTTTTACTAATCTCTACCTAAGTAATTTGTTAGTTTTACTTCTGTTTTTTGTGAACTTCTGCCACTGGGAATGCAGACACGGTACTGGCAGGAAGCCGAGGGAATGAACGTGGTGAGCCCTCCTGTGGGCATTCGGCCCATAGCCCCAGCTCAGCCCAGTGATGCTGCATCACCACCAGGCCAGGGAGCGATTGCTCAGGCGGGACTCCAGCTGAGGCCCCAGACTTTGTGGAGCAGAGACAAGCTGACCCACGGTGGCCTGTCTGGACTCCTGACCATACAAACTGAGAAGGGAGAACTGATTGATCCTGCAGGCCACCGAGCTGAGGGATAACTTATTACGTGGCAGCAGCTGACTAATGCAGGTGGCTCCTGTGCCCTGCTGAGATGTCACCGAAAGCCCTGCTGACGCTGCCCTTGGCCTTCAACCCTGTGTCTGCTCTCTCTACCCCGCTCCACACATGCAGGCTTGAGTGCAGACCCCAGTGCAGATGCCCGTGCCTGCACCGGCCGGATCATACCCCCGCTTAAGAACCCCAAACCTAACTTCACTGCCCAGCCTGCAAACGGGCTCTCGCTCAGGCCAGCTGGCTCTCAGCCCTCCAGGCTCTGGCCCTCCTTACAGGGCTGCCCGGTTTGCCTGCCGGCCACCTGAGTACTTACTGCTGCCTGTGCCACAGGAAACAGCCCAACCCAGAGCCAGGACAGGCCAGGCTCTCTCCCCTCGGAGCCCGCCCCCTTCCACCTCATTCCCAAATGGACCCTCAGCCCTGCGGTGACCCGCCCGGAGGCCTGGCAGCTCCTGCGGAAGTTCTATACGTGAAAGATGGCAGAGAACCTGAAGTCAACAGACAACCCACGTCCACTGCCCGGCCCTGCGGAGCCTCACTGGTCAAGGAAGCTGCCCAGGGAGGTGGTCAGCAGGGCCCACACTCAGGCCGCCCACAGCGGCCAATTCCACCCAGTGTGAGCAGTTTCTACTCCAAAACCTGAGTGGAGAGACTTGAAGTTAACATTCCCTGAAGCTTATCTTTTTAGTAGGAATATAAGAGGGAAAAGCCAATTTTATACGGATAGATGAGAATGCAAGGTCTCAGCTTCAGAAACAAATCAAAACCCCCAAACAATATGGCGCCGGAGGTCAATTAACTCAAGAGGGAGTGGAGGGCTCTCTGGGGCTTGTGGTCCTTGAAGTCCCGCTGGGGTTTGCCTTCAACCCCGCCACCCACAGCAAAGCACGCAGTCACACCACTGGACGGTCCCCAGTCTCCCCAAGCCCGGGGCCACCACGCAGCCTGAAGAGAAGATCCTGTTCCCTGGGCCTGGGGCTGGGGCCCCGTCCCTGCCACGTGCTGGATCCCAAACGACCCTGTGGGTGCAGACCTTTGAGACACACACACTCTCATGTACAGGTTCCACGTTGAGCCCTTTCTCGGCTTCCGGCTGAGCTGCTGAGACAAGGGTACCCGCGAGTCTTGGATGGGCCCCTCACAACTGGCCCCCCAGCACTTGGAGCTCTGTTGTTCGGAATCGGTTATGAAGGTCACCGCCCAACGCGTGTGAAAGATTAAACTAATGCATGGACTTTCTCAACTCTAAGGTTTCCTCCTGCACATACCTCTGCCTGTTCATTCTAGATGGTACGTCACTAGTGCAAACCCCGGTTACACAGCTTTAATAAATGGGGTTCGCACCTCTACTGCCATGAAGACCGCCCAGCTGGGCCCGGCCTTCCTGACCCCAGGGGAGAGCCTGATCTCGTGGTCCCCTTGTACCTACTCCCTTGCCCACCGTTCAAGGGCGACTCCATCAGAACTCTGTCTGCTGTCTGGGGAGGGTCTTGTGCCGTAATAGAACCACTGCGCCCTTCTCAAACTCCCGACCACGGCACACACTGCAGAATGACAGGGCCTGGGCGGAGAGCTAACCTCCCCAGGCAGACGGTCAGCAGAGCAATTCTTTTTGGGCCCCCCAGCTGCGCAAATATGACCAGAGCACAAGGGTGAGTCATCGAAGGTGCTGGGCGGCCAGAGCTCCACCGGCCATCTCGGCTCTTCCTCAGATGCAGGTGGGTCTCTCTTGGGTGTTCAGCATGGGTCCTGGGTAGGGGGAGGGTACACACTCTGGGCCCAGCCCTGCCCAAGGCCATGACTGCAATCCCACATTCAGAAACCTCCGCTGGGCAGGCTGGTCAACAGGCTACCTGCCCACGACTGGCAGCAGGACAAGGTGGAGGAAACGCCTGTACCAGGTGCTCAGGTCTTCGCTGGGTGGCGGCTCCCGGAGGAGGGCTCTGAGGCCCGATTCCCAGGACAGGCAGGCGCATGTCTCACCGTGCAGCACTTGCTTAGGCAGAGCTCTGCCCTGGGTTCTGAGCAGCACCCATCATGCCGACAGCTGAAGCTCTCTCTGCAGAGCAAGACGGATGGGGTGGGGGTGGGGGCACAACGAAGCCAGCAGAGCTCACCCCTCACCTGGCCGTCTGTTCACCTGCAGCTGCGTTGCAGTGGGCACCGCACCAAGATCCAGGGGGATCCTCACGGTGCCGGCGTTCGCTCCCAGAGGTGCAGCTGTCCTGGCCTCACCTTGGAGGGTCTGAGGACATTCTGAGGCTGGGGGGCCCTGACCCAGACCAGTGACTGCCGTCTTCACCCGTGCAGCCCTCCCAGGCAGCAGGAGGACAAGGGCCTTCATCCTGTGCTCCAGGACTCATACGACTCTCCCCCTGGACACCTGCTCGAGAATCTGGTGTAAAATGGAGGGTTTAGAGTTCCGAGCTGGGCTGTGACTTGAGGATTAAACAGCAGACGTCTGGTCGGGGCAGAGGTGTTTCCCGGTACCTCGGTCACTCATTCACCCAGGGTCCTGCAAGATGCCTGACTGCACGGTGCCCCGGGGGACGCAGCTGGCCCTCCCGGGGATAAGGCCACCAGAGGAACCTTGGTGTGTAAACTCTACGTCCTCCCACAGCAAAGGGCACGAATCCTGCGCCAGGTCTGGGAGCATGCATTTTAAACCAACGCCCCAGGGATTCCGACACAAGCAGTCCTCACACCAATCTGGGAGCCTCGGCCCCCAGCAGCCCAGCCCCACAGTGCCGCCCTTCCCTTCCAGACGCACTCGAGCTGAAATGCAAGGATTCGTGCAGGGAATGTTCGCTGCACCGTCGCCACGGCGGCTCTGAAACAAGAACCTGCACACGGTCTAAACATCCAACACCATGTAAATAAGCAGATCACAACATACATCATGAAATATTTCAGGGCCACTGAGAGGAATGCTAGTAGGAATAGTATTCAGCCATGAAACGAAATGAAACTGTTAGTGCTACAACCTGACGGACCTTGGAAATATTATATTAAATCCAGTGACAGAAAGAAAGTGGAACAGAGGTCCCCAGGGCCGGGGGGCTGGAGTAGGGAGTTAGTGTTGAAGGGGTGAGGTTTCTGTCTGGGGTGATGAAACAGTCTGGAGATGAAGAACACTGTGAATACACTGAATGCTGCGAAAATGTACATTTAAAAATGGGAAAAATGAAAACAAATGCTAGTCAAACAGAAGGATAGGGTGCATTTGTGTGCTAGAAGCAGAAAGTGATCAATGCACCTTGCAGAGACGTGTACGTGGAGAACCATTTCTGTTCAAAGAAAACGGAATTTCACACCGGAGCATGTGTTCACGCATGTGGGCACAGAAAGACACCTTGAAAGGCACGAACGTGTGAACAGTGGTTACCCTCGGAGTGGGATGTGGGTGCCTTACTTTAAGAGCCTTGTTCTGTTTGAATGTTGTTACTGAGAATGACAAACAAGTTTTAAAAAGTGACAGAACATTCAAATCTAGCGATAACTAAAAGAAAGGCATAATGTGACCTGAATTTTGTCATTTAGTCAAGAGCACGTCTCTTTAAAGGCTCAGCAGCGAGGCCATCCCTCTGAGCGGCCACGTCCACCGGCTGCAAACGACACCGCGACCAAGCTGGGGGTCCTCACGAGAGCCGGGTGAAGGCCCCCTGCTGCTCGGGGGGGGGCGAGAGCCCACACAGCCCCCCAGGGCCCCTCACAGCTGGAGAGAAGCTGTGTGTCCCTGACACTGCGTTTGACAGAGAAGGATGTATTTGCTTCTGAGCTGACAGGCCGTGTTTCCTCTTTAACTCGAGGCGCTGAGGCACAGGCAGCCAGCTCCTACTGGTCTTTGAAGCTGGCCTTTCTCTTCTCCACAAACGCGGACATCCCTTCTTTCCGGTCTTCCTGGTGAGAGAAGGGGAAAGGCAGAGGTGGATGGTCACTCTGCGTGGGGTCCAGGCGCGAGGCTCTGCCTGTGTCAGGGCTGCTCCCTGCCCTTGGCCGTCCACTCACTGGGTTCTGCAGCGGGATCACCTCAAAAACTGTGAATGATCCCAATTCCCAGGGGCGGCTTGGGAATGGGTATTTTTCCATTAAACACCCCCGCCCCGCCTTTGTGATGGTCACTCAGGAACCACTAACCTATGAGTCGAATAAACTCCCATCTACAGAGAACCTCAGATGCATGTACTTGGGTCATTCACCAAATCATGACCTGGATTTAGCCATGCTCTAGGTCAGGTGGTGTCCTGAGGGTCAGGAAGCAGGACACGAGAATCCAAGCTCTACCTCTGCATACCTTCCTCTGTGTGCACATATGCACACACGCATGCAATCACACACATGTGCACACACGCACCTGCACTTCCTCAAGAGCTAAAGCCATTTTTAATCTTTTATAAAACACCTAGATATTACTTTCTGATAATAAAAGATCAGTTTTAATGACTATTAAGAGAATGATTTCCTTTGAGTTACTGGCAGATATCCTAGAAAATAATGCTCCAAGGCTTCAGATTACGATAGCATAATACATTCGAGCCCCATTCCAGGTAACTGGAACAATCTAGGAAAATTATGAGTAAATGGATTGCATTTTAAATACAGGAGTTGCTGTTTAAGGGTGCAATCTGTAAGATCTTTTGTAATAGGAAATAACCCTGTGTAAGTTTCTGTACTTTTGAACTTCCACACACTGTACTTATTTGAAAAAAAATCAATGCTCAGTGATAGAACACATGTGATCCAGTTACAGGGGAAGCTAAGAGTTCTGACCAAAGAGAAATGGTATTTAGTGATAAAACCTGTAAGGAAATGCCAGGAACGTCTATGGCTGGACCATGTGTGATTCTCCACGTGAATGAGGCTTACTTACGGTAGCAAAAGTTGAATAGAAGAGTTTCTTCTCCAACTTAATGCCCTCTGTTAATGTCATTTCAAAAGCTGAAAGAGAAAACCCTGAAGTTAGGAGCTGAGATGCCAGATGTGGGAACGCAGAACTTTTTTGTGGAGGCAGGACACACCCTCGGGGACTGATGTGGACTTTGACTTCACAGATGACGTTTAAAGTACAGCCTCGCTGCTCAAATGCACCACCCCAGCCGAGATGCCCAGTGAATACTGCTCCCGGCCTCCCAGTGTCCTGCACGGGGACCTGGATGGAAGGTGGGACGGCAAACTCTGTCCAGTCACAAGAGGGCTGAGGAAGCCCACGACACTGAACTCAAAAACCACGACAAATAATTAAGGACAACACCCAGAAAACAGAACTCTGTGCAGAACAGAGTGAGTCCCGGGCCATCTTTGCAGTGGAGGTGATGCAGGTGCGAGGCTCGCGGAAGCGTTTCCTTGGCGGCACCTGTAGCTGGGTCCCTGCGGCCAGCGCCCAGCCAAGGTGACAGGTGCCTTGGGCCTTGCGGCATGTCCCCTCCCCTGCTGCACGCTCCACACGCTAGTGCCTGTGTGAACGCTTTGGCCGAGGCCGGGGGCCCGGGAGGCCGGTGAGCAGAGACGGGGGGCAGAGCAGCTCGCCGCGGGCACACACGGCTGTCCCAGCTCACCGTCCTCTTGAAAGGCGACACGGAGCAAAGGGACAGCCTCACTCCAACGCTGAGAACAGATCGTCATGTTAACACTCTAGTGATTCTGAGGAGGGGCGGTCAGAGCTGCCCTGCCGGCAGAGAGAGGACGCCCAGTCCACAGCGACAGCCGGGAGCATGCTCTCTGCCCACAGCTCATCCCCGACAGATGGGCGGAGCTGCTGGCCGAGAGGAGCCTCTTCCTCCCAGGTTCCCCAGGTGACCCTTCCCGGGCTTCCCCCGCACGCCAGCGCCAGCCCCCTGCTGCCTGTCCCCCAGTCTGGCCCTGTTCTCTGGTCCTGCTTCCAAGGGGAGCTCAGGCCATTTCAACAGAATTTGTGAGCGAACAACTAGAAACCAGAACTCTACGAAGAGCCAAAATCGAAATACCAAGAATCCTAACAATTTTTGTCGGGACCGGTTAAGATGCATAATTCTGACCCCAAATTGTCAAGCCTCACAGCTGCTGTGTGGCCTTCTCCGCTCTCCTCCCTACCTGCGTTCACTGATTCTTTGGCCATCGCTGTTACAATCTTAGAGTTGCTGGCAATTTTCTCTGCACACTTTATGGCTTCTTCCACCAGTGTCTCAACAGGAAAAATTTTGCTTACAAGACCTAAAACACAAAAAGGTAAACAACACGTGGCAGCAGCTGGTTCTCGTTCTCTAAGCCACAGCACAGGCCTCTGGGTGCCGACAAGGCAGCGGGGACACAGGAAAGGGTCCACGGTGTCCCCTGGTAGGGCCACCACCCTTGGCTGCTGCGGTCACTGAGGGTCCAGGAGAGGGCATGCCTGTGGAGGGTCTCGGAGACCCTGTTGCTGACCTTGGCTCTGGGAAGCGGGGCGGTTTAATTATTGCTCTTTAACCTGCATGCATGTCTCAGTCACTCCTTTAAGCATGTGGTATTTCAAATAAAAAAACAAAGGCAGTGAGTCTCCTGGGCTCCCAGGACACGGGAAAGCTCTGTGCTGATCACCGGTGGGAGGCCTTGGACGCAGCCCTCCCCCCTCCACTCAGCTTCCTGAGGGGGCAGCTCCACGGGAGGCTGTGGCCCGTACCTGCTTGCTTGGCATCCTGGGCCGAGATCCGGTCACCAGTGAGGACCATCTCCATGGCCAGTGACTTTCCGACGGCACGGGTCAGTCTCTGGGTGCCCCCTGCACCTGCAGGGCAGAGGGCTGCTGGGCACGGATGGCTCTGCAGCCAGGATGCACAGATGTGCTGTCCCCAAGTGCCCCAGGGCTGAAGATGGGCCCCTTGGGTGGGGTGGGTGGGCAGAACCCAGGCGTCCAGCAGGTGGGGAAGCCGGGGTAGGCTCCTTTCCACACTCGGGACCCCCTGCCTGGTGCCCTGGGTCCCCTGCACCAGTACCTCTCATGCAGAAGTCAGACTACGGACAGACACAAGGAGCTCGCGGCCCAGGGCCCCAGACCCTGACTCAACCCAACCCAGAGGGCAGCTGGGGGGCAGCCTTCGAGCACGGCTTGCTCTGCTCCAGGTGTGGGACGACGCTCCTCTCTTCCGGGTTCCCGCCTCCCCGGCCCCGCTCCCCACCCCCTCCTGCTCACTCCACGGCCTCTAGCTGGAAAGAGAGTGGTCTGCCCGGTCATCCGCCCGTGGTGAACCCCAGGGCTGCCAGACCGAGCCAAGGAGCCACCTGAGGGGGGCACCCACAGTACAGCAGACTCGGACACTGCCTCAATGCAGTGGAGACCTCAGGCACTGGGATGGGAAGACCCTGGTGGTCACCCTCAGCTGACCTCAGACACGCTCTCCTGACCCCACGGCTGCTCCCTGCCCAGCCCAGCTGGCTCGGGAGAGGCTCTGGGCTCCAGGCTCTACACCCAAGGCAGAGACCCCGTGGGGACACAGCCCAAAGTCCTCGTCAGGTGGACCGAGGGGCAGAGGTGTCACTGTTAGCCCACTGTTCCTGTCGCCCTGCCCACGGGGGATCTGATTCCCTGCTCTGAACCTGGGTGAAGCTATGGGACTCGCTCTGGCCACTAAAACGTGAGCTCTCAGTGTTGGCCCGTGGTCAGCGTGTTCTCTTCTCTGAGCTGCTGACCAATAAAGATCCAGCGCAGATGTGGCTCATAAGCAAGACTCTCTGCGGTTAGAATCCACCATGTGGCCAGCCTTTCCTATTCGTGTCGGACAAGGAACCCAGCAACTCCAGAGGAGCCGGCACAGCTCCGAGGCCCCCAAGCCACTCTCAGCGCTGCTGTGCCCACGTGACCTTAGTGTGCAGACAGGCAGTCACCGTCCAGGCTCACACGACAGCCCCACGTGCTTTTGTCTGACACTGGAACAGCTCAAATGCCCCCAAGACGCGGGCAGATTGTGGACAATGACTTGAAGAACCGATACCAAAGCTACCATCAGTCTTTACCTGGGATGGTTCCTATTAGGATCTCTGGCTGCCCAAACTGGGCTTTCTCTCCAGCATAAATGATGTCACACATCATAGCAAGTTCACAGCCACCACCAAGCTGCAAAACAGCACGAGGTTCCATGGAGGAACCCAGTCAAAAATCACTGCTTATTTGAATTTTCTATTAAAGTGAAACACAGTCTAGGGTACAGCAAAGATTAACACAGAGATGCAAATTAGTTAACTGTTCCCACAAATTACCTATACAGTGGATGTCAGCAAACTTTCTGCAAAGGGCCAGACAGCAAATGCTTGCGGCTTTGCAGGTCCTACAGTGTCTCTCGTGGCCACTCCACTCTCTGCCGGGGGGGCTCGAAGGCAGCCAGGAGGGGAGAACCGATGGCTATAACCTCTGCCCTCTGACCCACTGACCCCAGGGGAACTTTACTAAGGAATCGTGAGTTCAAATGCCCTCCTGGCTTCCCTACAGGCCACAACCAGTCCCAGAGCCTCTGAGCTGTCCAGGTGCCTATAGGAGACCCCGATGGACCAAATAGGGGAGGCAGAGCTTTCAACAGTGGTGAAAGAGGTTAGTTTACAGGGCAGTGCAGGTTGGAAAGCCATCAAAACTGCACAGAGAGCCAACACGTGTGCCCTTAACCTTGCCGTGGGGGAAAAGCACTCCCGGGGAGCCTCAGGACTGGGGGGACTTTACTAACAAAGGAATTTGAAGCCCAACAGCTGAGTCCCCACTAACACAGCTGAAACACCTCCTCCCTTTACAGCTCTTGGCTCTTCAGCATCACTAGTCAGAAAAGGCCTGCGAGCCTAGGAATGAGACTCAGGTCTCCCCCAAATAAAAATCAGTTCTACTGCACACACACAAGTACAATTCCTTCAGGTGTTCTGAGTGCAAGGAGGTAGCATGGGCGGGCACTCACGGCGTAGCCATTGACAGCAGCTATGACCGGCTTCTTGACCCGAGAGAGTCGGTCCCAGTGGCTCAAGAACTTGCTGGAGTAGCAGTCCTGGAACGTTAGATTCTGCATTTCCTTGATGTCGGCTCCAGCTGTGGTGGAAATGAGGTCCCAGTTACCAGAGCAGAGACCCCACACCAGCAGGTAGCTACTGAGTGTGCCCCGCCAGCAGGCACCAAGGGTTGCAGGGGATGGCCACGTGGACACACAGCTGGGCGGGGGGTACAGTGCAATACGCTGTGATACGAGCTGATGGAGGTGATGCAGACGGATGTGGACAGGAAACTGAGCGGAGGGGGACTCAGAAGAGGCAGGCTCACTCACTATTCACTCGCACCCGAGACGTGACTGCCCCTGAACAGACTGGTTTTGCTGGCGGGGCACACTCAACGTTAAATGTCAGACGGGCCCCTCCAAGCAGCCTGGGGTTTGGTCCGCTTTACGTAAGTAAACCCCCGAGTCGCAGAACCTTCCTGATGCATTCACGGAGGTGTAAGGCTGCCTGCCTCATGCCATGGGTGCGACCGCACACCTGGGCAGCCTGCCACCACACTGCCCGCCTCACCTGCAAATGCCTTCTCCCCGCCCGTGAGGACGATGGCCCCCACAGCCGGGTCCTCCTCGAAGGCCTGCAGCGCCTGGTTGAGTTCCATGATCAGGCCATCGCAGAGCGCATTGAGTGCCTTGGGGCGGTTCAGCTGGACCAACCCCACGTTGCTGTTCTTCCCCTTCTTGGCTGTGATGATGTATTCAGAGGCTGTGCCTGGGGGGAGAGGGGAAAAGGGGCTGTCCACTCATGGAGGCACCAAACTGGGGGGATGCACCCGTCAGTGGACAGAGTGACCCTGACAGGACCCCTGAGGGCCCCTGCTCAGTCCCTGGTGGCTGCATCATGCAGCTTGTAGCTGCATGGGTGGCTTTTACAGTGCTCTCTGCTTTCACGGACATTGGAACACTTCCTTAAGCTAAAAAAGAACCCAGCAATGAAAAGCAGCCTTCCTTCTCCTGAATGCCTTGGTCAGCGCTTCCCAGGATGTGCACTAGAGACAGCCTGGGATCCTGTAGAAACAAGGAATGAGGAAACGCCTTCTTTAAACAAATGCCAACTAGGTGAGGGCAGTTAAGCTGCAAACAGAACAGAGTTCCAGCCCTGCTGGGTGGACAGCCTGGTGGGAGGCACACAGGCAAAGGGCAACTGTCAGGGCCTGGGCGGGGGCGGTCCGCTCAGAGCTGGGGCCAGCAATGACCTGGAGAAGAAGGTTAGCCAAGGTGGTGGCTTCCTTGAATGGGGAATCAGGGATCGCGGTACCTATCCCATGCGCTTGTGGGGATGTGACTGAAATCACACGTGTAAAGGAAGCATGCCTGTCACATACAAGACCAGGAATGATGGCTGGGTACAGGCCAGGATGTAGAAGCGGGTGGTCAAAGAGAACTCAGGTAAAACCCACACGACCTGGTAGCTAGGTCAAGTGGACACACAGGTGAAGGCAGAGGCCGCAGAGATTCTTTCCCAGCGACATCGACATGGCCAAGAGTTCCTGCTAAATGCGGGGTGGGGGGGGGGTGGCGAGTGCGCTCAGGAGAGAGGAGGAGTGGCGCCCGTCTGGCTGGGGTGGGGCAGAACCTGAAAGACACACCCGGGGAGAAGCCGTGGACATGGGGAGGCCTGGGCAGGAGGCACTGCAGGACAGCACGTGCGACCCTTTCCAATTGCAGAGGCGCTAACCGCACGTTCTCTTAAAGTCTGAGGACTTTCACACCGAACGCTGAAATGGCCAGAGGTCTTGGCACTCCGTCCCGAGTCCTCAGAGTTGAGACGCTAGTGACCCCAGGGCTCCGCGAGCTCAGGCAGCAGGTGCTGGGAGGGGTCCGGCCCTGGGATGAGGGCTCGGAGGACCCCCACCGCGGGCCCGCCCCCCTCGGCCCCGCACTCACTCGAGACGAAGGAGCGCGGCGCGGGGCAGCCGGGCCAAGTGCACAGCAGGGCGCGGACGCTAGGCTGCAGGGCGCGCAGGGCGGCCATGGCTCTTGCGTGACGACAGGTCGCTCCGGCCGCCCGCCCCGCGGAGCCGCCCCCCAGCCGCGCCAGTCAGGGCCCGCCCCGCCCACGGGCCAGCATCGCGAGATCTCGCAGGTCTCGCGAGATAAGCCGGGCGGCGGAAGTGGCCGGGGCGACGGGCCTGAGGTTTAGGAATGAAGGTCAGTGTTTGGGGACAGGGGTCAGGGGGCGGGGGGAGGGGCACCGGTGTCCAGGAGGAGGGGCCGGGGCGGGGACGAGGGCTAGAGGTTCAGGTTCAGGTGGGTACCCTGGTCCGTGCCGCCTTTGGCGGACCCCAAGCCGTAGGAAGTAGCCCTGAAGACCTGAGAGCAAACCCTCCGGGCTGGCCGAGCCGTGGGGGTGGAAAGACGCGTGGACCGCGCGCCGCAGCCCGAGCTCGGGGTGTGACCGCTCGGGGCCGGCCGGGACGCCCTCGTGGTCGAGAGGGACCGCCGGGAGGCCTCTCGAGTGAGCAGGCCCGCAGTGCTGGCCCGCCGGGCTCCTGGCGGAACTGTCCGCCGGCCTGCGCCGCCTCTGTTCTTCAGGCCCCGGCAGTGCCCTTAGCCTTTGGCCCTTCCCGCCGTTTCCGGGAAACGGCGTGTGTCTGGGTGCGGGGCAAGCGTGTCGTCCCCACACCCGGGTGACTGCGCCTCGAGCCACAGCTGGGTCCCGGATTCGCAGCTGGAGGCAGTGGCTGTTGGGCATGTTAAGCCAAACTTGCCGAGGACGGGTAGACTGGAGCTCGCTAGAGCTGGGCGGATACACTTGTGACCTGAAGTCAGCCCTCAGGGCAACGTGCAGTTGTAACCAGCGCAGAAAGCCAGACTCTGACAGCGGGTGTTTATAGGACACCAAGCAAAGGAGTGGGAGACAAGCCTCAGATCCACTCAGACCAGCTCAGATAAGCCTCCGACCAACTTGATTTTTGAGGGGATTTTTTAAAAAGGGGAACAAAGAAAGAGGCTGGGATTCATCATCGTTTTATGACATTTCTGTGACATTTCTGAATCTAGTTTCAGGAGTCAGGCTGTCCCTGGTTTACATTCTCAGGCCAGGCGGTCCATGGCTGGGGGGTCTGTGAGCTCATCTTGCCCTGGAGAAACAACCTGAGTGTGTATTAACGATGATGTCTACAATGGCAATTTCAGTACATTAGCGATGTTATCAACAGCAGCCATCCTAGTCACCTGACTCTGGTTGATTAGTGCTCAGTCAGCACAGGATTGAGGTCAGAGGGAACAAGAAAGGGAATAAAGTTTTGGGTGGAGAGACGAATCATGAACTCAGTAAGGGAACTCGGCTTTAGGGGGACTTGGTTTCAATAGCACAGAGAAATCAGAGATAATACTGCTAAGCAGTGTGGGAAGGAGTTGAGAGGCAGAAGTAAGTGCTTAGACAAGGAAAAGATAAATTATTAACAAAATGCTTCCTTTTAGAGGCATCATGTAACTGATTTTTTCATTGCCAAGCACTGTGGCAAACATCCACCTTCTTATTTCTCTTCCTGTCCCATTTCGTGGTCCAGGTGCTCATGAAGTGTGTGCAGTATTATTCATAGCAGCTGCACGAGGTGGCTGAGGAACATTTTGCAACATTAAACAATTCATATCACTCTGAAATGTATGTATTTATAGGTCTAGATATAACAGGAGTGCAGCATAACACTCTTTACATTGGTAACTTGGTATCTATTGAACACTAGATTGTGAATAGTTTTATTTGTATAAAATAAGATGTAATTAAACTTTAACAATGAAATCATTAAATTACTTTGATTTATAAATTTCAAATGTTTAGACACATATTATTGGCCTCCGTTTGTATTCGTGCCCAAGTTCTGCAAATTCAAGGGTGGAGATAAAAAGATCAAGTACGTGGGAATCCCCTGGTGGTCCAGTGGTTAGGATGCTTTCACTCTGGGGTTCGGGTTCCATCCTTGATCAGGGAACTAAGATCCCACAAGCTGCGTGGGGAGGCCAAAAAAAAAAAAAAAAAAAAGAAAGAAAAAGGTCATCTACAAATGAAGAGCAAAACGGATATTTTCAGGTAAATAATAAAATCCAAATCAGAATTGAATACTCAGCAAAACTTTATTTCAGGGCTGAGGATAGACTAAAGACATTTTCATGCAAAGAGAAATATTACCAAAACTCTTTACCAAAGGAGCCTCTGTCTTAGTCTGGGCTGCAGTACTGTGACAGGTACCCAAAGGGAAATGGCTCGAATGTGAAGGAAGTTTTTTCCTAATCCCCCAGGGCTGGTGTTGAGGTCAGGTGGCTGCTATCCTTCATCAAGTAATTTAGGGACAAAAGCACAAGTGACAAAAGAAAAATATATATAAATTGGACTTCACTCAAATTAAAAATTTTTGTGTTTCAGAGGATACAATGAAGAAAGTGAAAAGCCACCCCACAGAATGAGAGAAAAAATCTTGTAAGTCATAGATCTGATAAAGGTCTTGTGTCTCGAATATATAAAGAATACTTTCAACTTGCTAACCTAAAAAATAAAACAGCCAGTTATTTTACCAGTTTTCTCTATTTTATAGAGAAAAAGGAGGAAGTTGGGAGGGGTTGTTTTGAAGAAAAGTCAGTTGGAGGAAAAGGAGAGCTCAGGGTGCTGACAGCTTCTCGTTGGCCTGGCAGCTGCGCCATCACTTTCCTGTGAGATGCAGTGAATCTCCTGTTGGTGATCCTTCTCCTTAGGTCTGTAACTGACAGTCAGGAGGTACCTGCCTGGGCTTCCCTGGTGGCGTGGTGGTTAAGAATCCGCCTGCCGATGCAGGGGACATGGGTTCGTGCCCCGGTCCGGGAAGATCCCACATGCTGCGGAGCAACTATGCCCATGCGCCACAACTACTGAAGCCTGTGCTCCGCAACAAGAGAAGCCACTGCAATGAGAAGCCCGTGCACCGCAACGAAGAGTAGCCCCCACTCGCCGCAACTAGAGAAAACCCACACACAGCAGCGAAGACCCAACACAGCCAAAAGTAAAATAAAAATAAAAATAAAAAAGGGTACCTGCCTGGGAGCTCCCTCTGCTGGCCTCCCAACTCCATTTTAAATGAGGTTTCCTTTTATTAATTTTCACAAACTCAGTAATAAAAAGACAATTAGGGCTTCCCTGGTGGCGCAGTGGTTCAGAGTCCGCCTGCCGATGCAGCGGACATGGGTTCGTGCCCCGGTCCGGGAAGATCCCACATGCCGCGGAGCGGCTGGGCCCATGAGCCATGGCCGCTGAGCCTGCGCGTCTGGAGTCTGTGCTCCGCAAAAGGAGAGGCCACAACAGTGAGAGGCCCCCGGAACCGCAAAAAAAAAAAAAAAAAAATTAGAAAATGAGCAGAGGATGAACAGACATTTCTACAATAAAGATATACAAGTGGCTGATAAGCACACAGAAAGATGCTCAGCATTGTTAGTCACTAGGGAAACGCAAATCAGTGGTATCATGAGACACCACTTCACACCTACTAGGATGGCTATAGTCAAAAAAGTAAATGTTGTGAGGACGTGGAGAAATTGGAACCCTCATACAGTGCTGGTGGGAATGTAAAATGATGCACTTTGGAAAGTCTGGCAGTTCTTCAAAAGGTTAAACGTAGAGTAACCATATGACCCAGCAATTCCACCCCTAGGTATATGCCCAAGAGAAGTGAAAACGTGTCTACACAAGAACTTGTACGTGATTGTTTATAGCAGCATTATTCTTAATAGCCAAGAAGTGAGAAAACACCCAAATGCCCACCAACTCATGAATGGATAAACAAAATGTGATATCTCAATACAGTGGATACATTAGAATTTATGAGAATATACAACGGAATATTATTTGGCAATAAAAAGCAGTGAAGTGTACTGATATGTGCTACAATACGTATGAACCTTGAAAACGTGATGCTGGAAGAAGCCAGACCCAAAAGATCACACCGTGCATGATTCTATTTATGTGAAATGTCCAGAATAGGCAAATCCACAGAGGCAGAAAGTAGCTTCGTGGTTGCCAGGGCCGGCAGAAGGGGGTAGTGGGTACTGCTAAGGGTGGGGGTTTCTTTATGGGGTGATGAAAATATTCTAAACTTGATGTGGTGTTGGTTGCACAACTCTGAAAATATATTGTAAACCAATGAATTGTACACTTTAAATGGGTGAAGTGTATGGCATGTGAATTCTAATCAATAAAGCTGTTTATAGAAATGAACTGCCTGATTTGGTTAAACCACAGGTGATGTCACTAGGCAGTTGCAGCTTCTATTGCCATAGGTGGCCCTTGGGCATCAGGAGAAGCCCAAGACTTTGTAGCAGTCTGATTGGAATGAGGTGTGTATGTGTTGGAGCTGCTGCTGGTGGCTTGAGACCCAGCAGGAGAGTCCAGCACCTGCCCACAGCCGCATGAGCATGTGGGATGGTGATGACGGACCAGCTGCAGGTCAGAGCACCGGCTGCCCCCGCTGTTGGATTCAAGCGGTAGTGCTACACTGAGGGGACAAAAAGCAGAATGCCTGGACCCCCTGTCCCCCACAACTCCTGGGGTCTAAGGTGCTCCCTCCCCCGGGGTCAGAGCACTGCCCTCTATCCCTGGCCATAAAGTCAGTGCATCACATTTCTGTGACTTGGCCTTTCCTCCGATCACCCAGGCCTTCCATCCAGGTGAGGTCAGGTGTGAGTGGGATCGGGGCATTTGTACACCTTGGCCTGCGAGGGCCACCATGAGGGCACTCAGCCACGTGGTCCCTGCCTTCATGGTGTAGAGTCCTGCCAATCAACAAGAGGCTCCAGGGGGCTGAGCCAGAATTAAGTTTAAGCCCCCAGACCCCGTTTTGGCCATTCCCACTCAGGGATGGTCAGAGCAGAATCTCGAACTTTCTAAATAGGCCTACCTAATCCCTTATCATCCTGACCTTTCCTAGGGAAAGGTTGGCTGGCAGAGAGGAAGGAGGAGGTGAGAGGGTGGAGTGGAAATCTTTGAGGCCGTCCCACCTCCTGGCAATACTGTGGTGCAGTGGGTAAGAATCCGCCTGCCAATGCAGGGGACATGGGTTCGAGCTCTGGTCCGGGAAGATCCCACATGCCGTGGAGCAACTAAGCCCGTGCACCACAACTACTGAGCCCATGTGCCACAACTACTGAAGCCCACGCGCCTAGGGCCGGTGCTCCTCAACGAGATAAGCCACCGAAATAAGAAACCTGCACACCGCAACGAAGAGTAGCCCCTGCTCGCCCTTGACTAGGGCCTTGACTAGGGCCCTTGCTGCATGGCCAGTGGCAACTGTGAAGGGATGGGAAAGCCAAACACAGGACACAGGGTAGTTTCAAAAGTGACAGAGTCAGCTGATGGGACGAGGACAGTGGGGCTGCAACCTGAGAATGTGGCGGCAGCCATTGGGCCCCGCTGGCAGCCCAGAGAGAGGCCCCAGTGTGCCCGGAGTGGCCCAGGTCCAGCAAGGAGGCCTCCTGCACTGCAGGATGAGCACACAGATGTGCTTCTCACAGCCCCACAAGGCTGCACCAGTAGCTTGATTTCAGGGGTTACACCAGGGACCTCACTGTGGGCATACCTGTGAGGGACCCAGAGACCAGTGGTGTATTTGTCTGTGGAGCTGGGACCCAAGGTCTGTAGGCTGAAGCGTCCCCAGGGTAGACCAGACCACTGGGACGTTGGCAGCAGCCCAGTGACCCCGCTGGGTTTCAGCTTAGCTGACCCTTGGGGGAACCTCACAGGAGGGAGCTACACTGAGCTGGGGACTTTGCTTCAGGTGGCAGAATGGGGGGTAAAATTTCCCCCTGCAAACAGGGACACCAGGGTCAGGGCGGCTGCACGCAGATGGGCTGTTTCATTAGAGTTGCCAGGTCGCCTGGCGTTTCCTCATTAGTCGCGGGATGTTAGGCTGAGTGACAAGGCCAGTGTCTGGCTCAGCGTTATGGCTGGTCCCAGGCCCAGCGCTTTAGCTAGGAGTTGGCGCTGCTGACCCTGCGCCGCCTCTGGGTCCAGTGGTCACTGCCATCGCCGAAGGCGCGACTCGGGCTCCCTGCCGGGCTTCGTGCCTCTCCTGCCCTGCGGGGACCGGACGAGGTGAGCCCCCGCCCGGGACGGGCACGCATGGCGTCCTCTTCCGCTGCGAGCGGGGCGCTTCATCCTGGCTCTTTCCCTGCGGGGGGGCGGGGACCGCGACCAGCGTGAAGCGCGCGGGGCGGGGTGGGGTGGGGGGGGTCACCAGCCATCTCTCGCGGGCCGCGGTGGGGTAGGAGCTTGGGGAGGCAGGACTCAGAGACGGGGGAAGGGCAGGGGGTGCTCCGCGGGTTGGGGGCTGCAGGGGTGGGGAGTGGAGAGTGAAGAGCCCAGGGCCATGGGCCCAGCAAGCAGCAAACATGCAGCAAACATGCAGCAAGCAGCACGCAAGCCACCCTCCGCTGCTGCCGGCCCCCGGGTAGCGGGCCATTGCTAGCAGTCATGCCGCGGGCACCTTGACCTGCTTGGCGGCCTGTAAGACCAGCCACCGAAACTGCTCGGGATCAGCAGCCGGTCAGCCTGCAGTCTGGGCACAAAATGGGAGAGTTTTCAGGGACTGCTTCGGGTCCACGGCAACAGCTCTCCCCAAGCCTTTCTTTGAAAGGGCAGGCATCCCTTGCATGCACATTTCATTGGAGAAACGATCACATATTTATGCGACTATTTTCTGTCTCCACTCACTGAGCTCCATGAGGGCTGGGATTCTGTCCCTGTTACTCAGGGGTGAGTCTTCACAGATTGATTATTTGCATAGGTACTGTCTTATTGCTTAAGAAGCAGTTAGATTCCTAAATCCCTTTTCACATTCCAGGAAGTGGCACTGGGTGACTGGCAGCATCCTGGGAGGCTATTCTCTGCAAACAGGGATTCCAGGAAGGGGACAGCAGGCACAGTTGGAGGTGGGTCTACTGCATCCAGTAAGCTGACCCTCCCCACTCCTGTCCACTCTTTGGCTCCCAAAATATTGGCAGCCAGGTCTGTATGCTCCACGCAGGAGACTGGAAGACTCTTCCCAGGGAGCATGACCAACCCAAGAGGAAAGACCTAGGGATATGGATGGAGGTTCCCCAAATAACAGCCTACCCAGAATCAAGCTCAAATTTGATGAGCCCCACTCACAAACAGCCATCTGGTCTACCATTCCTCATCACCAGCAGACAGACAAACATAACCTGACATCTCAGAGAGCTTCTTCCTGGAAGACAGAGCCAAAAGAAACAGGAAGAAGAACCCAGAGCACAGCAACAGAGCAGAAGCATAGCACTTCACGCCTCCAGACCAGCGAGGACAATCTCCCTGGAAGATGAAGCAAGAAGACACCCTCCCCTTTCTAAAAAGAAGCATTTGTACAAGAAGAAAGGGCTCCTGGAAATGAACACTATGACAGCAGAAACGAAAGCCTCAATGGAAGAAATCACACAGAAAGTGTCACCGGGTTGACGTGCGTTATAACAAAATAGCTCTAACCAAGGAGGTCAACGGAAGACCCGGACCAGCAATCTTGGTTCCGCGATAGTAAGCAAAGAATAGCAAACTACCGCTTTAAGCTTAAGCATAAAGCTAAGTCTATTTAAGCATAGGTACACTCCCAGAGAGGGGGAGAGAGAGAGGGAGAGAGAAAGCGGGCTGTTTCAGTGAAGTGAAGCAAGACCAAAGCAAAGTTTATCAAAGCAAAGGTACACTCAGAGAGAGAGAGAGAGAGAGAGAGAGAGAGAGTGGGCTGTTTCTGTGAATTGAAAGCAGCATTCCCGTACAGGCTTAAGGGTGATATTTATTTATTTATTTATTATTTATTTATTTATGCTGTAGCGGGCCTCTCACTGTCGCGGCATCTCCCGTTGCAGAGCACAGACTCCAGACGCGCAGGCTCAGCGGCCATGGCTCACGGGCCCAGCCGCTCCGCGGCATGTGGAATCTTCCCGGACCGGGGCACGAACCCACGAACCTGTTTCCCCAGCATCGGCAGGCGGACTCTCAACCACTGCGCCACCAGGGAAGCCCCCAGGCTTAAGGGTGCTTTTAAGGAGCATTTTGCAGGGAGGCGGGGGCGAGTGACAGGGGATCATTATTTGATCGACAGTCCCAAGCTATGTAACAAGTTTACTGCTGCGCATGCTCTCATCCTTCAATCTCTAAGAAACGCCCACGGGGGCGGGGGGCAAAACCATACATAGATTTTTTTATAATGATGGTATAATGAGTTTGGGTTTACTATAGGTTATACACCTGTCTGGTCTGGGCATGCGCAGCCCAGGGAAGTTCCCTTGTGTTACTGTGCCCCTCTTTAACAGGATAAGCTGCCCACAATATGACCATAGTTTCAACTGTTCTGGGTGGGGTCAGGGGAGAGTCCCCAGATGGTTGGGTGTGACTCGATTGCTTCTTCTTGTCTTTCTCGCCACTGTCACCTCCTTGCTGCTAAATGTCTGACTAACTACCTAACAAAAGGAGAGCAGAAACGTAAAGGTGGGAAACAGGAGAGAACACACATGAGCATTCAAGGGCCAGGCTCAAAGTCTGACAGCCTGAATTAAGGACTTTAGGAAGAGGTAAGAGTAAACCCTCAAGAGTTTGCTTAGGGATGAGTCATCAGAAACAATTGATTAGTGAAATAATCAATGACATCATTTGCCAGGATTGAAGGACAGGAGTTTCCAGACTGAGGGCCCTTTGAGTGCCCAACACAGTAAGTAACAACCGAGGGACATGGAACCACCATGCTGTGAAACTTCAGGAGAAGATCTTAAAAACTTCCAGGGAGGAAAATGTCCCCACTGCTTGTAAAGGATTAGAAATTAGAATAGCTGTGGATTTCTTCACAGCACTCCTAGGAGGGAAGAGAAAGGGAGCAATGCCTTCAGAGTATGAAGGAAGGGGATTCTGACCTAGAATTCTATGTCCAGGCAAACTACAAATCAAGTATGAGGGCAAAATGAAGACATTTTCAGCTTTGCAATATCTTTAAAAAAATGATCTCCCAGACACCTCTTTTCAGCTTCACCAAAACAGGAAAGTGAATCCAAGAACAAGAATTGGCTGAGGAGGGCAACACAGGGAGCGAGAAGGGCTCCTCCTGGAGAAGGAGGAACACCCCAAACAGAAAGACTACCTACCCAGCCTGGGAGCTAGCTCCTCTCCCTGACTACCCTCACCCCACAGGGAACAGGTGGCCACGGAAAGTCCACGGAGGCACGGGTGTGCCGTGGTTTGGAGCAGCGGTACCCAAGTGTGGCTGAGAAGGAATGATGTGCCCTAACTGGGTTTACAGGGAAGCCTGAGGACCCTTTTAGCAGAAGGCAGGAGCTTTCTAATCCCTGCAAGGCAGTAGGGGAGACCTGCGGGAACTAGAGGAATTCTCCAGAAATGCCGCAGGCTTGAATATGTCTTCCTCTCCTGGGGCCGGAGGGGGAGGGGGGGACGTAAGACTTGTTTCTCCATTTACCGTTTATCTTGAACTTTGTACTTTATGTGTGCTGCATCCTGTGTTTGTAGACTTGTGACTGTGTATATACACACACACAACACACAAAAGTGTCGTCGCCTGGAGGCTTTCTCCCCGTCCCGCCCTGACATCTCAGCACCCACCGTCCACGCGCTCCACCGGGTCGGGAGGTGACGGCGCTCGCCTCCGCGTCTGAAGCTAGGAGGCTCCTCCTCCGCCTTCTGGTCGCCGTCCCCACGTCTTCTTAGGAAGGGGACACAACCCGACTGGCCAGCCGGCCGCCCCGATTCTCCCTCGGTGGGGACGCTTGCCCACACCGGCCGGTACCGGGGGATACTCACGGACCCTTCCGCACTCGCCCTCGCCCTCCCCGGCGGCCTTCCGCTACCATCCTAGGGCGTGGGCCAGACCCATAGGGGCAGCCCCAGGCCCAAACCAGAGGGGCGCGCGGAGCCAAGGGGGGCCGACGCGGGGGACAGCCTTGCCCCACGCCCCTTGCTCCACCTCCAGTCCCGCCTTCCGCCCCGCCCCGGGCCCCCTTCCTCTTCTGGCCCCACCCCGCGCCCCCATCCACTTCCGGCCCCGCCCCAAGTGCCCTGCCCCGCCCCGTGTCCCCGCCCCGCGCCCTGAGCCCCTGTCCACCTCTGGCCCCGCCTTCTGCCCCGCCCCGAGCCCCTTCAAACTCCGGCCCCGCCCCGCGTCCCGGGCCAACTTCGTGTCTCTTCCCGGCTCTCCGAGCCTCCGAGCGGCGGGGACGCGCGGGAACTCCCCGGGACGGCGCGATGCAGTCGAGTGGCCGTCAGGCGGAGGCCCCTGGCCGCGGCCCGCGGGTGCTGGTGGTGGGCGGCGGCATCGCGGGGCTGGGCGCGGCGCAGAGGCTCTGCTGCCACCCGGCCTTCCCGCACCTGCGGGTTCTGGAGGCCACGGCCCACGCCGGTGGCCGCATCCGCTCGGAGCGCAGCTTCGGTAACAGCCCTCCCGGAACTGCTTCCCGGAACTCCTTCCCGGACCCCCTTCCCAGAGCCCAATCCGTGCCGCCAGAGCTCTGCCGTCTCCTGGCTCTGCCTGCGTCCGGGGTTAAGCGACCCGGAACCCTTATCTGGCCCCTTGAGTGAATCCTCGCACTGCTTCAGTTAATTAACCAAAGTTCACTGGTCCCCGAAACTCAGCTGCCCGCATGAGCAGGGCCGGCCCCTGCCGTGCATGGGGAACCCGTGGCAATGCACAGTTGCCCCCGGTTCTGGCCCCGCAGGTAGCTCCCCCTCCAGCCTCCAGGTCGCCCCTCCCGGGTGTTCCTCTTAAACTAGGTCTGATGGGCCCTGCCGGGAGAGTCTGTGGTCCTCAGGGACCGTGCGGGCCTCCGGCTGATTTTCAAAGCATATTTGGGAAGGGCAGGGCTCCGTGTACAGAAGAAGGGCTCAGGTGGGGGAGCCTCACAGTGGCCTCTCCTGCTCCCTCCCAGGTGGTGTGGTGGAGGTGGGCGCTCACTGGATCCATGGGCCCTCGCAGGGCAACCCCGTCTTCCAGCTGGCTGCCAAGTACGGGCTTCTGGGGGAGAAGGCATTGTCGGAGGAGAACCAGCTGATCGAGACCGGGGGTCACGTGGGCCTGCCCTCTGTGTCCTATGCCAGCTCCGGGGGAAGTGTGAGCCCTGAGCTGGTGGCGGAGATGGCCAGACTGTTCTACAGTCTCATAGACCAGACCAGGGAGTTCCTGCATGCGGCTGAGATCCCCGCCCCCAGTGTCGGGGAGTACCTCAAGAAGGAGATCCGCCAGCACATGGCCGGCTGGACAGAGGAGGAGGAGACCAAGAGGCTCAAGCTGGCCATCCTGAACAACTTGTTCAACGTGGAGTGCTGTGTGAGCGGTACCCACAGCATGGACCTGGTGGCCCTCTCACCTTTCGGGGAGTACGCTGTGCTACCAGGGTTGGACTGCACCTTTCCTGGGTATGTGCGCGCCCCACCCACCCAGACCCCTCCGTGCCTCCCAGGGGTCCCTACCCGTACCTCAGGCCAAGCTTTGGCAGGCAGGGGATGGGTGGGAGAGACATGGAGCTGTTTGTCTTCCCTGTTTTAGGGAGATTGGTCATTTACTTCCCTAGTTTTGCTCACTTACGAAAAAGAAAAGAATTGTTCTCAAAAACAAGAGATTAAGGGCTTCCCTGGTGGCGCAGTGGTTGAGAGTCCACCTGCCGATGCAGGGGACACGGGTTCGTGCCCCGGTCCGGGAAGATCCCACATGCCGCGGAGCGGCTGGGCCCGTGAGCCATGGCCGCTGGGCCTGCGCGTCTGGAGCCTGTGCTCCGCAGCGGGAGAGGCCGCGACAGCGAGAGGCCCGCGTACCGCAAAAAAAAAAAAAAAAGAAGAAGAAGAAAATGCATCTTGTAATGCGTTGTTCCTCCCACATTTAGGAGGCCTCCTGCTTGTAAGCACTGTGCGGGGGCTTCAACCTCAGAGATGGGCAGACAGGCCCTCCTCTGTGTCAGTGTGCCTGTTCCCCCATGGGGCACTCACAAGACTCTCCAGGACTGCCCTGCACAGGGAGGGCACTGTGACCAGGCAGATGCCCAGAACAAGAGCCCTGGGCTTGGTGAGGAGGAACCTGCTCTCCACAGGTTACCTAGGCAGCTTCGCATCCCTTTGCTCATTTAATCCTCCCATGAGACCCCCTCCCTCCCTGCTCTCCTCCCTGGCTGAGCCAGGCCCCCAGGCCAAGACCACAGCCCCTTGCAGCTCCTTGATCTGGTGTGAGCTTGGAGGGCTTGTTTCAGAGACTCACCTCCAGGGCCTGGTCGAACCACGGGACACCTCTGTCTCTCCCAGAGGCTACCAAGGACTCACAGACCGCATCATGGCCTCCTTGCCCAAGGACGTGATGGTTTTTAACAAGCCAGTGAAGACCATTCACTGGGATGGGTCCTTCGAGGAAGCTTCTGCTCCTGGGGAGACGTTTCCGGTGCTGGTGGAATGTGAGGATGGAGGCTGCTTCCCAGCGCATCATGTGGTCGTCACCGTGCCATTAGGTAAAGCCTCTCCAGTTCCCATCCCAGGGACCCCTGGCCTCTGGCTTTCTTCAGCCTCATTGGCTCTGGGGCGTTTGTTGGCTGCTAAGCCTGCGTTTTCTTTCTGAGTTTAGGACAGAGTTACTTGGTTGTGCTTTGTAGCAGTCGAGTGCTTTGGAATAAAGTTTCACAGGAAGAGAAAATGCAGGGCAGCAAGTGTCTTGCTCCTTTTGGAGGTAATTTATGGAAAGGTTGGGAGGTTCACCAAACTGCAAACTGCTTCCTTAGCGGTGGAGAGGGCGTGAAAGCCAGGTCTCAAGTTTAGGTCCCGGTGGTAATTGAGGAAGGAGTCGTGTGTATAATCCTATTTACTTCCAGATCTGATGCTTCACACGCAAGTCTTGGAGTAGGAGCGGGCAGTTGGGTAAAAGGTGGAGATGGTTGAAAGCAAGTCTGTGCCTGCTCATCTCATTTACTCCTGAGGCAGCCGGGGACACATCTGCCCCATCCCCATTGGACAAATGCAAACAGAGATAAGTCACTTAATTGCCCAAGTTCACAAAGCTAGCAGGTGCCAGAGTGGATGGAAGATGAAGGGCAAGAGTCTCTGCCCACCTCCCCCACCCCCACCCCCACCCCCACCCCAAGGGCGGTGGCCGCAGGTCCCGCCTGTCCCCTCGCAGAGAGTTGGGTATGGATAAGCTTGCTCAGTGCCCGGCTCCTTTTTCCCACGGTGGAAGCACACCAGACGTGTTAGCACAGTGTTCTGCTGCTCCTTCGTTTCCGAATCAGCACAGACAGGTCTATCGTGGTGTGTTTTCTCTTACATGGACGGCCTTGTTCATGCACAATTGTGGTGCGTGGTCACTGAAGCTGCTGCAGTCAGTAGGTGCATCGCTACGGCTGTGTGGTCACTGTTCACAGGGGGCCAGGCACCTGTCCCGTTTGTTCTTCACAGCCACACTGTGTTTTCTCGTACGTAGGTGTCGTTACTTGATACTGATGCAAATTTAGATGGTTTTCACTTGTTCTGTTGCACACAGTGTTGTACACGTGTGTGTTTAAAAACACTTGTGGGCACATATGTGTAGGATCAATTCCAGTAGCAGGAACTACTGAGTTGAAGCTCTGCACTGAGAGGGCGGCCGTGGAGGGACGGTCCCCTCTGTGGATGCTCACGGCTGGTGCCTTGTTTCCTGTGGGGTTGTTTGCCCTTTTCTTGCAGACCTGCGAGGTTGGCTTGTGCTGCGAATGTTTCATCTCCTCGCGGTTTGACTTTGGGCTGAACCTGCTTAATTTTCAGGTGGCTTCTGGGTAAAGCCGGTATGTCTCACTGCCCCTCTAAGCTAACCCTGGGCAGACTGAGAGGCAGAAGGCTCAGGGGGGAGAACTGTCCCCACAGAGGAGTCCGGGGGCCATGCGACCTGTTCCTGCCTGGCCAGGTGTTCAGGGGGCCTGTTGTGTCCCTCCGCTGAGGTGCTGGCCAGGATTCCCGATGGCCAGCCTGCGTGGGTCCCAGACACCTCTTTCTCTGACTCCTGTGACGGGGTCAGGGTGCCTTCCTGTGGCTGTCAGTTCTGGTTTAAGCGATTGACGTGGTGTAAACTGAGTCTACTTATGAATTCCAGGTTTTCTTAAAGAACGTCTGGACACCTTCTTTGAGCCACCGCTGCCCACCGAGAAGGCGGAAGCGATCAGGAAAATAGGCTTTGGGACCAACAATAAAATCTTCCTGGAGTTTGAGGAGCCTTTCTGGCAGCCAGACTGCCAGCACATCCAGGTGGTGTGGAGGGACACGTCGCCCCTGGAGGATACCGCCCCCAAGTTGCAGGATGCCTGGTTCAAGAAGCTTGTTGGCTTTTGGGTCCTGCCTTCCTTCGGGTACATGCTCTTCCCAGGTTTCTCCAAGGAAACCTGGTGTTAGCTCTGCGTGGGGCCCAGCGCTATGTCGATTCTCTGTGAGGTGTTTCTGGAGAGTTTGAATGGGTAGGGATCCCAAGGGCACCTTGAGTGGTGAGACAGACACCCTGGGCCCACCCCTTGCAGGGACAAATGGAGACCCACTGTGTGCAGCTTGTCAGCATCTCTTGGGACCTGGAACGTGTAATAAATACTTGCAGTTGTTTTCCTTGTAAGAGACACACTTTGCTCATTTACAAGAAAGTGTCTGCCAGATACCCAGGCCCAAATGCCCCTGGCAGCCGAGCCAGGGTCCGCATGGTGTGCCCCGTCCCCTCCGGCCCGTCACGCGGGGTATTAGGAGGACACGCACCCGAGGGTCAGGACTTGATACGGTTAGTGACTCGCTGCCTCACGGGACACTGCAGTGGTGGGGCATTTCCCAGTGCGTGTGGGTGGCAGGGAAGCCACCGGCTCTGTTCATAGGTTCTGTCGAGTCCCCGAATGTGCTGGGGGTGGCCGTCCCCACCGGCGCTCAGTTGTGGAGACAGAAGGAATCGTCTTAGTGCCCCGAGAGTTCTGACCTTGCAGACCCCATGTTGAGGGGCCCTGGGAGTTCGCGGCCACACTGGCGGAGCCACTGGCCCTGGTGGAGGCTGTCTGGGTGTTGCGGGTCTGGTCCCAGCGCTGCTTCTCTCCAGCAGGGCCAGCCAGGTGCTCTGCGGCTTCATTGCAGGGCTCGAGTCTGAGTTCATGGAGACGCTATCGGACGAGGACGTGCTCCTGTCTCTGACACAGGTGCTCCGCAGGGTGACAGGTACCGACTGCAGGGGCCATGCCGCCTCCTGCCCTGGTGGCTGGTCTCTGACAGGAACGAGACCTCTCACCAGACAGGAACTGGGTTCAGCCCTGAGTGTCCGGGGACTGTCCTTCCCATTAGTGCATCACTAAGAGTTCTTGTCTCTGAGGGACACTTCCCACTTCTCTTTTCTAAAATTTGCCACGAAGATGAACGCAGTTGTCCCTAATCAGAGCTTCACAGACAAGACGCTGAGGCTTGGGAAAGGCGGCGGTGCCTGTCGGGGGCTCTGCTTCTCGGGCCTCATGCGGGGAGCCCCTTACTAACACCCTCTGGGCCTTGGTTTTCTCCTGGGCAGTATCTCTCGCTTTTAGCTGCTAAGAGTCCTTAAGGTGAGAGGCTCCTTGGTGTTGCTGTTGTTGTTTTTTTTTTAATTAATTAATTAATTTACTTTTGGCTACGTTGGGTCTTCGTTGCTGCATGGGCTTTCTCTACTTGTGGCGAGCGGGGGCCACTCTTCATTGTGGTGTGTGGGCTTCTCATTGCGGTGGCTTCTCTTGATGCGGAGCACGGGCTCTAGGCGCGCAGGCTTCAGTAGCTGTGGCATACGGGCTCAGTAGTTGTGGCGCATGGGCTCTAGAGCGCAGGCTCAGTAGTTGTGGCGCATGGGCTTAGTTGCTCGCGGCATGTGGGATCTTCCCGGACCAGGGCTCGACCCCGTGTCCCCTGCATTGGCAGGCGGATTCTTAACCACTGCACCACCAGGGAAGCCCCAGAGGCTCCTTGTTAATGCGAGTGTCTCTTGGTCTAGGGAATCCCCGGCTCCCCGCGCCCAGGAGTGTGCTGAGGTCCCGCTGGCACAGTGCCCCATACACCCGGGGCTCCTACAGCTACGTGGCCGTGGGCAGCTCTGGGGACGACCTGGACCTGCTGGCCCAGCCCCTCCCTGCGGACGGCAGGGGTGCCCAGGTAGGACGCAGCTGCCTGGCGAGGGCACTGGGGTCCCGCTGAAGGCCCAGGACCCGGGATAGGTCCCACGAAGGCCAGGGATGCTGGGTGCGATCAAGTAGGGGGCTGGGGCCCTGAGACTCAGAGTCCATTTTCTTTTTGAAACTAACAGTAATTTTACAATGTGTTATTTTTATCAGAATTATACATACATGTGGCTTAAAGCGTCAGAGGATTCTATGGTGCTGGCTAACAAAATAAAATAAACAAAATACAGCACTCTGGTGGGGGGCATGCCGTTGCCCCTTCCCAGACTGTTCTTCAGGCTGATTCTGATCTCTAAATAACAGGCTTATGCTACCACTGTTTTAAAGCCATTTTATAAAATCGAAGTATAGTTGATTTACATTGTTGTGTTAGTTTCAGGTGTACAGCAAAGTGAGTCGGATACGCACACACACACACGTATTTTTTCTCAGGTTCTTTTCCATTATAGTGCTACCACTTTTTACAAAACATCTAACTGTGTAAAACTTTAAATGTTACAAAGGTTGGCAGAACCTTTGGGTTCCTGTCTCCAGCTTCACAGCTGTCTGTTCCTGGTGTCTCACTGCCCTGGCCTCACCCATACCTGTTACTAGGCATGTCCCACAGGTGATGTCATTTTGTTTGCAGATATTTCAGTGTGCGTCTCTAAAAGATCAAGGACACAGCACTGTTATCACACTTAAAAATTCACAATAGTTGCTCCACATCATCCAACATTCTGTGTTCAGTTTTCTAAGCCTTTTTCTTTTTTGGCTGCGCCTCGAGGCACGTGGGATCCTAGTTCCCTGACCAGGGATCGAACCCGCGCCCCCTGCACTGGAAGCGTGGAGTCTTAACCGCTGGACCGCCAGGGAAGTCCCTCTAAGTGCTCTTTGATTTTTCAGTTTTAAGAATTACTGATTGAATTCTCACCATAGCACATAAAGTTTTAGCTTTCTTGCACTCATCTGCCCACCCAGCCCTCGGACCTCTCCCCACCCTCCAAGGTGTGACGCAGTAATTTTGCTAAGACTGCTACTCACTGTTGACACATCCTGTGGAAACAACCACTTCTCTGGGCCGATGGATTCTGTAGGTGGGCACCATGGGACGGTTGTTTCTGCCCCACGACATCTGGGGTCTCAGCTGGGAAGATGACGGGCTTGGGGTGACTCAGGGCTGGGGCTGGGGTCATCTGAGGCTGCCTCTCTCATGTCTGTCCTGAGCATGGCTGGGACGCTGGCTGGAGCACCTGCCCCAGGCCTCTCCATGTGGCTTCCTCACAGAGTGGTGGCCGTCACGCTACCCTGTGGCCGCCTGGGGCTCCAGCGCAGGCCTTCTGGGGAGGGGCAGCTGCATCGCTCCAGTGACGGAGCTGGGAAGTCAGGAAGCACCACTCCTGCCACACCTGCTGGACAAAGTGGTCAGGAACCCGCCCAGATTCAAGGGGCCGGACACAGACCGCACTTTCTATGGGAGGAGTGTCCAAGGATTTACAGCCGTGTAAAGCCCCACGTTGTGGTGTAAATGCTACTTGGAGAGCCATGTCCCTTAGGGTTTTGAAGACGTTCTCCAGCGTTGCTGCTGGAAGCCTGAGGCCGTTCTGATGCCTTTCTTCCCTGTGTCACCTGGTTTTCAAATCTCTGAGGAAGCTTGAATGAGCAGGAAGCCCCACGCTCACGCTCACTCCGAGCCCAGCGGTGCTGCCTTCTGGCACACATTCACTCGTCTGGGATGCTCTTGAATTACCTCACCGTGGTTTTTTTTTTTTCCTTTTTCTTTTTCTGGATTTCTGGTTGGATGGTGGGCTTCTGAGTTGGCCCTTGAATTTTCTTATCTTTTTCCTGCTGATTTCTGTCTTTTTGGTTTTTCGCTCTGTGTTTGGGGAGGAGTGTGTGAGGCTTGTGGCCGAGCCCTGGCACCCACCCTAAGCCCATCCTTCTTTGCAGCTCCAGGTCCTGTTTGCAGGGGAAGCCACACACCGGACGTTTTACTCCACCACGCACGGAGCTCTGCTGTCCGGCTGGAGGGAGGCTGACCGGCTCATCGCTCTGTGGGATTCGCAGGCACAGCGGCCTGAGCCTGGCTCTGAGCTCGGCTCTGCTCCCCCAGTTCCCGGGTCCCGGGGAGGCTGGCCCCACCCTTTCCTTTGATGGACAAGGTTCAGTCGGGCTTGGGATTTGGGATGTTAATGTCACTGGGGTCAGCTCCCTCCTTTCCCAAGTCGCTGGAGTCCGGCCAGGGCTGAGCTTGAGCTGAGCGTGAAGTCTTCCTGGAGAAGGGAGGGGTGGGATGCTGTTGCTGATGTGGTTGGAAGAACATAAACTGTGTAAAAGTGTCCTTTGTCCAGAGTCGTCCTTATGCCTCGGAGATGCAGCATGGGTTGCTCTGTCCTCATCGTGCCCCGGGCTCCGGTCACTGCAGGGCCCTGTGCCCCCAGCACGTGGCCCGCCTACCCTGGCCACCCTGGACCCTGGGTGTGTTCACGGGTGTCTGAATTCTCGTTGCTGGTGGCAGCAGAGCCAGTGGACCTCCCTGTTGTTCAGGCACTGGCTGCCCTACGGTCTGGGCGAGGGCCAGTGAGTGTGAGACAGGAGTGCGCGGGGGAGGGGCGCCCTTTTCTGACCCGAGGGCCCAGGGCTTTCTGGAGGAGGTGAACAGTGAGGCCTGAAGGGTGCAGAGGAGTGGGTGCCCTGGGCGGCATTGCTGTGAGCGTGTGAGGGTGCGCTGGGCAGCGCTGGGGTGAGCATGTGAGGGTGTCCTGGGCGGCGCTGGGGTGAGCGTGTCAGGGTCTCCTGGGCAGTGATTGGGTAGATGGTGGGGAGTGTGTCAGGGGCCTGGGTGCTGTGCTCAGATCCTCCCATCTTCCCTCACTGCATCCTCAGAGCCCCAGGGAATGGGCTGCACGGCCCCCATCTCACAGCTGAGGAAAGGACAGAAGCCTCAGGTGAGGGTGGCAATGGCGAGTCTCATGGCTGCCACGGCAGAGCTTGGGCATCTTTCCAGGACCGTCCCGGGGAGGCGGTGCAGTTGGAGGCTAGCCTGTGCAGGGAGGTGCAGGAGCTGCAGAGGCCGGGACTCCATGTGGCAGGCACGGGGCCCACCGGCCTGGCACCCACCGGCCTGGCGCCCACCGGCCTGGCACCCACCTCGAGGTCAGTGGCTCCTGACCCTCCTCAGACCTTGGGCTGCAGGGTGTGTCCTGCTTCGGGTTGGGGCCCTGGCTCCCTGGAGGAATATATGCATGCCTGGAGAACTGCCTCTGGGCTTCTCTTCAGCCCCAAGTGGCCAGGCTCTGGGCTGTGGTGCCAGGCACGCCTTCCATCCTCCATCCTGGCACCTTCTTATCGACTTCTCATCTTGGGTCAAATCGCCCTCCCAGGGACCTTCCCTCTGCCCCCAGAGGTCTGTCTGTGTGTCCACTGCTTTGTGTCCCTGGAGTTGTCTCACTTGGGGCACCTGCCTGTCAGACAGCTGTGAGAGAAATCTGGGCTTCAGGAGGGTTTTTATTTTCGTTCTTTGGTCCTAGGGCCATGGAAGAACACAGCGTGCATCAGGCACAGAGTTCTGTGTTGTTGATGTCTCAGGTTTCATGAGTCTGGGTGCAGGACTCAGGCTGTCTGGGCTGGCTCAGGAGGGGTGCTGGGAGGCCTGGCAGGAGGCCCAGATGGTCTCAGTCAGCCACCTGGAGGGCTTGTCTCAGCCCCAGGAACTATTAGCTCTGAGTATTAGGAGGTTTAAGGCCATCAAGATGACAGTAATGATATCTTTGTGCTGAGAATCTGAGCATCTTTGGAGTTTTAGGAGCTTGTTTAAAAAATTCCATTAGGGCTTCCCTGGTGGCGCAGTGATTAAGAATCCACCTGCCAATGCTGGGGACACGGGTTCGAGCCCTGGTCCGGGAAGATCCCACATGCCACAGAGCAACTAAGTCTGTGTGCCACAACTATTGAGCCTGCGCTCTAGAGCCCATGAGCCACAACTACTGAGCCCATGTGCCACAACTACTGAAGCCCACATGCCTAGAGCCCTTGCTCCACAACAAGAGAAGCCACTGCAGTGAGAGGCCCGTGCACCGCAATGAAGCGTAGCCCCCGCTCGCCGCAACTAGAGAAAGCCCATGTGCAGCAACGAAGACCCCACGCAGACAAAAAAAAATAAAATAAAAAATTACATTATTGTCATACTCTTGTAACTCGAAGTGCAGTCAGTAGTTACTCAGACTTGAGATATAAAGTTAAAATCTGGTGGCCTAGTGGTTAGGACTCTGGGCTCCCACTGCCATGACCCAGGTTCAACCCCTGGTTGCACAACTCAGATCCTGCAAGCCATGCTGCACGGCCAAAAAAAAAAGTTAAAATCTGACTACATTTATACAGAGTATTGGAACAGTGAAGGGAATTTTGAGGCTGTTTGTACTAATAGGTTTAATTTAGCAGAACTGCAGTCAGTTTTTGCAAAGGGTTTGTTTGTTACATTAAAATCCAGAGTACTTAAAAAAGGATGTTACACTTGTAAGTTAAATGTTAAATATCTGAAAAATTTTGACCAAGTTTGTAAAAAGGGACCAAACTGACAGCGGACTGCTAAATTTTGTTACTTATGCTCAGGATACGCTTAGGAAGAACCAGGATTTTTTAATTTAATGAATTACTAAACCCTGTACCCCGATAACCCCCGGGACTGCGTGGGTCCGCCCCTGGCTCGGAGCCACGCCCCTGGTTCATAGCCCCGCCCACGGGCCCCCGCCCCCTCTCGGGGTCCGCCGCTAGAGGCAGAGTCTTTCGCGCACGCGCGGGCCGCGCTGCGGAAGCTTGGAGCGTCGGAACCCTTGTGTGGGTCGTGGGCCCGGCGGAGAAGTCCGTTGATGGAGCGGTCCGCGGCGCTGCGCGGAGCTCGGGACGCGGCGCCATGAGGCTCACCACGCGCGCGCTGTGCGGCGCCGCCCGGGCCGCCTGGCGGGAGAGTTTCCCCCTAGACGGTCGCGACGTGGCGCGCTGGTTCCCGGGCCACATGGCCAAGGGTGAGGTCCGGCGAGACGCGGCGGGGCCCACGCTGTTTACCCGGCTCTTCGCGGGTCGCCCGCGAGCGGGGAGGGCGGGGGTCGCAAGGCCCTTCTGCCACTCGGCTCCTGAAGCCTCAGTTTACACATCTGCTTTGGAAAAGATAGATTCCTGACGTTACTTTGGAGACTAGATGAAGTAGGGGTAGGAAAGCACTTTACAAGTTGTATTCAGCTATTCAGTCACCTCAAAACCTTTGAGACGTAGATCGAGTTTGTTGTCTTCTGCCCAAACCTCTCTGGGAGTTTCTTACCGTTTATCTGTCAAAGTTTGGCCCCAAGAAGACATGTAGGGCGGGTCCAGCCCTTCCCCGTGTGACGGATTGCCACGCTCCCCCTGCTCCCGCCCCCTTTGGCGCCTGCTCTGCCAGGCTCGGTGACGGGTGCTCCGCGCGTCGGTGCTCGGGAGGGACGGGGCGCCCGCGGGGGGCGGCATGTGGGGTGAGGTGAGATGTCTGAGGATGTGCATAAATGACAGGGCTTGGCTGTGGGAGGGGAGGCTGAGGGGCGGTGTCACTGCTGAGCCGCAGAAGAGGAGCATTGTTGTGTTCCTAGTGCGGGGTGAGTTCAGTGCCTTGTGTGTGCGTCGTCCAGGGTGAGTGGCTGAGGTTGGTACCTACACCATCGTCATCTCCACACAGTACTGAGGGCCCCATGAGTCAGTTAGTCAGTGTTTCTCTGCTTTATAAAGACCCATAGAGGTTAAATATTCCACCTAGAGTCGCCCACTTGTGGAAGTGGTGTAGACGGATGGGCTCTGACCTCACCCTGTGATGTGCAGGTGTCCCTCAGGCAGGGACCTGAACTTTCTCTCCTCAGCCACCAGGGTTGAATTTGAAGGAGACACAGTTATTGTTTAATAGAGCACTGCACTCAGATGTATTCATTTTAGGTTGTTTATGATGGTGTGTCATTCTTGACAGTTCAACTTAAATCTTCTACCTCTCTTAAAAGGCCATGGACCCCTTTCTTCCCTTAAGCGTCCTTCTTCTGTTTTCCAGGGCTGAAGAAGATGCAGAGCAGCCTAAAGCTGGTGGACTGTATCATCGAGGTCCATGATGCCCGGATATCCTTTGGTGCTTGTGACATTGTGACTTATAATAAGCAACACATATTTGGTCTGTGTCCTGGTTCTGGCACAGAGCTCCTGAAAGTCTTGGAATTTCCTAAGTGAGGAGCTCGTTAAGGTGTCTTTTGTTATGTTAATGAGGTGATTTTGGAAAAGACCCTAAGTCACCTAAGGTGGGGAGCTGGTTGCTGGGGGAACCAACCTTGATATGGGAGCCTTAGAACTTTCAGTCCTACCCTCTGACCTTACGGAAAGGAGAGGGGCTGGAGATAGAGTTCAGTTACCCAAGGCCAGTGATTCATTCTGTCCTGCCTGTGTAGTGAAGCCGCTGTAAAAACCCAGAAGGTTGAGGGGTGGGCTGGGGACAGCTTCTGGGTTGGTGAGGTGTCGAGATGCAGGCATAGTGGCATATAGAGGGAATGGAAGCTCCGGGTCCCTTCCCCGTCCCTCGCCCTATACATGTTTTCCATCTGGCTATTCCAGAGTTAGGTCTTCTTATAATAAGCCTGATCTAGTAAGTAAAATGTTTCTCTTAATTCCTTGAGCCAGTCTGGCAGACTGATATTGCTAGGACCCAAGGAGGGGGTCGTAGGAACCCTCCTTCCATAGCCCGTTGGTCAGACAGCATGTTGGTTGTCACCAGGTGACAACCTCGACTTGCAGTTGGTGTCTGAAGTGGGGGGTGGTAGCAGTCCTGAGCCCTTAACCTGTGGGGTCTGATGTCATCTCCAGGTAGATAGTGGCAGAACTGAGTTGAATACTAGGACACCCAGCTGGTGGTGGTGGAGGATTGCTTGGTGGTGAGGGACGTCCCCCAACCCCATTGGCATTGGGTGCAGAACTGTAGTGCAGGGGAGACCCTCCTGAGTCAAGCAGGAGGCATTCCTGGCTTGTTACCTTGTTTCCGTCTACCTCCTCTGGTCCCTGCTCTGGTCCAGTCAGCACCACAGTGGTCAGCGGCGTCACCTGTCATAATTATTGGCATTTGAAGCAGTGGTTCTCAGTCCTCGTTACGCACGAGAATTCCCCCAGGAGGCTTTTGAAAATACCGATATCTGGGCCCCTTTACAGGCCAGTGAACCAGAATCTCTGTGGGGCCCAGAAAGCTCCCCTTTGATACGCAGGTGGCATCGTTTCTCTCAGACCTCTGCCTGGCACGCCCAGGCCTTCCAACCCAGTCCAGGTGGGATATGAAACCTCCATTAAAACGTTCCTGCCAACCAGACTTTTCCCGCTGTACTTGAGGCGTGGATTGGCAAGATGTAACCATCTCGCTCAGTATACTTTTCAGAGTCTGCTTTTGTTGTACTTAGCTGTGTTTAGATTTTCCTTGTATGGCAAAGGTGTTGGCTTGAGAGTCATTGCCATCCCTAGGGTGGAGGGCGAGGGACTGTTTTCTCTGTTTCAAAGGCCTGTGGGAATTTCTCTACTGTAGGCTAAATGTATCAGTTCGTACGATACCTCATGCCAGTCAGAAGGGCTTACTGGCAGTTATATGTCTGATTATTGGAAAACAATGAAACCTGCCCTTACTGCTCCGTGTGCTGTGATGAGAGGCCACCTCTGCTCCTTTAGTCTCTAGACGTTCTGATTTCTCCTCCAGGTCGGCGCCGTGAGGGAGTCTGGAGGCTTTCAGCGTTATGAATTAGCACAGGCTTGGTTAACCTCTGAGGGAAGAGGGCTGTTTACGGAAAGTCCCTTTGTTGTGTGGGTGAGGACACAGCACTTGACTGGGTGCCTAGACCCAGGGCACGTTGAGGCCTTGGCCTCGTAGTAGACAAGCACCAGGTAGGGGCCGAGTGCTCACGAGATGAAGACACAGACAGACCTCCCTCCTGCCTGGGTCCGTGTCACAGGAGGTGGCACTTGGCAGTGAGCGCCAAGGGCCCCTGGCTGAGGGAAAAAGGGCCTGCCCATGGCAGTAAGGAGGCAGGTTCACTGGAGGTCTTCGTGGGAACTCCAGAGGGTGGCGGCGGTGGGTGGCGGCGGTGGTCTGACATATACTAGTTAGGACTCTGTGGGAGGGACTTTTTTTGAGCCATCAGATCATTTTGGCAACTGAACAATGGTCTAGTCGTAAAACCTTCCAGTGAGCTTTGTTTTTGCCACCGTCGTTCCTGTTTGAGAAGCCACTTGAGAGCCACCGCCCTGTCTGTGCTCTGCCTCTTGTCCACAGGAAGTGGCGAGGGGCCTGCAGTGGCTCCGTGGCACTGGCAGGGCAGGCACGATGGGGGGTTGGTCTTGGTGGGAGGCTGGGAGGCTGGGCTGGCCCGAGCTCGCTTGCTCCCAGACCAGGCTTCCTCTGCCCTGTCCCTTCTGAAGGTTTCCTTTCGGAGGTGGTCCAGTCTGCGTAACAAGACAAGGCAAAGTACATTAATTGGCTGGTAAAGCTTTGAAGGAATTTTGCCTTAATTTTGCCACATCCCACTTTCAGGCCGAAACCCTCTGTTTCAGGAGACCCTTGGGCTTAAGCCTCACTTGCTCGTCCTCAACAAGATGGACCTGGCGGATATGAAGGAGCAGCAGGTAATGCCCTGCAGGGCCTTCAGCGTGAGCGCCCCTGAGTCGGACCGGATCACTGGGCGGACGTGGTGTCAGGCCGCCCGGACCTGCCGGCTTTAGCAAACTACCCTTTGTTTAACTCATGATCCAAGTGATCGAAGCGTGCGCCTCCTGTAGCAGGTGGCCGGGAGGTGCGGCCGGGCCGGAGCCGAGCGCCCCACGTGGCGGCTGCTGGACCCGCGAGGCTGCGAGCACGTGGGTCGTAGTTGCTGCTGTGAGGCCGACGTCCACGTTTTATTTCCCTTTCATTTGCTAATGTTTCTGTTGCTTCATGAGGTGAGTGGCCGTCCCCTGGACAGCGCTGGCCTGGAGGCCTCCTGGTGGCTGCATTTGCCCCTGGTGTCCTCGCTGGCCAGCCCCATGGCTTCCCAGACCCCTGGCTGACCTGTGGGCTGCCTGCTGCCCACCGAGTGATCTGGAAGCTGGAAGGTGGGTGGCCCAAAGCAGCTAGGGGATTTCCCTGAGCCCTGTGGGACGGGGATACAGTGACCAGGCCGGGGGTATGTTTCGCCTTGTCCCTGAGTAAGAGAAACGTGAAGATTCAGGAAATGTTACTTGTGAAGTGTTCTCTTTTTTTCTTGCTGTTATCAAATCCTTTGTAAAGAGTAGGTGTCAGAATCTTGAAATCAAGCCAGTTTTTTTCTTTTGTGGAGCTTTTCCTTTCACAGCAGCAAGAACACGTTCCTGGTTTCTTAGTTGGCTGTGGTACACTGAGTTATTTAAACCCCTGCCACAGGCCTGTAGCACCCGATTTCCAGGGAAATGCAAGTGCTGAAGCCACAGGGTGCTTCGTTCATTGAGAACCTGAGCGGAAGACGTCGCCCATCAGGACTCTGCCCCTGCCATGCAGGCTGCGCGTCTGCTCACTGAAATCCCTCCTGCCGAGCGCGCTCCGCTCTGAGAACAGAACCCCATGGGTTTCACTGCAGGGGCAGTTGTAGTTACTGGTGATCACAAGTTTTCAGCTGCTTTGCTTCGCTGAGACTTGGGTCGTATCACCCATCAGTTGTTCCTGCTCCAAAATGCTGATTTTTGTGGAGTGACGGGCACACTAGGTGGCCTGACAAGGGGACACAGGGGTGGGGGGGGTCTCACCTGTGGGAGGCGGCTGGGGTGTTTGCCCCTCCTCTCAGGTGCTGCGGCCAAGGGCTTGGGGAGGAGAGGAGAGGAGAAGCCCCCAGGGTGGCCCCTCTGTGTCTGCCTCTGTGGAGTGGGTGGCAGCGTCCCATGCAAATTTGTACACTTGAAGCACAGCTTCACATGTGTCTTTGTGATGGCCTGACCTTAATCTGTGTCCTCATAACAAATAACATAAATGAGTAAAACTAAATGAATTAATGAACGATTTCTTTGTTCCTTTAAGTAAATCAGTAGCTGATCAAACAGTGCAATACTGGTTGTAAAAATATCAGTCATGCACTGATTTTGCTTCATGTTATGGCCAGTAAGTTCATATTAACCTTAGTTTACTTTGGGGCTTTTAAAGTATTCCTTGTACTTTGTAATCGGATGGGGTTCAGAGCTTAGTTTCAGTGGAGCTTGTTGTGCGGAAGCTCATTAGGAGGAGTGGGAGTGATGGTGCAACCAGACAGAGACCAGCGCTGAGCAGTTCCAGTGCTGGGAGTGACTTGGAATGACCTGGTGTGGCCTCCTCTCCCTGTGTCCTCACATGGAGCCAGCCTCCCAGGGCCACCCCGGGGCCAGGCTGCCCTCCTTGGACGTCTCCTCAGGCAGCCTGTCCCTGGTGCTGCGTTGCCCCTCGCGCTGCCCGGTGGGCCCAGCCTCCTCCCTGAGTCCCCGGCCGCTACGGCTCTGGGCTGGTGAGCAGATCTTGGGCTTTAGCGTATGACACTGCCCATATCTTCATTTAGTGTTTAAAATGGAAATTTCGTCTTGTCTCTTTCAGAAAATTATACAACACTTAGAAGGAGAAGGCCTAAAAAATGTCATTTTTACCAACTGTGTGAAGGATGAAAATATCAAGCAGGTGGGTTTTTTTTCTGTTTTGTGCTCTAATGCTTCTGCTTAAATACGTTAAAGAAATGCCACGAATTAGGTTGTGCTTCCATAAGAAGCACAGTGTCGGAGACGACCCGTAATTGCTTGGGTTCTGGGCACGCTCATCTCCCGGTGCCGAGGGCAGCACGGGCCTGACGGCTGACGGTGGGAAGGGAGCAGAGTCAGCCTGTGAGACACGTTCCGGGGTCATAAGGTGGAAGGGCCTGTGGAGGGTCTAGTGCCTGTTTTCCCAGTTGTATTTGAGAATTTCACCGGCTGACGTGCATCTTGTTAGCAGGTGCTGGCAGTCACAGCCGTCGCCCCATGGGGTCTGTCCTGCTGGTTCCTGGTGGAGGGACGAGGTGGGGCACAGGCGACCCCCACCCCCGCCTGCCGTAGCGCAGCCTGAACCTTGACGTGTTTGGACCTGAGCTGTCCGGTGCTGGGCGCTAGAGTGTCCACCTCCAGAAGCTAAGGGTGGCCAGTTCCCCCAGGAAAGTGCCTATGGTCTGTTTCTTGCAGATAATCCCGAAGGTCACGGAGTTGGTTGGGAGCAGCTACCGCTATCACCGAGGAGAGGTTGGTGGTGGGCCAGTGCCAGCTGTGGGACGTCCCTCCCGCTGGGGAGCCCCAGACCCAGCGCTGAGCACAGCCTGCGGAGCCCCCTGTCCTCCGGGTCTCAGTAGGTGGGTGGGCAGGGCCAGTGCAGCGACTGTCCTTCCTGTTAAGCTGGCCTGGGCGTGTGTGGGTCTGGGGGGTCTGGCTGGGCCGCTGATCCCTGCTCTCGCGCCTGCAGAACCTGGAGTACTGCATCATGGTGATTGGGGTCCCCAACGTGGGCAAGTCGTCGCTCATCAACTCCCTGCGGAGGCAGCACCTCAGGAAAGGTAGTTCCCCGGGGCAGGCTCTGGTTCTCGTGCTGGGACGAACTTCAGAGCCCGAGACCCCAGCTCGTCAGGGGGTCTTTTCCCACCAGGAGGAGGTGACAGCCTGGCATGCAGTCAGCTGGTGAGACACAGTCATTCCCTTATACATTTTATACTTCATTCGCGTTCTCTCTTCAAAACTAAATGCTTAATTATAGTGTTTAGTATATGCGATGACTTTTCTAAACGTTGGTAATCTCGTCCTTTCTTTTATCTGTCTCTGACCCGCTGTGCTCAAGGTGTGTAGGAAACGTGGGGTGAGACGTCAGGCCGGGACCTGGGGAGGGGGAGCCCCAGACCTGTGTCCTTGTCCCACGCCTCTCAACTTTTGAGACCAAGTCTGCATGAGCGTGTCCTTCGGGAACCACCCCAAAGCCCGAACAGTGCCAGACCGTCATCTCGGGCTGTTTCGCTGCCAACTGGAGAGCTGTTACAGTCAGCTGTTGTTTTGTTTATTTTTCTTTAGTTGTGGCTTTAAAAAACATCATTGGCATTAAGTACGTTAAGTGCTGTGCAACCATCACACCACCTATTTCCAGATTTTTCCACCATCTCAAGCGGAAACTCTAGACATAAATGGTAACCGCCCTCCTGAGCTCCTGGGAACCTCTGGTCTACTTTCTGTCGTGTGGATTTGACAGCTCCGGTGTCACATAACTGGAATCACAGGATTTGACCTGTGTCAGGCTTATTTCACGGAGCCTAACTCTACAGGGTCCATCCGTGTTGTAGCGTGATTCATAATTTCCTTCCTTTTTCGGGCTGAATAATCTCTGTGGTGTGGACGGACCACATTTAGTTTATCCATCCGTGTGCCGACGGATGCATGTGTCCCTTTGTTCTTGTGTTGATTCAGCAGAGGGTGCAGAGTCTGCTTGGGACACACCCTGAGCTGGGCCCCAGGGCAGCCAGTGTTCAGAGCACAGGCGGCCTCTTGGTCAGGAGTGGCCCCACCGACAGGCTCTTCTGGGTGGCGTGGGGGCAGATGCTTGGGACCCGGTCTTGCAGGGAGGAAGGTGATGGCGGCGGGCAGCTCCGGTCCAGACGTCACGGCCGTTGCTCAGCAGGTGCTGGGCCACTCTCAGGGCCGGGAGGCAGTTCTCTCCTGGTGTTAGGGGCCCTCCAGGTCTCCACGTGTGTCGTTGCTCATTCTGTAGGTTACCTGCCTGTGTGTTTAACAGACACTGACACCCTCTTTTATCCTGCAGGAAAAGCCACCAGGGTGGGCGGCGAGCCTGGGATCACCAGAGCTGTGATGTCCAGGATTCAGGTAGGGGCCCTCGGCCGCCAGGCCTCCACCGCCCCTTCCCTCTGCTCTGTCTGCCAAGCGCTGCCCCAGTCCTCACAGCAAGCCTGGGGGAGGGCACAGGTGCCACTGCGTCTCACAGGTGAGGGAAGCTGCCCGAGGGCACACAGGGTCAGGGCAGAGCCCGTCCTCCTGGGAGGAGGGCAGCTGCTGGGTTCCTGCTCTTATTCGTTCTCCACGTCACGCGGGAGTGGCATCCTGTGGGGTAGCTGAGAGCTGGTGGCAGTGACGCCACTGGCGGGCAGGCTCTGGGGCCTCCTCAAGCCTGTGGGGCCCAGCAGAGGGCCTGGCGGGAGGGGCTGCTTGAGGCTGCTCGAGCGGCTGGCCGACTGCCCTCTGTGCCCACAGGTGTGTGAGCGGCCGCTGATGTTCCTGCTGGACACCCCCGGGGTGCTGGCTCCCCGGATCCAAAGCGTGGAGACAGGCCTGAAGCTGGCCTTGTGTGGTGAGCCAGCCCCCAACAATAGGCCCCCAGGCCCCCAGGCTGGGCGCCTCGTACCAGCCTTGGCCTGGCTGCCACAGAGATGTCCAGAGCTGTGGTGCAGGACGTCTCGGGCAGCGTGTGTGGTCCTGGCTCACAGGTGACACACTCTGCAACCTCTGACCCCACCAGTCCTCCTGGCCTGCCCTGGAGGGGCGCCCTCCTCCCGTTTAACAGGTGGGGCGGGGCTGGTGGGGGCAGGTCAGGCCACGGCTTGGCCTCCTCAGCGGCACGTGTGTGCGCTCACCCTTGCTGCCCGTTCCCAGGAACCGTGCTGGACCACCTGGTGGGCGAGGAGACCCTGGCTGACTACCTTCTCTACACCCTCAACAGGCGCCAGCTCTTGGGGTGAGTGTGGGAAGGCGGGCCCTTCCTCTCCCATCCCAGACAAACGTGACTGAAAAAACAGCACTGTTAAAGTACTGTAGACAGACAGTGTGCAGTCCTTTAAAGTGTACAGTTTAATAGACGTGTGAAAGCGTTACACAGTCCAGAAAAGCCCCCCAATTCTTCGGCTGCTTTGTAGCCCCTCCTTCCCGCCCCTTCCTGCCCCATCTGCTTCCCATCACCTAGCATCTCACGAGTGGAGCCACATGGTGCGGACTCCCTGCTCAGCCCCGTCGTCTCGGGACTCATCCGTGCTCTAACACTGGTCACCACTGGGAGGTTTCATTGTGCAGACATCTGGTCGGCTCGTTCTCGCTGCTGAGGACTGTGTGAGCGCCAGTGTCCCTTGGGGCCCCAGAGCTGTCCTTTATCACAGGGGTCCCCAACCCCCAGGGGACCCGGTACCGGTCTGTGGCCTGTTAGGAACCGGGCCGCACAGCGGGCGATGAGCGGCGCGTGAGCGAGTGAAGCTTCCTCTGCCGCTCCCCGTCGCTTGCGTTACCGCCTGAGCCACCCCATCTCCCCCCCGACCCCGTCCGTGGAAAAACTGTCTTCCACGAAACCAGTCTCTGGTGCCAAAAAGGTTGGGGACCCGCTGCTTTATCACCTTGAGGACATCAGTCACAGGTTATCGACTGTCCCCAAAGCACCAGCTTTTGGTTTCATTGACTTTCTCTGTTCTCTTTCTTCTTGGTTGCCGTTGGTTGATTGCTGTTCGGTCCCTGTTCCTTCCTTGTTTCCGTGTTCCTGACTCTCTTCCTGTTTGTGCTGCCCGTGGGGAGACGGGCTCTCCCACCACCGCCTGGGCTGCTCTCTTCCCCGCTGGCCTGGCAGCAGCTACTTCATGAGTTTCCAGGCCCTGTTGTCGGGGGTGCAAAGCTTCAGGGGGTCGTTGGGTTCTCCTGGTGGTTTGAGGACGTGATCCCCTTTATCCCTCAAGAGAGTGTCTGTGTGCTCATCTTTCCTGTCGCTTTACTTTGAGCTTGTGCGTCTTTACTTTTAAAATGTGTTTATCGGCTGCTTGTAGTTGGGCCTTGCTGTGTACCCAGTGTGACCGTCTCTGCTTTCATTTTGGGTAGACCGTTTACATCTGATGTGATCCCTGATGTTAGGTTTACACCTGTCATGTTGCCATTTGTCCCAACTATTCTTTGTTCTCTTTTTCCTCTCTCTCTCTGGCCTGTTTTATGATTCCCCTTTGTCAGCTTGTTACCTGTAACTTTGGAGGAGGTAGCTTTAGGGTTTGTAGAACATTTTTCGGGGGTGTTAATGCCGAGTGTGGTGTGAGGGCCTTTCCACTCTCCTCACCCTCACCTCTGGGCCGGTCTTGTCACACGTTTTGCTTTTATGTAGCAGACGTGCTGCCGAGCTTTGTTTACACACAGATGTAAACTGAAGACTCGATCTCGGCAGTTTACTCTGAGCCTCGCCAGTCATGGCTCCTCGTCTGTGTGTGGACCTGCCCTCCCTCTGGGGCCATCTTCCTGTCCGAGGGTTTCCTGTGACGCTCACGGTGATGCAGGTTGCTGTTTGTCCGAAGATGTGCTCATCTCATCTTAGTTTTTGAAGGGCGTTTGCCCTGCGTGTAGAATTCTAGATGGACGGATTTCCTCAGTCCCGCAGAGCAGCTGTTGTTCCTGATGAGAAGTCTGTCTGTCTGTCTTTGTTCTCTGTATTCATGACCCTCTGGCTGCTGTTAAGATTTCTCTTTATCAAGTTTTTGAGCGATTTATGGCGCTGGGCCTTGGTGTGGTTTTCTTCATGTTTCTTGTGCTTTTCGTTCCTCGAGTTCTCGCATCTGTGGTTGTGTAGTTTGTGTCACATTCGGATGATCTCTGGCCATTCTTCCTCTCTCCCAGGACTCCACTACCCAGGCGCTGGCCGCAGGTGCCGCCGGCTCGGCAGTGCTGGCTCTCCAGTTCCCTCACCCTCTCTGCTGCAGAATCTGACCTGCTTTAATCCCCTGAGTGTGTGTTTCATAGTGCTTTCCTCTAGATACTCGATTTGGATCATTTTTTTTTTTACTATCTTCTGTGTGTTTTCTTAACTTTGTAACCACAGGGAACGCAGTTCTAATAACTGATTCAATGTCTGGGAATTCTAACATCTGGAGCAGTTTCAGGTAATTGGTTTTCTCCTTGTAATGGCTCTGTTTTCCTGCTGTGTGTGCCTGACAGCTTTTGACGGGGGGCAGGCACGTGAATCGGACCTTTCTGGTGACAGGTGTCTTTATATTCCTGTTCTGGGACCGTTATTTGGAAACACTTTGGTCCTTTTGGGCCTTCCTTTTACGGTTTGTCAGGTGGGCCTGGAATAGTTCCCAGGGCGCCCCGCCCCCTCCCCAGCCTGTGGATCTTGGGTTCCGTCTGTCCCGGCTGCTCCCCTCCTGCCTCTTGGGTGGCTCTTCCTGGCCTCTGGCCTTGGGAAACTTGCTCTGCTGACCATCTGAGGGTGGCTGTCTGCCAGTTTCCCGAGCCCTCTCCCTGGGCAGCTCTGCCCTGTCTGACTCGCCTGCAGCCGGCAGCTGCCCTGGTCCCCAGCGCCGTCTCTCCGCTCCGGGCTCCCCGGGGCCCCTCCCTGCACTCCTTCTTCCCATGGCTACACTCTTTGTGGCCTGATGTCTGGGCCTTGAAAACCATTGTTGTGTGAAGTTTTGGTTGTTTCTTCCTTTTTTGTTATTCCAGGTGGCGAGTAGACCCAGTCCCTGTTAGCCCATTTGCATGGAAGTGGGATTTGACATATGTGGGTTTTTTTGGGTTTTGGTTTTTTTTGGCTGCACGTGGCTAAGCGTGTGGGATCTTGGTTCCCCAGTCAGGGATTGAACCCGTGCCCCCTGCACTGGAAGCACGGAGTCTTAACCACTGGACCGCCAGGGAAGTCCTGGAAGTAGAATTTGAGATGTCATGTTTTGCTTGATGTTCGAGGCATTCAGTTTGGACCTCCGCTGTCCTCGGTGTTTCTGGGAAGCGTGACAGCCGACTCCCTGCGGGTGGCAGGTCTTGGGCGTGTGTGGGTGGGAGTCTTCCTTGCCTTCGATCTCTTGGGGACAGAGGGTCCTGCGCAGCTGCTGCTCTGGGAAGTTTGATTTTGGACGCGCATTCCTCGGGGTTGTCGTTCCGAGATCAGCTCCGATGCTCACGTGGGGTCCAGGCGCGAGGCCTGAGGCCCGTCCGGCCTCCCCCACTCTGCAGCTGCAGTTCACATCGCAGCCCTGCCTGCCCGGCGGGCGGTGAGGGGGAGGGGCCAGCGCAGGTGCTGGTCCAGGGGTCCTGGCCCCGGGGCTCAGGGAGGCACGTGTCCGTGGAAGACGCTGGTCTCCTTTGGCCTCTCAGCCTCTGATGTGCCGCACCCGTCCCATGCTGGCTCTTCCCCCCAGGCCCAGAGCACGAGTCAGTGGGGAATACCGCCGTCCATCTCCGGCCAGCCGCCTAGAGGCACCAATGCAGCCTCAGCAGCAAACTGAGTGTGTGCCAGTGGCCAGGCTGCCATCGTGGGAGGCCAGCTCAGGGCCAGGGGATGACACCGCTGGGAGCAGCAGCCTTTCTGGCCGCCGCCCCAGGACCCCGGTGGGGGAGTGGGTCTCGGGCAGCTGGTCGTGGCCACGCGGAAGGCAGGTGTTGGTGAGGCCCCCAGGTCCACGTGGCGGTCACCCGCACCCACGAGGGGTCATTGGTGGAGCTGCTGACCATCGCCCTGTGTACAGGTACGTGCAGCACTATGGCCTGGGTGAGGCCTGCGACGACATCGCCAGTGTGCTAAAGCGTGTGGCCGTGAAGCTGAGGAAGACCCAGAAGGTGAAGGTGCTGACGGGCACTGGTGAGACCTGGTGGCCCCAGGCTGGGCTCGGGGGGCGGAGCTTCTGGGGGAGGGGCTCTCGGTCTGGGCTTGGGCTCGGGGCAGGGTGGGCAGGGTGTGCAGGGTGTGCGGGGCGGCCCCACCCTCTTCCTGTGGCTTCTGGAGGCTCCAGCTTCCCAAATGTGCAGCGCAGGCGCCCACCTGAACGGGCCTGAGGTGGGTGGGCTAGAGCTCCCGAGTGGGGCTCCATCCTTACTGGGCCCTCCTGCTTTCCCCAGGTGACGTCAATGTTGTCCAGCCCAACTACCCTGCGGCCGCCCGAGACTTCCTGCGGGCCTTCCGCAGCGGGGTGCTGGGCCCCGTGATGCTGGACCGGGACCTCCTGCAGGGCCCCCCTGCGGCGGAGCCCTGACTAGTCCAGCAGGAGGGCCTCGCGGCTCCACGGCCAGGGGTGGGCGCCCAGGAGTCCCCTGTCCACAGGCTCCTTGCTGGTCACTGTATACTCCCCGGTCTCTGCTCTAGGAAGGAGGCCATGCCCTCCTGCTGCACAGCCCAGCCCCTGGTTACAGGGGACTGAGCCTGGGTGTGGACATTAGGGCAGTGGACGTCCCTGGGTGCCTGGCGGGGGGAGGAAACTCACTCATGTTCAGTATCTCCTAAATATTCTCTTGAGGAGAAGCTGGTGTTTTCTCAGAAGGAGCTGAAAGTGTAATCTGTAATTTTAAAATCAAAAGTCCTGTCTCTGTGGTTGGCCCTTTCGTTGTGCACCTGTGCAGCCCCTTGGGCCCCTCACCAAGGAAAAACGGAACGTGAACCACTTAGTACCCAAGGCTCTTGTGTAAGAGTCCCGACACGGAGTCCTGGGTCCTGCAATAAGAAACAGTCTTATTGGCAGCAGAGCGTTTATTTCACTACTAAAACGTGCACACGCACACACGGACAAGAGGTCCCAAGTAGCTGTGGCAGAACCCAAGGACCACCTGTCCCCTCGGTGGCCGGGGCCGCTCTGCTCACAGCCCAGCCGCACACAGGCTGGTGTGGTCAGCGGAGACCCTAGGCCTCCCCACCGCCTCCCAGCACCTTCCAGCTAATGAGACAGCAGGACTTTTTCCCGGAGGCAGTGCTCAGCATTGCTGTGGTCACACCTGAAGGGGTGCAGGAACATGACCACCAGCTTGCATTCTGGAGAGGCCGGAGGGGGGAAGGGGTGGGGATGGGGTAGGCTGCACCTGGTCAGCAGCCCCGGCCCTTCCTGTAGGCGCCCCTCTAGGTCCTGCCGCCCCGTGTGGCTGCCCCACACCCAGCACACCTGCCAAGTCTCCTGAGACACCCACCGGCCTCCTGCCGGAACCCTGACCCATAGGGGTGGGAAGCATTCAGAGACTCGCAGCTGTGCCAGACGCCAGATGTCGCTGGAGTCGGGCTGGTGTGTGGAAAAGCTTGACGAGAGTGGTGTTTCCATCACATCCCGAGCGTGCTGGCGGCTCACGCTGCAGACGCACGTGAAGGTCTGGGCCAGTCGCAGTCCAGGTCCGGGTGGGTCTCTGAGGCTGAGCACAGCCTGGCCGGGCCCATCAGGGAGAACTGAGTCAACCAAGGGGCCGCCCTGATGGGTCCCCCTGTTCAAGATTTTAAAACGGTCACGCTGCCTCTGAGGCCCCAGCCAGGGCTTGGCCACGACCTGTTGGTCTTTGGGAGCATCGAGCTTGGTTTGGGAGGACAGAGCGCGTCTGGGCGCTGCACCCAAGAATGCTGGCAGTGTGGACACAGGAGGCTGCAGGGAGCTGCGTCCTGCAGCGGAGCGCCTGGGTCTTTGGAGGAAAGTGCTTGGTCCAGGTCCCGCGGATAATCTGGAGACCTTCACTGTAACCAGAGCCGAGTGCCAGCTGTGGGAGAGCAGAGGTGGCACGGCTCCTGGGAGATGCTGGTCTTGGCACTGGCGTCCATCAGCTGAGTCCAAAGGCCCTGCAGCCCAGGGGCGGGCGAGGGCAGATTCTGGAGGCAGCCCTGCCGGGGAGGCTCCTGCTGAGCACAGGAGAGCCTGAGCCGGAAGCCAGACCCCGGAGCCATCCTTCTGAGGGACAAGAGGCTATTCAAGCCAGAGGACATGTGAAAGAGCTGGGGCCCCAGGCTGAGCTCATGGCCAGTGGACCAGGCTGGCGGCTTGAGGGAAAGGCACCTGAGAGGTGAAAGGCTGGCCTTCCGCGCGGGTGTTGAGTGCCAGCCGCAAACCCTTGTCAGGACGCGCCCTGTGGTTTCTTCAGAGGCTGCTCTGGCCTCGTTCTGACAGCCCTCAGGGTGTGGAGGAAGCTCAGCTTCTCCTGGGCTTTCTTCTGCTGGACAGGTGCCCTCACATCTGGTGGTACTTGCTGGGCACTGGGCCCTGCCTTGTGGCCATGCCGGCCGTGGGTCTGACTGGAGCCCCGGCCCCTCCGGTCCACCTCGCCCTCAGCTTCCGAGGGGCTGCCTGCCACAGCTGCCGTCCCCGAGTACAGGTGGGGCTCTTATCCTGGAACGTGGACCTGGAGCTCAGAGCGAATGGAAAACTCTTGAAGTTTAAACAGATTTTCTTTTTCTTCCAAAATAGGTCCAAGAAGAGCTGTTTCAAGTCAGAGCAAAGTGGCTTTAAGGGAGTCCCTGGCGGCGGGTCTCGCAAAGCGTCTGCCCGTGGGGGGACACGGGCCCTGGGCCCAAGGGCAGGGGCAAGGCGTGGGCAGTTCCTGTGGGCGAGGGTATCCTGGGAGCCGTCTGGAGAACCACGGGGCCACGTCTGGGCTCACTAATCCACAGATGTGGCCCCCTTCCTTTCTGGACAGGCAGGCAGCACACTACAGCCTGTGAGGGAAACCTCTCCTCTCCCCCAAATCCTCAAGTCCTTTGGCCCACTGGGGCTGTTTCTGGGGGGGATGCCACGACGTCCTCAGGGGTGTGGCCGAACCAGCCCAGCCTGAGGGCCCACCTCTCTGCCTGGTGGTCAGCACCGTCCACACCTCTCAAGTGTCCAGGTGGGGTCAGGGGAGCTGGAGTGGCCTGAACAGCTTGTAGAGTGGTGGGCAGCTGGCCAGGATGGTGCAGGAACCTCAGGACACCTGCCTTTCTGGCTGGGGGGTACCCTAACCTCCAAGTGGCAGGCAGGGCATCCTGGAGCTGAGGGGCCACTGGTCCCCTGGTAGGGTGGGAGGTGCGGAGGCTGGGGAGGGGATCGGGCAGGAGGGGGAACAGGAGGTGCCTCTGGGTCACAGGAGGAGAGGCTGCTGGACTGTCGGGAGTTGGCCACGCAGCTCCTCTGGGCTCAGAGGCCTTGGGCAGTGGAGACAAGGGGCGCTCAGTGCTGGGCAGCCTCTGTGGTGGCCCGCAGGGCAGGCGCGGGCTGGGGGCAGATGTGGCCCCCGAGCCCAGCCCGGCCTAGGTCCGCAGCAGCCCCAGGGCGCCCAGGGCGCCGCCCAGCAGCAGGCAGAGGTGAGGGTCACCCGTGGGCCCCGCGCCCGAAGTCCACGCCCGGTAGCTGTAGACGCTTCGGTTCGTTCCGTTGCCGCCGGGTGCACCGTCCTCGTCGTCGTCTGGGCCATGCTCCCCGGGCCCCGCGGCCCTCCTCCAGCTCGAGCCCGCCGCCAGGCCCGCGGCTGCCCCCGCCGCTGCCCCCGCCGCTGCTCCCGCGGCCACGCGCAGCGAGGAGCCGGCGTAGCGGGGCGCAGGCCTCACGCGCACCCTCGAGGCCCCGCGCGCGCCCCCGCGCAGCCCACCCCGGGCGCTGCCGCGAGCCCCGCCACGGCCGCCCTTGGCCGCGCCGCTGTCGCAGAGGAAGGTGGCCGCTAGCAGCAGAGCCCAGCACGCGGCGGCAGTCCAGTTCATCTTCGTGGAGCAAAACCTGCGGGAGGACGGAGGAAGGGACCTCAGCTTCTGCGAGGCCCAGGGCGCCCGGGGCCTGGGGACAGGGGCTCAGCATTTGGTGGTACATGGGGCCCCAGCACCTTGGAGCACTACCGGCCCAGGCTGGCGTGGGCTAAGAGGAGGAGGTTGTAATGCCTGAGGATTAGACTCAGGCTTGGGGAGGGCGTGGGCTCTTGTTCAGTAACTGGGAAGGGGAGGCAGGGGGTGAGAGGGTTCAGCACCTGCGGGTTATTCTGTGCGTGGGGGTGGTGGTGGTGGAGTAGGGGCAAAGAATGGGCGGTGGTGAGCACCCTCCGGTGGACGGGGGGCGCTCAGGCCTGGGGAGGGGGCCCCGTATTCCGGGCTGCTCTGGAAGGACCGACTCCGGTCTCCAGGGCTCGGCAGGACCAGAGGCCACCCTGGGGTTTCAGGGACCGAGGGTCCCCAAGGAACCAGATCGGGGTCTGGAGAAGGGACCAACGGTGAGACTCGGCCCGGCCCTCCCACCCCTTCCGGGGCTGCGCGGGGCCAGAGCCGGTTCGGGCCTCGCGGGGTCGTCACCCTGTGCGGACTCCGCCCCGCCGCCGCAGGCCCGGGCCCAGCTTAGGGTCGCCTCCCGCCCGCTTCTGCCTCGCGCTCCCCCCCCACCTACCCCCACCGCCTGGCTCAGCTGCTGGGCCGGGGGACCGGGATGCGACCACCTGCCGGAGGCTCCACCCTCCGCCCGGGCCCTGTCGGCCCCTCGCTGCGTCTTCATTTCTAGCCCGGCGGGCGCCAGCCCCAGCCTCCCGGTGCGCGCCCACATTCCGCCGCCCGGCCTTACCAGCCACGGGCCTCGCTCGGAACCGCGGCGGCCGCGCTCCAGGGACCGCTGCCGAGCGGGAAGGACGGAGCTGCGGCGGAGACTGCACGGAGCGCCGAGCGCCGACCGCCAAGCGCCGACCGCGGAGCCTGAATTTTGCGTGAGGCCTCCGCCCTAGGCTTGGGGGTGGGCAGACGCGGAGGCGCATCCCCCGGGAGACGGAAGGGAGGAGATAAAGGCAGGCGCTCCGAGGCGCAGCCCCTCTCGCTGCCCAGCACCCCGTCCTAGCGGCCCCCGTCCCCCCCCCGCAACGCCCCCACCCCGGTCCTGTCTCTCGACAGGACCCTCTGCCCCGCTGTCTTCAGCACCCGGTGCGCACACCGCCACCTTCCCACAGTCCATCCCACTCCACCCGCCCCAAACCCTAACCTCTCCCACCCCACCCTCTCCCGTTCCTCATTTCCATCCTTCTCGGGGTGGGTGTGTCCCAGACACAGGGACCACAGAATGCGACGTCGGACCCTAAGCTCCTGACCGCGGTGCACAGAGAGGGGAGGACGGCTCTCCAGGGCCCCATGGTGTCTGAGTCCCAGAGCAGCACCCCCTCGTGGGCCCCCCTCCTCCCGCCCTTTAGTGCCCACTGTTCAGGCTCCTCCAGGGGGTCCTCAGGTAGCCCCACCACCGGTAACCCGACTGCTCAAGCCAGCGGGCCTCCCCAGTCCCGGCCGGATTGGACTCTGGGACCACGTCTGAAATGGTGCTGTCTTGCTTCCCAAGGTTGGTTTGTCCTCTGGAATCTCTTCCCCTCCACCCACTGACTCTAGGCCTTCACCCCAGCCACTCCACCTGGGGACACCAGGCCCTCTTGATGGTGTTGGAGGTGGGCACAGGGACCTCCTGAACTTCAGAGGGTTGTTATGTGATTCGATCTCTCAGCTTCCATCAGACCTTCGTGGTCCCTGGAGGCTCAGCACCGCTGCTCCACACGTTCTCCTGGGCAATCTCAGGGCCTGTGGGTTTCAAATGCCACCTGGGCCAGAGGGGCAGCGGCCAAGTAGAGAGCCTCCCACCCAGCCTCAGGGACTGGGCTGCTGTGGTGATGGATGGCAGGAGGGGTGGGGACAGAAATGGGGATTCGTCCAAGGTTTGCATTCTCTGGTTGAGCCCCCCCCACCCCTGGTCCCACGCACAGAATGGCCCCCAGCGTGTTGCTCACCCCAAGGAAAGAAGGGCATTTCTCTGACGGTATCAGGAAGCACCTGGAAGCCCCGGCGCGGTGTGGGGCCTGCTGGGGACAGCTGCCGCTTTGGCCTCTCAGCTTCCTTTCCCTGTTCCGGTCAAAGCATCCATGTGTGTGCCCTGGGGAGCCAGCCCTCTCTTATGTTCGGCCCATGGGGGTCTGACTGTGACTGCCCCCTCCCCTGGTCTTGTGAAGGGATGTGGCATGCCCTGTGGCTCTTCCTGGCCACGTGGACCTGCTTCCCAGTGTAAGGCCCCTGGCCGTGGTCTGAGCTGCTGAGAGAGGCCGCTCTCCTTCCGCGGGAGGCTGCGCCTGGAGCCGTTGCATGCGAGGACCCGTCACCCTTGTGGAGCCTTCACGTGGAGCCTTCACATGGAGCCTGAGGCCAAGTGAGTCGGGCCCTGTGCCCCCTCGACCTCCCGGGTCAGGCAGCGCCACAGCTGACGCCGTGGACCTTCTCTGGATGAGTGCTTTCCGTCACCTGCACTTAGAGGGTCCCCAGCCCGATGGCCTGTCCCTGCCCCCTCATTCTCAAGGGTCCTGCCGAGCACAGGGAGCTTCCAGGTAGCCTTCCCACTGCTTCGCTGTAAAGTGTGAACAGCAAACAGCATTTATCAGGCATCCAAAGACAGAAAGTCTGCAATACAACAGAGAAAGACCAAGGTAAAGAAATGGGGGGGGGAAAAAAAGGCTCAAGAAGTTTGAGGAATTAGAAGAAAACCTAAGAAAACAAAAAATATTCCAGCTCATAGGCTCAGAAAAGCTGGGGGGGATACTATTTATATAAGAACAGGATGCTGTGACAAAGGTCGAGGCTAAGAAAGAACCTCTGAGAAACAACCAGGAGAATTGAATTATAAAGTTAAGGAAATTTCTCTGGATGAGCAGCAAACAGATAGCAAATATGAGAGAAAGGGCACAGTTTTGGGCTCTGAGTCTGACAGTTGTTCAGAGGAGAGAGAAGAACCAAGGGCACCACGTAGGAAGAGCCACGGGCTGAGGCTTAATTAACCCTTTTCGAGACCCTAAACCTTTTCTCTTAAAATATATAAGGGAAGCACAGAAAAAAATTTAGACTATTTTATGTTTAAATATCAACATGAAATATCTAAATAAAATGTTAGCCACTGAGCCCAAGAGTACATCAGAAGCAGGTCGCACCACTCAGGTCCAGGTGCTTTCAACATCGTCAAGTATGCGGACGTATTTTACTCACTGCTGCGCCAAGGGAGAAGAACGCTCATGATTTTCTCAGAAGGAGAATACAAAGCATTTCATTTCTTAATTTTTTTTTTTTTGTTTTTTGGGGCGTTTTTTGCATGTGAAAATGTATTACTATCGTGCCGTCACCATCAAAACTTACGATATTGGTCCTTTCTTCTAACCTTTGCGTTAAGGCCAAAAGAGAGACATTGGCTACTCTGACAACCTACAAGACGACTCCAGGAATGTCACCAACAGCATGACCTTTGCGACCAAATCCAGCAACCAGAACTTCATCATTTTCCTCCGTAAAGTTCAAACAACCATCACTGGGTGCAAAGGCTGGGACTTTTGGGCCATTCTTCATTAACTGAAGCCTGACACACTTCCCTATGGCAGAATTTGGCTGTTTGGCTTCAACCCCTACTGTTTTGAGCACAGTTCCCTTTGCGTGAGAAGCGCCTCCATAAGGGCTGGCCCTCTGGGCTCTGCTTTCTTGTACTGTTTATCAGGCCACTTCTGGTCTTGTCAGTGGCTATGGAGCTTCCTGGCAGGATGAAGACATGCCATGGGCCTGAGCAAAAGAGAGCCATTTCTTAATTTTTAAATGTTATTTTTTAAATTGAAATACATATGACATGTAACATGTTGTAAATGTAAGGTGTCCAACATGTTGATTTGGTGCATTTACATATTGTTATACGATCGCCATTGTCAAGCGTTTGATTTCCATCAACACTCATTGGTGGGGAAAAATGCCAAGAAAACTAGTCGTTGAAATGAATTTTTTAACTCGATTAAGGCTGTATTTCAAAAAAACCCTCAGCAGACATCATACTTAATGGAGAGCCTTTAAATGCGTTCCCTTAAAAAATATGAACAAGAAAAGCTTCCTACTCTCACCACTTCTGTTGATCAGAGTAAAGTCCGGCCTGAGACCAGGAGACAGCCGTGCACTGGAGAAGCCACAGGCTCTGCAGTTCGACTGCTTACCACCCCCCGCAGCTGGGCAGCCAACGACCAGGCAGAGCTGACGAAGCCTGCATTCTCCTGTGGTGCTTACTGGCTAGAGCTAGACAGCAGCTGTCCCTACGGACCGGATGTGCCCTTTCCAACTCAGCCCAGTCCCCTCATCCCTGATTATACCCCCAGCTCGAGACTGGGCAGCAGCTGCCTCGGATCAGTTATGTTATACGAAGGAAAGGATGGAAGATGTGCCCGGAAACAATGTGATGTTCCGCGTGGTCCACTGATGTCTCGCGCTTTGCCCTGCAGGCACCTGAGTTCGCAGACGTCTTAAACACATAGAGCATTCTCAGATATCTCTCCCATCATATGCCGTGCCTCTCCAGGATACACTGTGCCCCACTGTTAGCTGGGCAAGTCTAGAAAAGAGCACTAAATCATAGAAGTTAATGGAGGAACAGACTGAGATCGACTCTTTCAGACCCTTCATTGTAAGAGGGGGTGGGAGTAAAATGAAAACTGTTAGTACTCTCACTCCGCTTTTAGGTCGGTGACACACACACAAAATCAATGAGAGAAGTCACAAAGGTACTTCAGGAGACCAAGACTGGGTCAGTCTGAACAGGGGGTCACAAAACACGTTAGCCCCCTTCCTTGACTGTTTAGAAAATGAGTTGAGTTCTTAGAGAGAAAGCCACGGGGGTGAGGAGGAAAATGCAGTGGCCAGCCCAGTAGACGTCCTGGGCTGTCAAAAACCACCAGGCTCATCCTCGCTTCGGTTAGGGCTGCTGGCCCACGCCTAAAAATTTTGTAGGTGGCATAAAATGACTTTCAGCGGGGGAGTGTCATCATTGTAGAAGGACAGAGAGTAGAATCTGGCCTTGGCCAACGTAAGAGGAAGAGGATGCCTTCCTCACACCCCTTCATTCTGCTGTGACAAGTGCCACCTTCTTTGCCCTTCAGGGAGGCGGAGACTTTGGCGCAGCCCAGACGCTTCCCGTTGCTTAGGATGGTCTCCGACTGGTAGTTCCCGCTGCTGAGCCAGCTGGGCAACTGCAGGTCAGGCAGGAAGAAGTTAGACTTGGGCAGTGAGTAGGTGCCTTCTTTGAAGGGACAGTGACAGGGAAGCCCACAGGTGTGCAGGGGTTCTGGGCAGGGATTCTCAAGGGGAGTTAACACTTCAAGCACATTACAGAAGTTCTCGTAGGCGCAGCTACCAAGTTGCTCCACACCTGGGACTTTGACCCAAAAAGCCAGCCACTTTGTTCTCCAGAGCTAATACCACCTTCAGAGGATCTTTGAGGCCCACAGTGGTCCTGACCGCAGCATTGATGGTCACGTTCCTGGGAATGACAATGGGGTCAGGTTCCACAGTCAGGCTGTTGACCACCGCAGGGTGCTTCCCCTCATCGCAGTTACCCCAGGAAATGCCACCGAGCCTGGAGAGCCTTCGAGAGGATGCGTGCAGGAGCTGCTGGGCCGGCGAGAAGCAAGCCCAGGGAGATGAGGAATGGGGCCTGCATCAGGGCGTTCATCACAGAGGGTGGGTCCTCACCAGGTTTACTGCAAGTTTTGTGGAGGTGACGACGCCTTTAAATGCCTGCCCGTATTGGTTATGCAAAGCTGTGCGTTCCAACATACATGCACTTTTGAAACCAAAAGGAGAGGAAGGAAGAATGAGGCAGACGCAGTGTTTAAGGAGGTAATGGCTGATAACTTTCCAAGGCTGGTGAGAGAAAGCAAGTCTCTAATTCTAGAAGCGTGACAAACTCCAAGCATGATAACTCCACACGCACACACACACACAAGCATACCCTGGACACCAAATACAACAAGAAGATCTTGAAAGCTTCCAGGCGTGGGGGAAAGCCAGAGATTGACCAGGTCACAGGTGGTCGGGGGAGTGACGGTGGAGGGGGACCTTCCCGGTAGCTCGGAGTGAGCTCGTCCTGGGCTGAGGAGCTGTCCCCTGATTGGGTGCTGAAGCTCCCTGTGAGAGGCAGCTGGAGCCTTCGGAGTTTCGGCAGCTCCCACTGTGCTCCTGTCTCAGGGTGAGGGGGGGAAGAGAGGAGCTTGCTGGCTGCACTGGGAGAGAGCCATGGCCTGCCTGGTGTGGGCTGGTGGCTGTGAGCAGATGACGGGGGACGGATTTGAAGTTCCTCCCCCTGCAGCTGGTGCTAGGAGGGGCCAGGGGCCTGGTGGAGTTTGGCCAGGGCCTCGCTGATGTCGTGGTTCGGCAGGCAGTAGATGTCGGGGTTGAGCCGTGGGGTCACGACCAAGCAGACCATGGACACCAGCTTGTTGAAGTCGAAGGAGCTGACGGCGTGAGGCCAGGCGTGCATGAAGATGGTGGTGGTGTAGAAGATGGCCACCAGCGCCAGGTGGGAAGCACAGGTGGAGAAGGCCTTGTGGTGGCCGGACCCTCCTGGAATGCTCAGCACCGTGGCCACGATGTGGGCATAGGAGACCACGGTCACTGGCAGGAAGGTCGCGAGCACAGCCAGGGCTGCCACGAAGTCCAGCATTTCGATGGTGATGGTGCCGGAGCAGCAGAGCCGCAGCAGGGGTGAGATGTCACAGAAGAAGTGGTTGAGGACGTTGGGGCCACAGAGCCTGAGGCAGGAGGTGAGAGCCATGGACACAAAGGAGACCAGGAAGCCACCCAGCCAGGAGCTGAGGGCTAGACTCAGCAGAGCCTCGAGTCCGTGATGGCCGGCTAGCGCAGCAGGCGACAGATGGCCAGGAACCGGTCACAGGCCATGGTGGCCAGGAGGGAGCACTCAGGGGAGCCAAGGCAGAGGAAGAGGAGCAGCTGGTGAGGCAGCCTGAGAAGGAGACGGTCCTCGCCGAGGCCAGGAGGCCAACCCACAGCTTGGGGACAGTGACCAAGGTGTAGAGGGTCTCCAGCACCGACAGGTTGGCCCAGAAGTAGTACACGGGTGTGTGCAGTGGATGGCTGGCTCTGATGGTCACCACGATGGCCAGGTTCTCCAGGACAGTCACCATGTAGATCGTGAAGAATGACCCGAGCAGTGGCCCCTGAAGGTGGCACAGCCCAGGGAAGCCCAGCAGGATGACATCTGTCACCAAGGTCTCAGTGGAGTTGGTGGAGTTTCTCATAGCCCTCCCTGGCAGGGGGGTCACTTCTGAGTACCCTGGACAGCGGAGAGATGCAGGTGTGATGTGTGCTGGGCAGGGGGCCGGGTCGTGAGAGCTGCATGGGGGCACTGTAACCCTTCTCAAAGCTGCTGCAGCACTGACCCCCTCTCAGCCCAGCACGCACCTCGCCCTGAGCTAACACCTGGCAAGGGGGCCTCGGTGCCTGCACACCAGTGCGCGCAGATACACCTCTTACCTCCACACTCATGTGGGTGCTCTCAGGTGCGTACTGTTCCCTGTCCCAGCACCAGGTACACGGACAGGCGTGGGAGTGCGTGTGCCCGTGCACACACACACACACACACACACACACACAGGTGCACTCCTGCACACACCCCCAGGTACATGCACACACACTCACACACAGGTGTATGTGTGCACATAGCAGGAGAGAAGACCCATTCTGCCTGCCTGGTGTGCCGTCTTAGGCTGTGTGTCTGGGCACTTCCCTGGCCTCCTCCACGTGGGCCCTCAGGGACTGCCGCTCTGTGCTGTTCTCTGGCCAGGGCCCCTCAGGCCTCAGGAAGGACACCACTTCCATCAGAGGGCCAGCCGGCTCTCCAGGGGTGAGCAAAACCTGGGCCAGGGGTTTGCAGGGCTGGGGGTGTGGGGGGAGGGGGTGGGCGGGTTGATCCCCACTTTTGGTGTCCCCACATGACTCTCCGTGAACCGACCTGAGGTCTTTATCCTGTGTTTTCTGAGCATCAAAGTGTACTTCTCGGGCGACCCTCAGCCGGTTCCTCCTACATTGACCTTCCCTGGGCCGGGGCTGAGCTGGTGGCTGCTCCTGGCTCACCTCGAAGGGGCTTGGAGACCCCCACTGATGGCGCCCGGTGCCCAGACCCGTGGGGAGGGGCTGCAGGAGGGCTCAGAGCTGGTGGGGGGTGCAGAGGGGACTGAGGACTGTGTCCCAGTCCCTGGCGATGTGAGACCCGTCAGCGATGCGGCAGAAGAGGCTGGGCCTGAGAAGGGGCTGCAGAACTGGGGTTGGTGGGCCAGCTTGGACACGGGACATCAGGGCTGGGGGCTCCAGGAGCCCGTGCCCTGCTGTCTATGCCATGCAACTTGGTGGCAGGTGTTGGGGGCACCCGGAAGGTGCTGCCCTCGTAGCACCCCCAGACCCTTTGCCTAAAGACCAAGGTCACTGCCAACCTACCCCACCCCTCCCCTCGCAGAAGGTCTCCAGGGAGGGTCTAGGGGAAGTGCCACATCTCATTGGGTCCTGCTGCCTCAGGGCCCAGGTGGCTTTTATGGGGCTCATTAGAGGCTTTGCCCCCCCAGCCCTGTCTTCTGGAGGACGCTAATTGGCATTCTCACCAGCGGGACTCAGAGCAATTTGCAGGGTCCATGGAGGGACTGTGAGGGGGGAATATGATGTAAGGGGTGGGACAAATAGAGCCCGGCCTGTCACCTGCCCTCCAGGTGTCCTGGCCCTGGTGACGCCTGAGACTGGCTTCCAGTCTCAAGGCCCTTCCCTGAGGTCCAAAGGGGAGGGGCTGCTACCCAATAGCAATCGTTTTATTTCCTCTCCATGCAGAGCATTTATTTATTCGTTGGTATAAAATAAGGTAAGGGACTCTTGTAATCCTGCTCTCCACTCAAGACCTACACAGTGGCTAATAAGTGACCTTAGTTCCTCCCCTCTGCCACCCCTCCTTCCCTCTCAGAGGGACCACTCATGGGGGTTCCCCTGCTGCCTAAAGCATTTTAATTATAGATAACACATTGCTTAGTTTTGCTCGTATTCAAACGTCATAACAAAGGGTATCATGCTACATGCTGTCTTCTGGGTCTTGCTTTTATGGTTGCGAAGATTCTTACTCTTTGTGGTAGCTGTACTGCATTCATTCTGACACCTGCGCAGTAACATTCTATCGTGTCTGCCTCACGATCTGTGCATTTGTTCTTTGTGCGCAGCTCCTGAGTGCGGGGCGCCAGGGTTTCTCTTGCAGCCACCCCTATGAATGGGAGTGCTGGGGCTGCACTTCACATGCAACTGCAAGAAAATGCCAAGTTCTTTCCTCAAAGTGGCTGTAGTGATTACACTCCTACCATTGAACTACATCCTCTACAACAGATGGTGTTGGTGGATTTCCTAATATTTGCCAATTTGGAGGCTAAAAATAACATCTCACTGTGAATCGTCTTTCGCTGCTTCTCTTGCTATGGTTAGTGTCAGTGAGTGTTTCTGCTTCTGTGAGATGCCTCTGTGTGTGTGTGTGTGTGTGAGTGTGTGTGTGTGTGTCTTTTGCACATTTCTCTCCATGGTGCCACCTTTTACTTATTGATTTGCAGGAGTTCTCTTTATATCCTTTTGTAAATTTCTTTATTGAGGTGTAATTTACACAGTGAAGTGCACAGACCTTAAGTGTTAAGTTTGATGAGTTTTGACGAATGCACACATGCATGGAACCCGCACCTCATCAAGATACAAACTTCCTTCACCCCAGAAGCATGCTCCTTCCCAGTCAACCCATAATCCCCCACTTTGAGGCAGCCACTGTTCTGATTCTTTTCTTCATAGATTAATTCTGTTTCTTTCTAGAATGTAAGAGAAACGGAACCACCCAATATCCCCTCTTTTGTCTCTGGCTTCTGTCAGCATGTTTTTGAGGCATGTCCAGGGTGTCTGTGCCCGTTCCATTATATAGATAGACCATGGTTGTCTGGAAGAGTGTTATTTAATTTCCAAATATTTGGAGATTTTCTGGAGATATTTCTCCAGATATTTTAATTTCATTGTAATCAGAGCGCATCCTTTGCATAATTTTGAATCTTTTAGAGTTTGAGATTTATTTAATGCTCTAGAATATGGGCCTGTATTGGGAAGTGATCTGTGTTCATGGGTCTATTTCTGGATTCTGTTCTGTTCCATTTGTCCCTAAGCTCGTCCTCTCTCTGACGCCGCACTGCCTCGATTACGGCAGCTTTATAGGCTTGAAGCAGCTGGTGCGAGCGCTCTGAGTGTTCTCGTTCTTCAAAGTAGCTTTGGCTCTTTTAGTTCCTTAGCTTTTCCGTAAATTTTAGATTCAGCTACTTGATTTCTATGAAAAAAATTCTGTTGTAATTTTTATTGGAATTGCATTGAATCTAGATCAGTTTGGGGAGAATTAACATCTTTACAATATTAAATCTTCCAATACATGAACATGGTCTATCTCTTCATTTTTTGGTTCATCTTTGATTCACTTCATTAGTGTTTTTTAATTTTTACCATGTTTTGCAAATATCTTTCCCCAGGTTATAGCTTTTCTCAGTTCCTTTAAGATGTCTTTTGATGAACAGAGTTCTTAATTTTTCAGTTATTTTAGAGCAGTTTTAGATTTACAGAAAAGTTGCAAATTTAGTACAGACAGTTCCCATACACCCCATACCCAATTTCCCCTAATGCTAATATCTTACATTAGTGTGGGGTATGTTTGTTACAATTCATGGACCAATATTGATACATTATTATCAACTAAAGTCCATACTTTAGTTGGATTTCCTTAGTTTTTACCCAATGTTCTTTTCCTGTCCCAGGATCCCATCCAGAACACAACTTTACATTTAGTTGTCATGCTTCCTTAGGTTCCTCTTGGCTGTGAGTTTCTCATACTTTTCTTTTTTTTTGACAGTTTTGAGGAGTTTGGGTTATCTCTTTTATAGGATGTCCCCAAATTAGGGTTTGTCTCATGTTTTTCTCATGATTCGACTGGGGTTAAGGATCTTTGGGGGGAAGACCACAGAGATAAAGTGTCCTTCTCATCATGTCGTATCAGAGGTCCATACTGTCAACAAGGGTCATCAGTGCTGGTGCTGACCCTGATCACCTGGCTGAGGCCGTGTGTCATCTCTCCTGTCAGGTTGCCCACCAGCCTTCCACACTGTCCTCCCTGGAAGGAGATGTGATTACATCAGCCCACACTTAAGGAGTGGGGGTGGGGGGCGGTCGCGCTCTCCGTCCTTGAGAAAGGAATATAGACCAAATCACTTGCAGTTCTTTTGCATGGAAGATTTGTCTTTTCTCCTCATTTCTTTATTTATCCAATCAGTCCTTTATATCAGTACAGACTCATGGATTTTATTTCATACTTTGGGTTATAACCTGATGCTATTCTAATTATTTTGTTGCTCGAACCATCCCAGCTTTTGTCACTGGGAGCTCTCAGATGATTCCTGGGCCCCTTGGACACGCCCCATCATTTTGGCTTTTCTTTTGAATACTTACTTTCTGGTGCTGAGATGCCCCAGGCTCATCCTGCACATTTCCTGCTATACCTGGAATCAGCCATTTTCCCAAGGAGCCCTGGTGCCTTTTATTATACGATGATATTAGAAACCAACCTCTGGGGACTTCCCTGGAGGTCCGGTGGTTAGCATTCCGAGTTTCCACTGCAGGGGGCACAGGTTCGATCCCTGGTCAGGGAATTAAGATCTCTTGTGCCACGAGGCATGGCCAAAAAAAGAAAGCAACCTCTGGGTGCCAGCAGTGCCTGTCGCTACTAGGATACTGTTATCTCTAGGCCCCCTTGCCTGACAGAGCAAGGAGACCTGTGTGTACAGTAACTTGTGTGCACACACTTCCACACGTATTTGTGTATGTAACACCTGCATCTGTGCTAAGCCAAACAGGAGACTTTACTGATGTCTCCACCTCTGATCCGTCGCCACATGGACCATTCCATCCTCCTTGCTGTGCTTATCTGTAAATGTCCACTCCGACAGTGAAACCCCTGGCTCCCACTGCCCATCATCCATTAACTTAATTGTCCAATTCCAGTGTACATGCAAAGTGGTGGTAGAATTGTTAACCTGTACTCTGTTAGGAAAAATCTTTGTCAACTAGAGCACAGTGCTGTGTAGTTTCTCCTGCCATTGGTCTTACAGACTCCACTCACTTCCAAGGTTACTTAGACTAGCACCTTTACACCCCACGTCCTGCAGTGAGGTTTTTCTTGCATTCCTTATACAGTTCAATCGTTTGGCACCTTCTGCATTCCATCTAGAGTCCCCGAGCCTCCTAAATGATTTTTTTTAAGTTTATATACATTGAAGTTCACGTTTTGTACAGTAGAGTTCTGTGGGTTTTAACAAGTATCAATATCATGTATCCACCGTTACACTATCACAGAATAGTTTCGCTGCCTTGAAATCCTCTGAACTTCACCTGTTAAACCCTCTCTCCTCCCCCTGGCCCTTTGGCACTTACTGACCTTTACTGTCTCCACAGCTTTGCCTTTTCCAGAATGTTATAAAATTGGAATCACACGGTGTGTAGCCTCTTCAGACTGGTGTCGTTCAGTTAGCAATGTACCTTTAAGATTCAGCCATGTCTTTTCGTGGCTTGATCGCTCATTTCTTTTTAGTGCTAAATGACATTCCACTGGATGGAATTAGCACTAAGTGGACCACAGTTTATTATTTGCTCACCTATTGAAGGGCATCTTGGTTGCTCCCAGTTTTGGGTGGTTATGGATAAAGCTGCTGTAAACACTAGCATGCAGGTTTTTTCGTGGGCATAAATTTTCAGATCAGTTGGGCAAACACCTAGGAGTGTGACTGCTAGATCATATGGCAAGACTACATTTAGCTGTTAGGAAGCTGCCTAGCTATCTTCCACAGTGGCTTTGTCATTTGCTTTCCCGCCAGCAATGAAGCAGCGTCCTTTTGCTCCATATCCTTGCAAGCATTGTGCATTGTCAGGCTTTTGGATTCTAGTTGTTCTTCTAGGTGAGTAGTGGTATCTCCTTTTTAAAAAATTTATTTATTTATTTATTTGGCTGTGCTGTGGGGCATGTGGGATCTTAGTTTCCTGACCAGGGATCGAACCCGTGTCCCCTGCAGTGGAAGCGCGGAGTCTTAACCACTGGACCGCCAGGGAAATCCCTGCTTTTTTTTTTTTTTTTTGCGACACGCGGGCCCCTCACTGTTGCGGCCTCTCCCGTTGCAGAGCACAGGCTCCGGACGCGCAGGCTCAGTGGCCATGGCTCACGGGCCCAGGCGCTCCGCGGCATGTGGGATCTTCCCGGACCGGGGCACGAACCCGTGTCCCCTGCATCGGCAGGCGGACTCTCAACCACTGCGCCACCAGGGAGGCCCATCCCTGCTTATTTTGATTTGCAATTTTCTAGTAAATTTTGTTGACCATCTTATCATAGGCTTCTTTTTCATCTGTATATCTTCTCTGGTGAGATGTTAAAGGTCATAATTTTAACACAGTCAAAATTTTCAATATTTATTTTTTTACAATTCACATTCTTTTTTTTAATAAATTTATTTTATTTTTCTAAATTTAGTTCTGGCTGTGTTGAGTCTTCGTTGCATTGTGAGGGCTTCTCATTGTGGTGGCTTCTCTTGTTTTGGAGCATATGGGCTCTAGGCTCATGGGCTTCAGTAGTTGTGGCTCGTGGGCTGTAGAGCGCAGGCTCAGTAGTTGTGGCGCATGGGCTGAGTTGCTCTGTGGCATGTGGGATCTTCCCGGACCAGGGATCGAACCTGTGTCCCCTGCACTGGCAGGCGGATTCTTAACCACTGCACCATCAGGGAAGTCCCTGATTCACATGCTTTTAAAGGACATTCTTGGCTACTCTGAGGTTAGAATAATGTTCGTCTATATATTCATGGAAATATTTTAAGTATTTCCTTCTTTTTTGACATTCTTCTCTTTTTCCTTTTTAAAAATTGAAGTGAAATTCACATAACATAAAATGAACCAGTCAGCTCCCAATTTGCTTTCTGTCTGTGGATTTACCTATCCTAGATATTTCATATAAATGACATCATATGATATGTAACATTTTGTGTCTGGCTTCTTTCATTTAGCTTAATGTTTTCAAGGTTCATCCATGTTGCAGCCTGAATCAATACTTCATTCCTTTTTATGGCTGGATAATATTCCATTGTAAGTATATACCAACTTTTCTTTCTTTATCCATCTCTTAGGGTTGTTTCTACCTTTTGGCAATATGTGAATAGTGCTGCTACGGACCTTCGTGTACAAGTATTTGCTTGAGTACCAGTTTTCAATTCTCTTGCACCAGAAAGTGATTCAGTTATACATACATATACATACATATATATATATATTCCTTTTCAGATTCTTTCCCATTATAGGTTATTACAAGATATTGAATATAGTTCCCTGTGCTATACAGTAGGTCCTTGTTTATGTATTTTATATATACTAGTGTGTACCTGTTAATCCCAAACTCTTAATTTATCCCTCCGCCCCGCTTCCCCTTTGGTAACTGTAAGTTTATTCTCTATGTCTGTGAGTCTATTTCTGTTTTGTAAATAAGTTTGTTTGTATCGTTTTTTTAGATTCCACATATAATTGATAACATATGATATTTGTCTTTCTCTTTTTGACTTACTTTACTTAGAATTATCATCTCTAGGTCCATCCATGTTGCTGCAAATGGCATTATTTCATTCTTTTTTATGGTTGAGTAATATTCCATTGTGTATATATATATATATATATATATATATATATATATATATATATACCACATTTTCTTTATCCATTCATCTGTCGATGGACATTTAGGTTGCTTCCATGTCTAGGCTATTGTAAATAATGCTGCTATGAACATTGGTGTGTGTGTATTTTTTAGAATTGGTGTTTTCACTTTCTTTGGCTATGTACTTAGGAGTGGAATTTCTGAATCATATGGTAGTTCTAATTTTAATTTTTTTGAGGAAACTCCATACTGTTTTCCAAAGTGGTTAATATCATTTGCAAATATTTTTCTCCCATTCACAGGTTGTCTTTTCATTTAGTTGATGGTTTTCTTTGCTGTGCATACAATGGAATATTATTCAGCCTTAAAAAAGAAGGAAATCCTGCTATATGTGACAATATGGAGGAACCTGGAAGACATTATGCTCGGTGAAATAAGCCAGGCACAGAAGGACAAATACTGCGTGACTCCACATATACGAGGCATCAACAGAGTCAAACTCATAGAAACAGAGGAGGATGGAGGCTGCCAGGAGCTGCGGGAGGGGAAAGGGGAGCTGTGTTTCAATGGGTATAAAGTTTCTGTCATGCAAGGCACGTTCTGGAGCTCTGCTGAAGACATGGCGCTTATAGCTAACAATAGTGTGTTTGCACCTAAATTTTGAAGAATGGGACAGTGGTGTGGTGACGGGGACTGGGGTAGCCTTGTGTTCCCGTGCTGCACAATCCCGAGAGTGGATAGGAACCTTCCCCTCCCCCCAGAGCATGGTCTTTATTGTCCAGCTAGTTGCCAAGTGTTTAATGAGGCCCGGCTCTTGTCCTAGGTATACCATACGAGGTGTAAATACAGCACTAGGAGACACAGTCCCTGTCCATTTGAGGCATATAATCCAAGTATTTCTCAGGAATTACTCCACGGTCAGAAATAAAATCTGGACTTAGCTGCCTGTATTGCAAGGAACATTCTTTAAAGTCAACATTTTAAGGAAAAACATTACACCCTGCACTTATATAGTAGGAAATTTCTTCCTGGTAACATCAGCTTCATCATTATCAATAAACAAGGTTTACTTTTGTTAAAATTCACCTTACATTCCCCTCCTCTGTAATTTGAATAAAGATTTTTTAAAAATTAATTAATTTTTGGCTGCATTGTGTCTTCATTGCTGCATGTGGGCTTTCTCTAGTTGCAGTGAGCGGGGGCTACTCTTCGTTGCAGTGCACAGGCTTCTCATTGCACTGGCTTCTCTTGTTGTAGAGCACGGGCTCTAGGTGCATGGGCTCAGTAGTTGTGGTGCACTGGCTTCGTTGCTCCATGGCATGTGGGATCTTCCTGGACCAGGGCTCGAACCCGTGTCCTCTGCATTGGCAGGTGGATTCTTAACCACTGTGCCACCAGGGAAGTCCCATAAAGATTTTTTGAAAAGGGAATTTTATGAGGTTAAGCAGTGGAAGGAAGGGCTTAGGTATAAATTTGGCCAACAGTTGTCTGGGCAAAGGAGCTCTAGGGTGTTGAGTGAACCCAGCTCATCTCCAGTCCATTTTTACTAATATTTTGAGGACAACAGAAAGCCCCTGAGGGTGGATGGGAACCAGTAAACATGCAAAGGTGAGGGGCTGTCCCTCCTGTAACCACAGTACGTCCTGTAAGACGCTGTCTGAGCTTGGCCCTGCTGGTCCTGAAGAAGCAAGCCGCCATCGTGAGAAGGCCTGTGGGAAGGCCCCAGGGCAGGGGACAGCGGTGGCCTCTCGGGGCCGAGAGCAGCCAGAAAGAAAATGGGACCTCAGTCCCACAGCTGCAGGGAGACAAATTCTGCCTGAGGGTCCGGCCCTGGTCAAGCCTCAGATGAGAACTCAGCCCACCTGACTGCAGCCTGGGGGCCCTGAGCAGGACCCAGCTCAGCTGTGCTTAGGCCAGCGTCCCACAGAGACCATGAGATAACAAATGTGTGTTGTTTTGAGCCACTAAGTTTGTGGTGATTCGTTGCTCAGCGTAGAAGAACATAGGTGGTGAAGGAAAGGGTGGTGGGCTGTAAGATTGAAAATATTTTTAGAATCAGCAGTTACCTGAAAGGCGTTCCTGTGTCTGCTTTAGCAGGTCTTCCCTGAGAGTAACCTGAGACCAACAGCACCTCTCCAGGTCCACACAGGTGCTCTTGATCAGGACCAGGGGAGAAGCACAGCAGCCAGAGCTGGCGGGGCAGAAGAGAGCCCCCTCAGGAATCTCCTTTAAGGTCTGTGCCAGTCGATCCTGAATGTCTGTACAAGTGGCAAATCCCCGTATCATCAATTTTATTGATACTCTCAAAGAACCAGCATTTGGTTTCATTGATTTTCTCTCTTTTTTTTCTGTGCTCTATTTCACTGATTTCTGCTCTGATCTTTATTATTTCCTTTATTCTGCTTATTTTTGTGCTTAGTTTATTATTATATTTCTAGTTTCTTAATATGGAAGCAGATATCATTGATTTAAGGTCTTTCTTCTTTTCTAACATAGGTGTTTGATGCTATGAATTTCCCTGAGTACTGCTCTAGGAGAATCCCACAATTTTTGATATGTTGTGTTTTTATATTCATTAAAAACATTTTCTTATTTCTCTTGATTTCTCATTTAACTAACAAGTTATTTAGAAGTGTACTGTTTCCAAATATTTGGAGATTTCCCGGATATCTTATTCTTGTATTGGTTTCTATTTTAATTCTATTATGATCAGAAACATACACTGTATCACTTTCAATTCTTTTAAATTTGAGACTTGTTTTACAGCCTAGAATAAGGGTCTATCTTGGTAAGTGTTCCATGTGCACTTGAAAAGCATGTATTCTTCTGTGTCTTGTGGCGTGTCCTCTAAGTGTCAGTTAGGTCAAGTCGATGGCTGTTCAGTCTACTGTGTCCTCGCGCTTCTACTTGTTCTACCTCCTTGGGTTTTGTAAGCAGAGCTGTTTCGTCGAGTTTTTCCTGAGTCCTGTGCTGGCAGCTGCTCATCATCTTACACTTCTTCACGCGCCTCTTATCTTTGATTTTGTGCTGAAGGTGATATTTGAAGCAATATTTGAGGGAATGATTGGCATTACTCTGATGTAATCCCTCCCTCCAGGAGGGATTTTTGTTGGTTTTTACTTCTTCCAGACACATGGTGGTGCTGGTTGTTTAGAATCCTGTGACTCCGAGTTCAAAGTCTGCACTTTCATGCTCTGAGGATTCTCGACTTGTGGTTGTCCTGGGCCCCAGGGAGCTGGATCTTGCCTGAGTCACCCTCGTTCCCAGGGTGCAGCCCCTCCCTAGGCAGGCTGTGGGTTTGCAGGGCCACCGTATTTGTGGGGTCTGTAGGGCCTCAGCTGGCCTGAGGGCCGAGTCTGGGCTCCCCGCACTAGACACCGGTGGTCTTTGTTCCTCAGCCTGGCACTTTCTCACTGACTCTTGTCCCTTTGCTGCTTTTAGGATTAAAACGTGGTTTGCTCCCCTTATCTGGTTGTCCTCCAGGAAAAGGTTAATCTGAAGTGCTCAGTTCTCCAGCCTGGGTCTGGAGCTCCCCATGGTTTCCTCTGAGTCTCTGGTACTCTTGCTTAGATATCAGATCTCCGGGCCAATTCCCTGATTTTAAAACGTGTTTGGTATCCATTTTGCATGTCAATTCTTGCCTTGATTTTCTGAACGATTTCTTCAATTCACTTCCAATCCTTACTGAAATTTTTTTTCTGCCATCATATTTCCAGTTTGCAAGAGTTTCTCCCTCTCACTCTCTCTCTCTCTCTTTTTAAAAAGTTTCTGTTGTTTCAACAACGCAATCCATGTTTTCTCATGTCCGAGGATATTCACAAAATTCTCTCCCTTTGAGCTCTGCTTCCTCTGACTTCCAGTCTTTCCCTAGTTTCGCTCCACCTTGCCTGCTAGAGGCTCTCATCAGATGTCTGGTGACCCTCAGCTCTCAGCCTGCACTGGAGAGGCCCAAAATGCTGACTATACCCAGGAAGGGTCACTGGGCTGGGACACCCCACTGTCAGTGTTCTTGGTTCTGGGCATTCGTGGGAAGTTTTCTCAGAGAAGTCCCATCCAAGCTCCCATCTGGAGGGACCAGGGTGCAGGACTGGGGTCTCGCCATCAGTCTGGGTGTGTCCTCCCTGGGCCTCTGTCTCTGGAGTTCTGGGCACGTGTCACCACCAGAGCAGCTGCTCTGCTCCCTCCTGTTGGGTCCCCACCCCCTGCCCCACGTCAGCCTGTCCCTCCGTCCCAAGAACGGGCCCTCCAGACATCCTAGTGAGCTTCCAGGTCTCCAAAGCCCATTTAAAAGTCAGTCCAGGGACTTCCCTGGTGGTCCAGTCGTTAGGACTCCACACTTCCGCTGCAGGGGTCGCGGCTTCGATCCCTGGTTGGGGAACTAAGATCCCACATGCCACGTGGCGCGGGCATAATAAAAGTCAGCCCACTCATTTGTAGTGTGGCTGGGGTTTTAGCTTTTTGTCTGCACTGTACGGGACTCAGAACGGGGCCCTGTGTGGGTCCACACACTTGACGTTGAAGTAACACCCAGTCGAGAGCCGGCTGCCCAGCGAGGGCGGGAGGGGAGCCGACTTCTGTCTTTAGGATCTGGTCCTTTCAAGCCTGTGAAGACAATTCCTTGTAACAGGGGAGAAGCTGCCGCCAGCCCTGGCCCCCTGCTAGAACAGGCTGGATCACGTGTGCAGGATGTATCTGGAGAACAGAAACCTCAGTCTCGTATCTCTGCCCTTGTTTCGTGTCTGCTCCAGGCGGCAGGAACCCCCCGTTTTCATCCTGCAAAGACTTTAGGAGGTAGCAGGGCCCCGAGCTCCAGGGTGTGGGCTCTGGGATGGGCAGCTCGGGTTCAAACCCTGCCCTCCCCCGGCCACCTGAGCCTTGGACAGGACAGCTGCCCTCCCCGCGCCTCTGCTCTCTCAGCTGTCCCGCGGGGTCATGGCAGGACCCTGGCTGAGCTCACCTGCTACAGACCCTGGGGTGCCTGGTGGCTACAGGGGCGGCGGTGACTCCAGGCAGAAGAGGGAGCCTGGTCAGACCTCGGTGGTGTGGTGTCAGCCGCCGGTGTGGCCAGGGCCTGGGTACCACTACCCTGGGCCCCCGTTTCCACTCTCCCACTATGGCTCCTGACAGCCATGTCTGCTCTGAGCTGCCGCTGACTGGCTGTGGGACTTGGAACAGAGATCTGTACTCACCCAGCTCCTGTTTCTCAGTCTGAAAGATGGAGCAGAAGGGCCACTTCTTTGATAGGGTGGGAGGTGGGCCTGAGTTCTCATCACACAGGTGCACGGGGACAAACCACAAGGTCCCCGTCTTGCACCACCATGTACCAGTCAACACACGTGCTCCCCAAACCCAGCACGAGCGCAAGAGCCACACACCGTCCCCCAGACTTAGATTCACTCACAGGTGCCCGCACCCCCCGCGCCCAGCCCACAGGCCCCCGAGCGGAGCAGGCATTCACGTGGACACCACAGCCCCAGGCAGATGAAGACACAGAGACGGCAGTGCCCGGGCCCCAGAGAGACACTCAGATGTCCCTGTACACACGCCACCTGCACAGAAACACATGGACAAACACGGCTCTGACACAAGGGTAAACCCCCTACCACAGACACGCTGCCCTGCACACGGGAGCCAGTCAAGACACGTACCCGGCTGCCGACAGCCCTGGCTGGCTCGCTGCCCATTGTTGCGGGAATGGGCACACACAGGCATGCGCTCGACACGGGAACACAGGCACACACACCCTCAGCTCCACCTGTGCTAAGACTGACGCAGTCTCAGGCGGTGGGGCTGGGTTCAAGTCCCAGCCCTGCCCACGCTCTGCTCACCTGTCATGGGGCGCCCGACAGTTCTCTGGGGCAGGGGCCTGGCAGACGCGGCTCCTTACCTGGTCCCGAGCGCTCAGAGGGACTCAGGTTCTGCACGGGTGTTCGGTTGGGTCAGGGCAGGCAGAGGCTGACCAGGGGCTCCTGCAGCATGTGTCCGGCTGACAGCTGAACCCAGATCTGGACGCCGGGCCTGCGGATCTCCCCATCCCAGGACTGTTGTGTTCCCTGCGACCATCCAGGTGCATCCCTCCCAGGATAGAGCTCTGAGGATGCAAAAGGGGTGAGCCTGGCTGCAGAGATTCCCTCCACAATAAAGAGACCCGTCTGAGGGGGGACAGCAGTCGATGCCTGAGATGGAAGCAGGTGCCTCCTCCGAGGTCCCTGTTCCACAGGAACGGGAGTCTGGTCTTCTGGGGGAAAGCACAGGGGACCACAGGCTCCTCTGCGCGGGGAGAGCGGCCGGGGGCTGGGCAGCCTGGGAGCCCACACCACCCGCCTCCCAGGCCACGAGTGTGTTTCCAAAGGATAACCGAGTCTTAAATGGGAGGCTGACGTCGGTCCTCAGTCACTTTCTTCTCACATGAAAAGAGGCCACAGAAGGGAGAGGCAGGCGGAGGAGGACAGGGCCAGGCTCTTCCCCCCCCCCCCCCACCCGTCCCAGGGGCCGGTGCACAAGACACCCACACGGCCCGCAGCTCCTCCTGGGAGGCCAGGCCTCTGCCCAGGGGCCCTCCTGTCCTGTGATTAGCTCTGTCAGCCAGAGTGGTGGGAATCAGATCCCAGAGGGAAACCTGCCCTCCCCCGCTGTCCTTGTGGGACCACAGCCGGTGTGACAGAGGTAGGATGTGGGTGCAGGTGGACACCCTGCCATCCAGCAGAGTGGGCTCTGGTAGAAACCACTGCCCACCCCTGGCCAGAGCTAGGGGCACAGGAGCGGCCTGGGCCGTGCCCCAGACCCTGCTGTCCTGGGTGGGCTCCACGCTGCCTGCTCCGAGTGGCTGGGGCTCCTGGCCGGCCGCATGGTCACCTACCTCCCTGCTCTCCGGTGGTCCACTGTGAGGGTCACATGAGGTGGACGGAGAAACCCTTTAGTGAGGCACGAAGGGGTGTCGGCCCTAGGACCCTCTGCCCAGGAGCCCGCAAGGGGCCTCGGCCGCTTCCTGGCACGTGGGGCGCAGACCTCGCCATCAGTCTCTGTGCTGAATCAGAGAAGGGGTCCCACAGGCTGCAGGGGACAGCTTACCGGCCCCTTAAAGGTGGGAGAGGGCCCTGCTGCCACTCCAGCTGCCCCGCTGGGCCCGGGTGGGGGCAGCTTGGCCGTGTGTCCCTCTGCCCCGAAGTCATTTTACAGAAGTCCTTCACTCCTTCATCATTCAGAGGCGTTTGCTGGGTCCTCACTGGTCTCGGCCTGGGCTCTCAACTTCAGATGCAGCAGCGAACAGACAAGTTCCTGCCACGTGGAGCTGGGGTGTTGGAGGAGGTGGATGGCAGGCTGGCGAGCAGGCCCTCCTGGGACCCACGGGTGGTGACACGTGCCGGGTGCAGGGCAGGGCTGTGGCTCGTGCCGACTCCTGAGGGTCCAGGGGCACTGGAGACAGCAGGGAAAGGAGGGCCAGGCAGAGCAAACGGTGACTGCAAAGGCCTCGGGGTGCTGGGGGTGCGGCTCAGAGTGGGGGCGGCGTGGGCTACGTGCTGGGGAGGGGCCTGGGGCAGAACCACGGCCGAGCTCAGAGGTGGGCGCCCCTCAGTGGTCAGTACACATAGCCTGCTGGTGTCCTCGGCGCTCGGCTTTCTCAGGGAGAAGCGCAGGGCTCTGACCAGAGGAGGGGCCAGATGCGTCTTCGCTTTAAAGGAACGAAGTGCCGAGGGTCTGGTCTGGGGCTGTGGTTGCAGGTTGTAGAGTGCACTCTAGTGTGACTGTGGTGGGTCAGTCACATCCATCACAGGATGGATTCTGGGGCAGAGCCCGTGGGCTTGGCTGATGGATTGGACGTAGGTGTGGAAGAGCCAGGAGTCCCAGGCTCTGGGAGCAGTGGGATTGAGGGGTTCGGTGGAAGTCAGAAGTAAGTTTTCTGTGTGCTTATTTGGAGATGAAAGGACAGTCAGGTGGAGACGTGGACGTGTGAGACTGGAGTCCAGAGCTGGGCTGGGGGTGGAGGTGAGCCTTCGGGGGTCCGTCTGGGCACGATGGCATTTCCTCACGAGGCTGAGAAGAGGCCCAAGGCCTGGGGCCTCCCACGGCCGAGGGTGTGGGATGGGAAAGGAGCCTGGAGCGGGCAGGCTGGGGGGAGGAGTGAGCCCCGGCGAGGCTGGTGAGGTTGGTCTTCTTTAGCTGTTGGTGATGTCCTTAACCTCGCCTGGTCCACCATGTTCTCAGGATGCCAGAGCTAATGTATTCAGGATGTAATTTTAAGTGATTGAGAACGTGGCCAGCCCTGATGACCGCAGGAGGACGCTGAGACGTGGTGGTGGTGTGTGCGGTGTGTCCACTCTCACCCTCTTCCTGCTGGGCCTGGGCGCAGCGGCGCAGCTGTGGGTTCCAGTGCAGGGCCGCCCACGCTGTGGACTCTGTCTGCAGCACCATGGCCTCAGCCTCCCCCGGCTCTGCCTGCGGCAGAGAGGCCGCTAGAACCTTCCAGGGGGTGTGGCTCCGGCCCCACGTGAGCCTCCCTGGCTGCCCGCCCGCGCCACCAGTCTGCTCAGGGCTTGCTCTCCTAGGGCAGGTCTCCCCACCGCTGCGCCTTCCCACCTTCCTGGGACCTGGCACCGCCGCGCACCCACAGAGACTCACGGGTCGGATGTCTCTCCTGGAGGGCTGTTCGGCACGGGCTGCCTCAGGCTGCAGAACTGCTGGGACTTCTCGCTTGTTTGTTGACGATTTTGGCGCACGGTTGGAGATTTTCTTCTTGGGAGCCCAGGCATCCGTGGACAGCCCTCTCAGCTCACGGCCACTGGTTCAACCTCCACTTCCCAGGGTCCTGGACCCCACGCCTTGTCAGCCCCTCCGCACTGACACCCCGGCTTCCCATGGCCCACAGCTTCCGCTCTTGGCCTGCCTGTTTCTTGGGTCACTCCCACAGCACCCCTGGTCCCACCGCAGTGAGCGCCGCCCCCCCCACCTCCAGGGTTGGCACTCACCCACCCCCTGCAGAGCCCCCATCTCTGGCTCTGCAGCATGAGCTGCCTTCCCGGAAGGCTTTCTAAACTCTACCCCCCACCCCTTCTCGGAAAACAAGCCACAGGCTGGCCGGACTTCCTGCCTCCCCCAGAGACCTTATCTTTACCCAGTAGTTCCTGCGCCAGGGCACGCTGAGCTCTCCACCCCAGCCCCACACCTCAAGGGCCCTCGTCCATCTCGGCTCCTGGGTCTTCACCTCCTTTCCTTCCAGCATCAGCATGGAAATTCCCACCTCTGCCCCTTGGTAACCGGCACCCTCACTTCCTCACCCCACGGAGGCCTGCCTGGCCCCTGGAGGTGCCTGGTGGTGTCTGTGGGGAGGAGGGAATCTACTCCTAGACGCTGCTCTCTGCTTCCACCCCACGCTGCCCAGCTGGCCCTTGTAGGAGACCCCCGACCACCACGGACCGTGTCCAAAAGGGGCTGCTGAGGGCTGCTTCTAGTTGACTTGGATGATATTCCCACTCATTGGATTCCATGTAAATTTTAGAACCATTCTGTCGTCTAGTCCCCCTCCTTCAATAGTTTAATTCGGGAAAATTTTACGTCTTTGCAAGACTGAGTCTTCTGTGAACTTGGTGCCTTTCCTTCCTTCCTTAAACTTTCCTTCAGTGTCACTCAGTTTTCTCATAAAGCCTCCACCTCTTTCATTAGAGTAATTCCTAGATATTTAATATTTTTGTTGCTTTTATAAAGTGTATCTAGTTAAAAGAATTCATTTTCTGTTTATTCTCACACATAGAAAAACGAGTGACTTGTTTATTGACAAGTTATCCAGTTATCTCGATAAACTTTCTTCTGAGTTCTGCTAACCTATCTGTAGATTCTTCTGGATTTTCACATTCCCAGTGGCCTTGTCTGTGAGAATGACAGTTTCCAACACTTATGATTTTCTTCTTAACTTACTGCACTGGCTAAGACCTCCAGGGCAAAGTCAGATAGAAATGGTGAGAGTAGCCTGTTTTTGATCTCAGAAAGTAGGACGTTGGCTGTGAGCTGTGTTCTGGTGACATTTCTTATCAGATTAAGGAAATTCCCTCCCACTTCTAGTTTACAAAGTCTTACCTTATTTATTTATTATCAAAAGTATATTGAATGTTATATACTTTTTTTGCATCTCTGAAGATGGCTGTGATTTTTCTCTCGTAGTATTTCAATGTGGGAGTTTACAGTGATTTTCTAACGTTAAACCGACATTGCGCTCCTGGAGAAAAGCCAGCTTGGACGTAATTAGTATGTTTTGCACACATTGCTGATTCTGTTGCTTCTGGGCCTGGGGTTTTCTCTGTGGGAGGCTTTTCCTTCTTTAAACACAGCATTCTTGAGGTGTAATTGACACACATTAAATAGCACACATATAAAGCATACAGTTTGGTCAGCTTTGACGTATGTGCACACCCAGGAAACCCTCACCACGACCAAGAGAACACGCATTTCCTCCAGCCCAGAGCTTCCTCCTCTCCGCCCCCGCCCCCTCCTCTCCAGGCAATACTGACCTGTTTTCTGTCCCTGTCAGTCAGTTTTATGTAAATGGGATCATGTCCCTGTGGCCGTGTAGTTCACCCTTTTTATTCTGTTGTATGGATTTGCCACATTTGCCTGTTGACAGCCATTTTTGTTGCTTGAGTCTTCGGCTGTTGTGAATAATGCAGCTATGAACATTCCTGTACAAGACCTTTCATACGCACAGGCTTTAATTCCTCCTGGGTAACTACCTAGGAGTGAGATGGCGGGATCGCGTGGTGGGGTGTGTGTAACTCGCTGTGAAATGCCACACCCTCCCCGGGCGGCTGCAGACCGTGAGCGCGGCTGCCCCACGTCTTCACCGAAGACACTCGGCTGGTCTTTGAATTCCAGTCCTTCTGACAGGCCTGTAGGGGCTGCATTGTTGTTTTAATTTGAAATTCCCCAGAGAGTTATTTGCCATCCATGTTTCTTCTTTGGTGAAGTTCAAATAATTTGCCTATTAGATCATTGGGTGATTTTCTTATCCTTGAGTATGAGGGTACATTATATCTTCTGAATATAAGTCCTTTATTAGATGTATACTTTTCAAATATTTTCTCTTGGTCTGTAGTTTGTCTTTTTGTTCTCTCTATTTCAAAGAAAAGTTTTAACTTTTGATGTAGTCCATTTATCTATTGGTTCTTTTATATTTTGGGGTCATATCTAAAAAATACTTGCATAATCCCAGGTCACAAAGGTTTTCTCCTATGTTTTCTTCTAGAAGTTTTATAATTTTAGATTTTACATTTAGGTCTATAATGCATTTTGAGTTAATTTTTGCATATGGTATGAGGTATGGATCAAAGTTCACTGTTTTCGGGGCTTCCCTGGTGGCGCAGTGGTTGGGAGTCCGCCTGCCGATGCAGGGGACACGGGTTCGTGCCCCGGTCCGGGAGGATCCCACATGCCGCGGAGCGGATGGGCCCGTGAGCCGTGGCCGCTGAGCCTGCACGTCCCGAGCCTGTGCTCCGCAACAGGAGAGGCCACAACGGTGAGAGGCCCGCGTACTGCAAAAAAACAAACAAAACAAAACAAAACAAAAAAAAAGTTCACTGTTTTCTACTGAGCTGCTTTGATAAAAATCCATTGTCCATATATTTGTGGATCTATTTCTGGTCTCCCTATTCAGTTCCATTTGTCTGTTTGTCTGTCTTAACACCAATGCATTTTCTTGATTCCTGTAGCTTTATAATAAATCTGAAATCAGGTGGTGTCAGTCCTCCAAATTTGTTACCCTTTTTCAAAGTTGTTTTGGCTCTTCTAGGTCCTTTGAATTTCCACATGAGTCTTAGGATAAACTTGTCGATTTCTACAGACAAGTTTTCTGGAGGCTTTGGATGAGATTACATTGAATCTAGAGATCAGTTTGGTGAGAAGCGATGTATTAACGATGTTGAGGCTTCTGGTCCAGGGACACAGAACATCTCTTGATTTATTTAGGCCTTTAATTTGCCCCAGTGGTCATCTGTAGTTCTCAGTGTGTAGATCTTTCATGTCTTTTGTTGGGTATATTCCTAAGTAGTTCATATTCTTGGTGATATTGTAATTGGTATTTTCAAGTTTTAATTTGCAATTGTTTGTTGCTAGTATATAGAAGTACAGTTGATTTTTTGTACATTGATCTCATGTCATGCAACTCACTTAGTAGTCCAAAAAGTGAAGCAGAGACATGGAAGATACATAAAAGATCCACACCAAACTTCTAGAGATGAAAACCAAATGTATGAGATGAAAGTTACACTGGATGGGACAATATATATATGTTAAATAAATTATAAGAAAAGATGAATATAATGTGTAAGGAGAGGAGAGTTTCAGTAAGATATGGATAAACAAGAAGAAAAACAAATGAAAATCTTCCAACTGAAAAATATAGTATTTGCTATTAAAATCATTAACAGAATTAGTATCAGATAGGATGTGAAATAAAAGGATCATGTGAAATACTACAATACTAATTCAAGACACGCTGTCGTGGGTTTGGGATGCTTATTGTATAAGAAATATAGCTAAAAGGTCAATAGAAATAAAATGGAATACTAAAAAAGCAACCCAAAAGAAGTTAGGGGAAGAGGAACAAAGAGTAGCTGGACAAATAGAAAACAACGGTATGGCAGACTTACACTCTACCATGTCAATAATTGCGTTTAATGTAAATGGACCAAACAATCTAATTAAATGGTGGAATGGCTAAAAAAACAAGGCCACATTTCATGCTATTTATAAGAGATGTACTTTAAATAGAATGACACAAATAGGATAAAAATTAAAAGATAAAAAATGTATACCATGCAAACAGTAAGTATATGAAAGCTGGTGTGGCCACATGAATGGCAGATAAAATAAACTTCAAGATGAGGCGTATTACTGAGATTGAGGAGCATCTTGTAATGACAACAGGGCCACCTCTCCAGAACGACAAGGTAATCTTACAGGTGAATGCAGCTATCAACAGTTTCAAGATACGTGAAATGAAAATGGACATAACTAAGAGCAGAAATAGACAAAACCACATCATAGTTGGAGGACTTACTGTTCCATATGCTCAACCATTGCTAGAAAATGAAGACAAAAGAGTCAGTTATTCCTAGGAAAAGTAAACAACACTACCAACCAAAATGACCTAATAAAAATTCATAAACCTTACACTGAACCCCTGCACAGTACATATTCTTTTCAAGAGCACATGGTATAGTCACCAATGTAGACTGTATGAGGCAATACAGTAACTGTCAATAAATTAGAAAGGATTGAAATCATAAGAGTATATTCCCAGACCACACAGAATTAAACTAGAAATAAATAACAGAAATATATTTAGAAACTCCCCCAAATACTTGGAAATTAAGCAACATACTTCTCAGAAACCATGGGTCAAAGAAGAATCACAAAAGAAATTAGAAAATATTTCAAATTGAGTGATGAGGAATACAAAACAAGCCTTTTGACAAAGATGACTTCACTGGTGAATTCTGTCAAACACTTAAGGAAAAATATTGCCAGTCACCCACAAATTGGAGACAAGGAATAGAGGAAAAGGAAATACTTCCCAAATCTTTCCATTAGGCCAGCATAGCCCTCAAAATCGACCAGGAAATACAGAGCAATATACTTTGTGAACATAATATTTGCAATTAGACTTTAGCAACATATAAAACAGATAATATAACATATAAAACAGATAATATAGCACAACCAGTTTCAATTTGGCCCAGGAATGGAAGATCAGTTTAACATGCAAAAGTCACCACAGTAATCTTTGAAAAACCTGAACGTCATTTTGAGCGCCAGAGATGGAGGAGAGAAGACGGATTGCCAGCAAGTTGGGTCACTCCTCTGGATGAGGGACAGCATGGCCCTGACAAGTTCATTACCCCATGTTTCCTTGGGTGGTTAGCTAAGGTCCCCCCATTCAGTGGAGGCGTGTGAAATTTAAAGAAGATTGTGTATTGTTAGACTGGGCCAGAGTCTCTCGTGAGACATGTAAGTCTCGTTCCCAAATCCCCCATCCCTGAGATAGGCTTTGGGTATATGTAAGCCAATAGCAGCCCCACCAGTGACCCTTTGGTCTCACAAGTTACCCTTTGGTCTCTGCCAGTTGGCCTTTAATACATTATACAGGAAACCAGGGTAGCGACATCAATGTCCAACAAAACAGACTATGAGGCAGAAGGTATTATCAGACATACTAACGTCAACGTACCTGATAAAACGGGCGCAAAGTCTCTAAAAGAAAAACTGATCGGCCTACTGGGAGAGATCTGAAGCTACTAAATAGTGCTCTGTCCATCACGAAGTCAAGCCAACAAGCAAGTATTTTTAATAGCAAGAAAGACATTTGAATAACCTCCCCATCACAGCACATGTAGCTGTTCAAGCGTTACCTGAACATTTACATAAATGGGCCTCATTTGGGCCAGTGCCTCTCTGACTATCTGTAGTAAAGAGTTGGTGTATTGCATGGTTTTTGTTATTTTGCAACCTGTTATGAGCCAATATTTTTTCAAAACATAATAGAAGTGACTTACTGGAAAAAGAATCATGTGCTTGGTAAGCACAGCAATGTCAAAGTTTCTATGTCACTGCTTCCTCTCAGTTTCTGTCCTGGTCTCAGCACAGACAGAGCAGACCATTCACAGACAGCATCAGTCTGTGCGCCACACTTAAATTGCATGTACGAGCCAAAAAGCCTAGTTGATTGTCCTGGGATGATTAATATCTATACGGGAAAAACAGATTTTACCCTTAGCCCTTACCGTACACAAAAATCAGTTCCGCATGGATTTAAGATGTAAATGTGAAAAGTAAAACTTTAAATATGGGCAACTGTCTTTCTGATCTTTCCAGGGCAAGGACAGATTTTTAAACCCAAAAAAGTGCTAGCTCCAAAATATAAGACCAATAATTTTAAAGTATCCATTTATTTTTTTAAAATGCCATAGTGTGAAAAGGAAGCCCCCAAAGAGGAAACATATCATTGCAACACATAAAACTGAAAAAGGGTCATTAGCTACAATACATAAAGCAGTGCTACAAACCATGAGAATAAGACAGAAACCACAAGAGAAGAGCATGTACACGAGCAGGCATTTTACAGAAGATACAAGTCTGATGAATAAACATATATAAAGAGATTCTCTACTTCATTCATAATCAGAGAAATGCAAATTGGGACCAGAATTAAATACCATTTTGCGCCCATTAGTCGGGTAAAAATTAGGAACTCCGTTAGTATTAAGTGTTGTGAATGGACAGGAACACTTGGACATGCTGGTAAGAGTTAAATGGGTTTAAACACTTAAGAAGTGACATGGTGTCATGTATGACGTAGACCTTGAGACTCCTGGCCTAGAGATGCCCCTGCAAGGTGTTCCAGGAAGCATGCATTAATGGCCTGAGCATTGCTCTTTGCAGCAGCAGAAACATGGGAATAATCTGATGGGTAGTGGACAGTCCTGGTCACTGACTCCCAGCCACAGCTCACAGGGCGCCTAGAGGTAATGATGGAATCATTTCTAGAAATTCAAAAATAAGAAAAATGAAACAATGTGAAAACATTGGCAAGAAAACCACCGAGAATATCAGAAGGGAAATTCGGGGCAGTGGTCACCTCTGGAGGCACAGGGACAGGACGGAGGCAGGCAGGTGCAGCTGGAAGTGAGGTGCTCGTTCTGGGATTAGCAGCGGATTGCTTGGTGTTCACTGTTCTTATACCTTGATTTACATGAGGAATTCCTCATACATTCTTTTCAATGTACCAAGGATGATATGAAAGATAATAAAGGACAAGTTTGCTTTAGGCTTTTTCCTTTTGCCTCTCCTCTGGGCCCTCTGGTGGGTACTGCAGTGGCTGGTCCTCTCTCTGGGTCCATCCAGCTTCCACAGGCATCACTGCCCTTTGGGGGACCCTTCTGTTGCCAAGCCCTACCACCGCTCTGTGCTGGCATCTCCTTTGGAGTCTCAGTAAGCAGAAGCCACACCCCTGGAATTCAGGAGAGCCCCTTCCTCCACCACGCGGGGCTAACTCTTCTGCACGTAGGGAAACTGTGTTGCTTGCTCCCGGAATTTTAAACAGCACCTCTGAGATGAATGCAGAGCCAGGGGACAGATGAGAGAACACACACTTATAATCCCCAGTCCCTTTGATGTGAAAAATTCTGCTCCTGGGCCAAGCCAGCTCACCCTTTGGACCCTGGGAGGCTGTGTGTGCTCTGCTTTTGTTTTACTTGGAAGAGATTTTGGCTTTGTCAAGGTCATTCTTTTTAGCCCAGAGTGCATTAAATGTCACATACTTACCTGCCCATATTTCTATGTGGCTCTTCGCAAACCTTTTACCTACAAAGGAAGAGGGAATTTCCAGGAGAGCATCCTATTTTCAGCTCCAACTCTACTCCACTCCTTCTTGCTTATCCACAGCCTTTTGGGTGCCCAGAGAAGTAATACTTTTTATGTCTGTGGTCTAAGGATTCATGGCTACTGGGTTGCCTCTTAAGGAACTTCTGGGATAGTTGTGTGTCTTCTTGTGAGTAAGAAGGAATGGGAAGTCAGTGCACAAAATCAACCTGGTAGAAAATACTGTTACCACAGAATCTACTGCTAAGGAGAGCTTGGTCCATGGAGGGAGGTCAAGGAGCCTGTGGGGGTTACAGCCCAGGAGCAATCTTGAGGGGAAAAGGCTCACTGGATATTGCAAACATGTAGTCCATCCTCTCCCCGTAAGACTTGTTTGAGTGTAGATTTTACACTTCTAGGAGCCTGAATCCAAGAAAAAGATATAATGTAAAATTAACAGGCAAAGAGACCAGTAAAGTGTATATTTAAAGGAAAATAATGACTTGATAAGATGGCTATAAATATTCATGCAATTGCAAAAGTTGACTTTCAAAAATAGAAGAAAATAGGAATTTCCCGGGTGGTCCAGTGGTTAAGACTCCACGCTCCCAATGCAGGGGGCCCAGGTTCAATCCCTCGTCAGGGTACTAGATCCCGCGTGCTGCAACAAAGACACGGTGCAGCCAAATAAATAAATGTTAAAAAAAAAACAGAAGAAAATACATTTAAACATACTTAAAACTAATATTATGAAACTAAAATTCCTGAGTTGGGGCAGAGTGGTATATTGCATGGAAAGTGGAGAGGAAAAGTATGCTAAAGGTCTCTTTTTGCTCAGATCAAAAGAACTCTTCAGGTTAATAAGTCTATGTGTACTTTCAGACTTAAAGGTAATCATTAGTAGAATGACAACAGAACATAAAGACACCAAAGCCTCACAGAAGAAAAGGAACAAACAGAATATGACAAATCCAGCAACTAATAGGGAAAGGATATATGTCATAAAGCCATATTTACCAGCAGTCACAATAAATGTGACATAATTCTCCCGTTAAAAAGAAAGAATTTTTGATTATGTCAAAGCTATAGGATGTTACCAGGCATTTCTCAAGGACAAAATGGCATAGAGATACTTAAAATGCTGGGATGAACAAAAGAAAATACGTGTCAACAATTATCAAAGGGGACAAAGGTATGTTTATGCTGCTAAAAGGTATAGTTCATTCAGAGTTAAATCACCAGTCTTATCGTGCATTTAATATATCAAAGTAACTTTTCAAATAAAGCAGCTTTTAATAAAACATGATTAGAAATAAAGATGTTAAAAAATAAAATATATTTACAAATAATTAGGATGCAAATCAGAAATACATGAGTAAAAACAATAGATACAGAACATAAAGGGTATTAAAAAGTAGGAAAAAGACAGTGTTATTAAAACTAAAACAATAGCAAATTCTCACTTGTAGCACGGTGCATGGCAGTAATAGATATCAGTATTTCTCAAACTTTTCAAGACAATCTATGCATATATGTTTATGTGTTTACATCTGTGAGCATGTATGTATATGTATACACATATATGTGTTAACATTACTCATGATGATAACTGATGAAAGTAATTGTACTTTCTATACAGAGACTCATTACAGCATCCATACATCCAATATCCCTTCTTTGAGTAAATGCATATGCATATGTGGATTCAAGCACCTCTTGCGGTATTCCTAAATTCCTCCAAAGGCTTGATAAACACTTTGAAATAAATAATACACACACACAAAAAAAACATGATTATAATGTGAGAAATCAGCACATCTTACTTAGAAATGACAAGATCACATAGATTTTTTTAAAGACAAGTTTTATTTTATTTATTTTTAATTTATTTATTTAATTTAAGTTATTTTTGGCTGTGTTGGCTCTTTGCTGCTGTGCCCGGGCTTTTTCTAGTTGTGGTGAGTGGGGTCTACTCCTTGTTGCAGTGCATGGGCTTCTCATTGCGGTGGCTTCTCTTGTTGCAGAGCACAGGCTCTAGGCACGTGGGCTTCAGTAGTTGTGGCACATGGGCTCAGTAGTTGTGGCTCATGGGCTCTAGAGCACAGGCTCAGTAGTTGTGGTGCACGGGCTTAGTTGCTCCGCGGCATGTGGGATCTTCCCAGACCAGGGTTTGAACCCGTGTCCCCTGCATTGGTAGGCCGATTCTTAACCACTGGACCACCAGGGAAGCCCCTAAAGACAAGTTTCAAATTAGACGATTAAAAGGTAGTTAACACAGACAAAAATACAACATAAATGTTTTCTAATCTCAACATGGAGAAGGTCTTTTTAAGCATGATCTAAATTCTGAAAGCCTTAAAGCAGAAGTTTTGAAATGTTTAACTACATTAAAAACCTAAATTTCTATATGGCAAATCAAACAAGAGACTGGGAGAAATTATTTTCAGCACATAAAATAGGAAATTATACATAAAGAAGAGTTCTAGGACAACTGGCAGTCGAGTGAGTGGGGTGCATTGACTTGATAAGATGGCTATAAATATTCATGCAGTTGCAAAAGCTGACTTACAAAAATAGAAGAAAATAGGGATTTCCCTGGTGGTCCAGTGGTAAAGAATCTGCCTTACAATGCAGGGGACCCAGGCTCGATCCCTGGTCAGAGAACTAAGATCCCACATGCCACGGGGCAACTAAGGCTGTGTGCCACAACTACTGAGCTCGCGTGCCTCAACTAGAGCCTGCGTGCCGCAAGCTACAGAGCTCAGGCGCCCTGGAGCCTGTGCACCACAACTAGAGAAGAGAAAACCCTCACGCCACAACTAGAGAGAAGCCCGTGCACCACAACAAAGATCCCGCGTGCCACAACTAAGACCCGATGCAGCCAAAAACAAATTAAATAAATAAATAATAAATAAATCTTAAAAATAAAAGAAAATACATTTGAACAAGCGTAAAACTAATATTATGAATCTAAAATCCCTGAGATTTGGGGCAGAGTGGTATACTGCATGGAAAGTGGAGAAGAAAAGTATCTTAAAGGTCTCTTTTTGCTCAGATCAAAAGATATTGATTAAACTCTTCAGGTTAATAAGTCTAAGTGTACTTAGAGACTTAAGGGTAATCATTAGTAGAATAACAACAGAACATAAAGACACCAAAGCATCACAGAAGAAAAGGAACAAACAGAATATGACAAATCCAGCAAATAATAAGGAAAGGATATATGTCATAAAGCCATATTTACCAGCAGTCACAATAAATGTGACATAATTCTCCTGTTAAAAAGAAAGAATTTTTAATTATATCAAAGCTATTGGATTGTACCAGGCATTTCTCAAGGACAAAATGGCATAGAGATCTTAAAATGCTGGGATGAACAAAAGAAAATATGTGTCAACAATTATCAAAGGGGACAAAAATATGTTTCTGCTGCTAAAAGGTACAATTCGTTAAAAGATAAATCACCAGTCTTAATGTGCATTGAATATATCAAAGTAACTTTTAAAATAAAGCAGCATTTAACAAAACATGATTATAATGTGAGAAATCAGCACATCTTACTTAGAAATGACAAGATCACATTGATTTAAGACAAGTGTTAAATTACACGATTAAAAAGTAATTAACAGAGACAAAAATATAACAGAAGTGTTTTGTAATCTCAAGATAGAGGTCTTTTTTTTTTTTTTTTAAATATTTATTTAGGCTGCACTGTGTCTTAGTTGCAGCATGCATGCAGGATCTAGTTCCCTGACCAGGGATGGAAACTGGGCCCCCTGCATTGGGAGCGCGGGGTCTTAACCACTGGACCGCCAGGAAAGTCTGAGAAAGTCTTTTAAAGCATGATCTAAATTTTGAAAGCCATAAAGGAAAAGTTCTGAAATTTTTAACTACATAGAAATCTAAGTGTCTATATGACAAATCAAACAAGAGACTGGGAGAAATTATTTTCAACGCATAAAACAGGAAAATAACAAATATTTATTTGATATGGATATATAAAGAGTTCTAGGACAACCGGCAGTCCAGGGAGCGGGACCCATCGGAATCGCTGGGCGGCTGGGACTCGTCGCCGGACCCCCTGGCGCAGGGCCTGGTCTGGATCGTCTTGGCGCGCATTTCTTCACTGGGGGCCTCCGACTGGGGACCAGGGACCAGGCAACATTTTTTCCGAACGTTCCTGGGCGCGGTACGACTGCCAGGGAAGGGATGGAATTCTCTTCCAAGGTTCACCGCAGGCCGCCCTCAGCCCGCGAGAGCAAACTGAGCAATTTTTGCCCTGTCCTCTTGGGTCGATATCACACCCTTTGCGCAGGAAGAAAGTTTCCTTTTTTTCCTTCCTCCCTGACGCCACAATGTTTTCATAAATGAAACAAGTAAAAGTATGATAATATTTAAAATAAACCTATACCTATTTTTTAAAAGTTCTAAAAACCTCATAAGAAATATATTAAACACGATGAGGATATGGGGAGGGGGAGGGGTGAGCTGTGACAGGGCGAGAGAGAGTCAGGGACATATACACACTAACAAACGTAAGGTAGATAGCTAGTGGGAAGCAGCCGCATAGCACAGGGAGATCAGCTCGGTGCTTTGTGACCACCTAGAGGGGTGGGATAGGGAGGGTGGGAGGGAGGGAGATGCAAGAGGGAAGAGATATGGGAACATATGTATATGTATAACTGATTCACTTTGTTATAAAGCAGAAACTAACACACCATTGTAAAGCAATTATACCCCAATAAAGATGTTAAAAAAAAAAGAAATATATTAAACACGAATATAAAAAGGGAAAAATATATAGATATTTTATTAAATTAAAAATTAAAATAGCTAATAAATGAGTGAAAAGCTGATGAACTTTATTGATCAGAGAAATGCAAAATAGAGTAATGAGATAGCACTTTCTCAGTTGTCAGTAACTGACAGCATCCAGTGTCAGAAAAAATGTGTAGAAATTAGCACGCCTATACTACTATGGAAGGATTTTGAAGTACTTCAACCTTTCTGAGGAGCAATTTTATGTATCTATTCACATCTTAAGTCTGCATGCCTAATGATCTAACAACCTCACTCTCACAGAACTATCTTACGGAAATATATGCACTTCTGAACAAAAATACATGTGCAAGGATATCATTGCAGCACTGTTTGTAATGGCAAAAGGTTGGGGGAAAACTAACTGTTCATCAACTCAAAATCGACAAATTATGAAATATTCACAAAATGAAATATTCTCCAGTCATTAAGATGAATGATGAAGAGTTGTATGTTCCAGGTCTAAAGATACATACCTGTGGTATAATTATTGCTAAGAAGATAATTTTGTGATTACTGTGATACAATTCTCTGGGAGGGAAATGTGTGTGTGTGTGCGTATTTATATAAGTTTTTAAAAATCGGAAGAATACACAGAAGACTGCTAACCATAACAGGGCACATGCTATTAACTGATAATCTAACATCCATTTCCAATCACTTTCTTCTTTGAACACATCCACTTTTTAAAGTCTGGAAAAGCTAAATGCTCATATTCCAACCTCTTTTACATATAGGAGTCGCTACGTTCTAACCAATAATAACAGCAATTTCAGGTTTCCTGGACGTTTTTTGGAAAGCTCTTGAATAAGCGCTGACAAAGAGATAAAGGGAGAGGCAAGAGAAGCACTTCCAGAATATGGTGGATTAAGAACTCTGAAAATCTGTTCCTTCATAACTGTGATGAAAACACTACCAAAAGGTCAAAATAAAGAAAGATGAACACTGCCTCGGAGAACTGCAGGACATCATCAAGAATACCCACGTATGCATAATGGAAGCCTCAGGAGGAGAGAAAAGAAGAAGGGGAGAGAAAGACTATTGGAAGAAATAACTGCTAAAAACTTCCAAAGTCGATGAAAAACATTCATCTGCATATGCAAGAAACTTAACAAACTCCAAGTAAAATAAACTGGAGTGCCACACCTACACACCTCATGGTCACACTGTCAGAGACAAAGACAAAGAGGGAACCGTGGAAGCAGCAGGAGAAAGTGAACCCCATGTGCAAGCAATCCTCCATAAAATAACAGTTGTCTTCTCACCAGAAACTGTGGAGGCCAGAGGCAGTGAAATGACATAATCCAAGTGCAGAAAGAAGAATACAGTTGACCCTTGAACAACGCTGGGGTTAGGGGTTCCCACTCTCCACACAGTCAAAAATTCGCATATAACTTATAGATGCTCCTCTGTACACTCGATTCCTCCGTATCCATGGTTCCAAATCTGAGAACTCAACCAACTGCAGATCGTGTAGCGTGGTAGTATTTACTATTTTTTATTGAGGTATATTTGCTGTGCAGTAGTATATAAGTTACAGGTGTGCAATATAATGATTCACAATTTTTAAAGGTTACACTCCATTTATAGTTATTATAAAATATTGGCTATATTCCCTGTAGCTTATTTTATACCTAATAATCTGTACCTTTTACTCCCCTCCCCCTTTATTGCTCCTTCCCCCTTCCCTCTCCCCACTGGAAACGACTAGTTTGAGTATTTACTATTTTTAAAAATCCACAAAGGGCTTCCCTGGTGGTCCAGTGGCTAAGGCTCTGCGCTCCCAATGCAGGGGGCCTGGGTTCGATCCCTGATCAGGGAACTAGATCCCACATGCAACAACTAAGATTTCACATGCTGCAGCTAAAAATCCCACATGCTGCAACAAAAACAGAAGATCCCGCGAGCCACAACTAAGACCCAGCACAGCCAAATAAATAAATAAATATTTTTAAAAACCCATAAAACAAAACAAAAAAAATCCACACAGAAGTAAGTGGACCCACACATGTTGCTCACCCATGTTGTTCATGTGTCAACTGTACTGTCAGTCAAGAATTCTATATCCAGAAATACAATCCTTCAAAAAAGAAGGAGAGGGGGCTTCCCTGGTGGCGCAGTGGTTGAGAGTCCGCCTGCCGATGCAGGGGACACGGGTTCGTGCCCTGGTCCAGGAAGATCCCACATGCCGTGGAGCGGCTGGGCCCGTGAGCCATGGCCGCTGAGCCTGCGCGTCCGGAGCCTGTGCTCCGCAACGGGAGAGGCCACAGCAGTGAGAGGCCCGCGTACCGCAGAAAAAAAAAAAAAAAGGAGAGATTCAAACATTCTCAGATAAACCCAAATTGAGAGAATTCACCACTAGCAGGCCTGCCTTACAAGAAATCTTAAAGGGAGTACTTCAGGCTAAAATGAAAAGATACTAGACAGTAATTTAAATCCACATGAAAAATGGAAATTGACAGTAAAAGTAACTACATATGACATAAATGAATTTTCATTTGTAACTCTTTTCTTCTATCTAATTTAAAACACATAACTCAATAATTATAAAAGTGTCAATAGACTTACTATGTATAAAGATGTCATTTGTATGACAAAAATTACACAAAAGCAGGAGAGAGAACGAGGTCAAATTGGGGCAAATTTTGAATAATATTGAAATTAAGTCGGTATTAATAAAACTAGATCATTTTAAGTTAAGATGGTCATTGTAGTCTCCAGGGCAACCAATAAGAAAATAACTCATAATTATAATATAATAATATATATAATTTATAGTCTATTATAATACATTAATTATATTATAAAGTAATGTAATGTATATGAATATATAGCTTAAACAAAGAATGGAATTAAAATAGCATACTTGAAAATATCAATTTCATACACACACACACACACACACACACACACACACATACACATGAATAGAGGTTAGAGGACCAAAGAAGACATCAGACACACATAAAACGAATAGAAAAATGGTAGATGTAAATCTTACCTTATCAGTAACTTTATTAAATGTAAACAGACTATACACTCAAATCAAAGGCAGAGATTGGCAGAATCTCTGCCAATTTTTTTCACACGATCTATAAGGCATACATTTTAGATTCAAAGACAGCAAAAGGTTGAAAGTAAAGGATAGAAAAAGGTGTTATGCAAACAGTAACCAAAAAGAGCTGAAGTTCTATAGTAATATCCTACAAAATAGATTCTATGAAAAAAATTATTGCTGGAGACAACAAGGATATTTTGTTATGATAAAAGAATCAATCCATCAGGAAGACACAGCAATTATGAATATACAGGTACCTAACAACAGAGCCCCAAAATTTAGATTAATCAAAAACTCAGATAATTGAAAGGAGAAATAGACAATTCATCGATACTAGCTAGAGACACCAACCTCCCCTTTCAATAATGTATATAGAGAACAACTAGGCAAAATATCAGCAAGGAGATAAACGACTTGACCAACAATAAAGCCCAACTCGATTTAATAGTCATCTAGAGCAAGGGCTCCCAACCTCCGGGCCATGGACCACTACCGGTCCATGGCCTGTTAGGAATGGGGCTGCACAGCAGGAGGTGAGTGGTGGGCAAGTGGCTGTATTTATAGCTGCTCCCCATCGCTCCCGTTACCGCCCGAGCTCCGCCTCCTGTCAGATCAGTGGTGGCATTAGAATCTCGTAGGAACGCAAACCCTGCTGTGAACTGCACATGCAAGGGATCTAGGTTGCGTGCTCCTTATGAGAACCTAATGCCTGATGATCTGAGTTGGAGCTGAGGCGATGATGCTAGCGCTGGGGAGTGGCTGCAAATACAGATTATCATTAGCAGAGAGGTTTGACTGCACAGAGACCATAATAAATCAACTGCTTGCAGACCCATATCAAAACCCTATCAGTGAGTGGCAAGTGAAAACAAGCTCAGGGCTCCCACTGATTCTGCATTACTGTGAGTTGTATAATTATTTCATTATATATTACAATGTAATAATCATAGAAATAAAGTGCACAATAAATGTAATGTGCTTGAACCATCCCGAAACCATCCCCCCTCCCCGGTCTGTGGAAAAATTGTCTTCCACAAAACTGTTCCCTGGTGCCGAAAAGGTTGGGGACCGCTGATCTATAACACACTTCACCCATCAGCAGTGACATATACATTCTTCTCGAGGACACATGGAACTTCTCCAGGACAGCCTGTGGATTAGGCTGTAACTTAGGATCTCAATAAATGTAAAGACATTGAGTTCATACAAGGTATATTCACTGACCACAAGAGAATAAAATGAAATATCAATAACAAGGAAATTTTGAAAAGTAAAAAATATGTGAGAAGTAGACAATACACTTCTAAATAACAAGTGGGTGAAAGAAGAAATCACTAAGCAAGTTAGAAAATATTTTTTGGTGAATGAGACTGAAAACACAACATATGAAAACATAGGAGATGCAGCTAAAGCACTGCTTAGAGGAAAACTTATACCTGTAATGCATATACCATTTATACCTGTAAACACCTACATTAAATAAGAAGAAAGATCTCAAATCAATAACTTAACTTTCCATCTTAATTAAGTAGAAGCAGAAAAGCAAGTTAAACCCAAAGCAAGCAGAAGGGAAGATGTAATAAATTCTAGAGTAGAAATCAATTAAATAGGAATACAAAAACAATAGAGAAAAAATTTAAATAAAAATTGATGATTTGAAAATATTATTTTAACATATATGGCTAGAATGATCATGAAAAAAAGAGGGGTGATCCAAATCCTTAAAATCAGGAATGAGAGTGAGGGCATCACAAGTGACCTTACAGAAATAAAAACATGATTCTACGGGATACTATACGGGATACTACAAGCACCTGTGTGCCAGCAAAATAGATAACCTAGAAGAAATGGACCAATTCCTAGAAAACCAACACATTTCTAGACCAACTGCCAAAACAGACTTAAGAAGAAATAGAAAATCTGAATGTACCTATAATGTTAAGAGATTGAATAAGTAATCAAAAAACTTCCAGCAAGGAAGATTCCAGGCTCACATGACTTCATGGTGAATTCTACTAAATGTTTAAGGAAAATTAATACCAATTGTTCACACACACTTCCCAGCTCATTTTAAGAGAGTTGTATTACCCAGTTACCAGAACCAGACACAGATATCATAAGAAAAAAATACAATGTCTCTTATGACTACACACTCAAAAGTTCTCAGCAAAATACTAGCTAACCGAATCCAGCAACACATAGAACAAATTATATGGCATGACCAAGTAGGATTTATCTCAGCAATGCTAGGTTGATTTAACATATAAAAATCAATGTAACGCACAATACTTACACAGTGAAAGGCAAAAGCTGCATGATCATCTCAATGGATGCAGAAATAACTTTTGACAAAATTCAACACCTTTTCATCACAAAAACACTACACAAGCTAAGAATATGTGGGAACATCCACAAGCAGATAAAAGGCATCTACTAAAAACTCACAGGTAACATTATACTCAATGGTGAAAGATTGCTTTCTCCCTAAGACCAGGAACAAGACAAGAATGCCCTCTCTCACCACTTCTACTCAACATAGCCCTGGAGGTGCCAGAGCAATCACGCAAGAAAAAGAAATGAAAGATTTTCAAATTGGAAACAAAAAAGTAAAACTGTGTCTATTCGTAGATAATGTGATCCTGTATATAGAAAGTCCTAAGGAATGTATAAAAACTATTAGAACTGTAAGAGTTCAGCAAGGTTGCAGAATGCAAGGTCAGTATACAAAATTCAGTTGTATTTCTAGACACTACCAATGAACTATGCATAAGTGAAGTTAAGAAAAAGCTCCATTTACAATAGCATCAAAAAACAAAATAGGAAGAAATTAACAAAAGAAGTATAAAACTTGAACACTGAAAACTATAAAACCTCACTGAAGTAAATTAAATCTAAATAAATGGAAAGACTTTCCCCCTCTGTGGATCAGAAGACTTAATATTGTACCATTGTTAAGGTGGTGTTACGGGCTGAATTGTGTGTCCCTCCCCTCCGCCAAATCCATATGTTGAACTGCTAACCCCCAGCACCTCAGAACGTGACTGTATTTGGAGACAGGGCTTTTAAAGGGGTGAATAAGTTGAAATTAGGCATTAGGGTGGGTCCTAATGCAATCTGGTCTGTGTCCTTATAAGAAGAGGAGATTAGGATACACAGAGACGGGGGGACCTGAGCACAGAGGAGAGGCCATGTGAAGAGGTAGCAAGAGGGGTGCTGCCTGCAAGCCAAGGAGAGAGCCAGAAGAAAGCAAACCTGCCAACATCTGATCCTGGACATATCTTCCAGAACCGTGAGAATAAATTTCTATTGCTTATGCCACCCAGTCTACGGTACTTTGTTATGGCAGCCCCAGCAAACTAATACAGACAGCTCTTCTCTCAAAGTGATATACAGATTTATTTCAATCCCTTTCAAAATCCCACTTATCTGTTTTGTAGAAATTGACAAACTAATCCTAAAATTCATATGGAAATGCAAGAAGTTCAGAATACCTTCTTTAAAAATCTTTAAAAAGAAGAACTAACTTAAAGAACTCACTTCCTAACTTAAAAGCTTAACACAAAGCTACAGTTATCAAGACACTGTGGAACTGGCATAAGGATAGACATACAGAATAATGGAATAGAATTGAGAGTCTGGAAGTAAACCCTCACATCTGTGGTCAACTGACTTTTGACAAAAGTACCAAGACAGTTGGCACTCTTGGGGATTTCCCCATTCCTGAAGTTTGCTCTTTTCAACAAATGGTGTTGGGACAAAGGCTGCCCACATGCAAAGGACTAAGTTGGACCCTATCTCATACCATATACGAAACAGCTCAAAATGGATGGTACACGTAGAAGAAAACCTCAGAATAAATCTTCATGAACTTAGATTAGGTAATGATTTCTTAGATACGAACCAAAGCACAAGTGACAAAAGAAAAAATAGATCAACTTGACTTCATCAAGATGTAAACCTTTTGTGCTACCGAGGACATCAGCAAGGAAGTAAAAAGACAACCCACAGGACGGGAGAAAATACTTGCAAATTCTATACCCAACGGGGACTTGTACCCAGAATAAACCATTTGGATGCAACTTCTCTGAAACATGTTTCCTCTGAGTTGTCAAAGTCCATGGTTTCCCTACACAATATTCCTTCTATGCCATTAAAAGTATTGCAGGGTAGCTTTTTAAAAGATATCTGCTATTCTTCCAGGACTTTATTTCAAGTTGCTGCCACTGATTCTGCCAGTGTTGAAGGTGTGGCTCCCCGCAGGCCATGCCAGGGCACAGGAAGTTATTTTAAGTACACTTTAACCAAGATACGTGTTTACATTTGCCTTTTAAATGTAGGCACAAGTCTGATACACAGAATCAAAGTAAGTGCAGAAGAAATCTTTTAGTAGAAAAGAAAACTGAGAAATAATAAAAGAGAGTTGGCAGCACTTTTTCTTTCTTAATGGGACTGAAAATAGGAGAACTACCGCTGTAGGGAGAGTCTGTACTCTCACATCTTGCTTTATCCAGTTCTGCATTGTTTGATTTGTTACAAGGAGCATGTCTTAATTTCCTAATTGAGATGATATTTGTAATCTTTATAAACAATTGTTTAACTTCAATAAGGCCTTTCCATATTGTTTTACTAGTAAATTCTATCAAAATTTCAAAGTCCAGGTAATTCCCTAACAATTTAAAGTATCCCAGACAATAGAAAAAGATGGAGAGAATTTTAATTGTTTCTAGAGTTAGCACAATTCTTATAGCAGATATAATAAAACATAAGAAACTGAAGCCCAATTTTGTCTATGGCTATAGATGCACAACTACTAAAAACACTATTAACAAGTTGAACCCACGAGCATGTAAAGAGTATCGTTCCATGAAAATCTTGGTTGTGAAGCGGAACTATAAGACTGCTTTTATACGAAACAATGTTTTCATCCAGCATCATACCAGCAGGTTTAAGGAGAAAAGTCCTAGGATTGTCTCAATTAAAAAGATATTTCATTACCTCAGCACTCATCCCTGCTAAACACTCCTTGCTAACTAGAGAAAGAAGAAAATCGTCCCAATGTGATTGTCTCTTTGCTACAACCAAACAATAGACTTGATGAAGTACCCATTCCCGTCAGGCACAAGGCAAGGCCACCTCTGTCATCACAATTAGTCAACATTGTCCGAGAAGGTGCAGGCAACTGAATAAGATCCAAGACAAATAAAAAGGTCTTTTGCTTCTGCAAAGAAGGACTCAACAATGTCCTTACTTTCAAAAGACATCTGTACCTGCATTTAGAATTTGTTGTTGTTTGGCCCTCCAACGGCATTTTCCACAGAGGACCTAGAATAGTAGGGCCTGGCCCCAGACCACCCAGGCTGCACCCCTGTGAGGTCTAGGTTCACCTGCGCCTGCCCTTGGGCCCCTTTGCAGGATGCACACGCTCAGATAAGCTGCCAGGTGTAGTTATTCTCGGCCAACGGGGGCCAGAGGGCCTTCTCTGCCTCAAACGTCTGCTGTCCTCGCGCCCACCAGTCAGGGCTTGAATTGGAGCCCCAGGGAAGGCTGACCCTGCCCAACCCTCAGCACCAGCAAGAGGGACAAACCAAGAAGAAAAATGCCGCATGGACCCCGATGTCTGCCTGGCAGGCCTGGCAGGGTGGAAGAGGGCAGAGGGGGGTCAAGGTTGCTCAGTATCCATCCTGTGGAATGCGCCCTGCAGCCCCACACCAGCCCCTGGGAGGAAAGACCAGAGCCCACGCAAGTTGGCAGGGCCTGCAGCCCAGCAGCTCACGGGCACAAAACAGGCCCGAGACTCCTGCCAAGGCCAACGTCCCTACATGAAACAATCAGTTAACAAGTCCAACACCAGTGACGTGGCTGCAGGTCTAGACGCAGAAAAATCACATTGCTAGCAAACTGGGAGGGAAAGTGTGTTAAAATTCAGTATGTGGAATGCAGCCTTGGTTTTACATAAATAAATATACAGAAGGTGATTTTTGTGCACAAAGATAAGATATGTTAAAACATAAAGTCTACCAAAATAGTTCATTGATTGAAACAAACACAATAAAAATCCTAACGTATTTTTTTTTAATTTGAAGAAATGATTCTAAACAGTGATTATCCCCTAATTTTCTACATTAAAAATGTAGTTAAGTTTTTCAAAATTGGTCAACTCTTTTCTTTTTCTTTCTTTTTTTTTCTTCTACTGAATTTGCCAGTTGATTTGACAAAGTGGAATAAATGTCAGATGCTGAATTTTCCTTCTCTGGCTTATGAATTTGGCTGTTGGTGATTCAGCGCCACCGGGGCTGCTCAGACAAACCTGCTCAGAGGTGAGACCTGCACCAGGAGATCAGGCACTCTGCCATGGAGACTGTCAGCACATAATTGATGTTGCCTTACGTAAATCCTACCCCAAACAAACCCATGTAAACAGGACCGTACTCCTTCTTGTCCAATCAGTGTCAAAGGGAGGACAGGCCATCACCCCATGTTCTGACGTGTGGGTTGGTAGAGCTCCCCTGGATGCCGAGTTTACTGACATTGGTGCAGGTGTCAGTAGCCAGTGCTGGCAGAGCCCAGGCGTGGCCGGGTGGGTGCCTGGATGGAGTTCTAAGCGGCAAACACTGAAGGGATCGGCCTTTGAAATGGTGGCCAACAGCAGCTAATAATAAACTAATATCTTGGGCCAGAGGAAAAGGAAGGTGACATTGGTTGGCTGGTCACCCTCCTTCTCAAGGATGCGCTATAAAAGCTGTGCCTCTCCCCAGGAGTGTCCGCATGAGTCGGCAGATCCCCGGAAGGCACCATGGCCGCCCTGGGCATCGTGGTCGCCCTGCTGGTGTGGATGGCCACCCTGCTGCTCATCTCCATCTGGAAACACATCTACAGCAGCTGGCAGCTGCCCCCTGGCCCTTTCCCACTGCCCATCGTTGGGAACATTTTCCAGTTGGAATTTAAGAATATTCCCAAATCCTTCACCAGGGTAAGAGAAATATTGTTGATTTGAGGGAGGAGCATTCAGGAATTAGATGTAATATGTGTGCATTCAATTCACTCTCAGACAAATTGTAATTCAATACCAGCTTGTTATGAATTAGCTGAATTACCAGTAGCACCCAAGAGTGATATTCAAAACATTTAGCTAGTGTTACAGCTCGGGTATGGAGCTCAGTGGGCCTTGGCCATGGCTGGCCCCGAAGGCCCTTGCTCGAGCAAAGCGTTAACTGCCGTGCTGTCGTTGGGTGGCTTGGCCAGGGCAGTGTGGCCGGGGCTGCTGCTCTTTGCCACTGGGATGCAAGGAGGGACACGCGTTGAGACCAGACGCACACTAGCTGCGTGTCAACCTGCAGCACTCCGTAGACGCCAAAGAACAGGGGGAAAAGTGAAGTGTTTGACCCCCCACCCACCCACTACGATTGTTGTGAACAGTGAATGAGCTAACAAATCTAAAAACAAAATGCGTTAATGAGTCTATTAAATGAGTTAGTAAAAGAACGCCACAGGGCACGGAGCCGCTCTGAAAGGCGTTGACGGTCCGGGACCTTGACTGGGGACAGCAGACAGGGGTGGGGGTGGGGGTGGGGGTGGGGGTGTGGGGCGGATATGGGCAAAGGGGCCTCAGGGGGAACAAGAGGAATCGGCCGTCCCAGTTACTTGTTCCCTGGAGGGAGGGCAGCTAGGCACACCCAGGTGCGCCCTGCGCTGGATGTGTTCCCGGCAGAAGAAGCCTCTAGGGAGGTCTTCCCCAGATCACTCTGGGTTCTCCTGGTCAACAACAGCGACCTTGGGGGGCACGTTAAAGCGAGGCATGTTCCCCGAGTCCGCGGTGGCTTCACTCCCCGGCCTGGTGGCCTCCGCAGCTGGCAGAGCGTTTCGGCCCGGTGTTCACCCTGTACCTGGGCTCACGGCGCTTCGTGGTCCTGTACGGCTACAAGGCAGTGAAGGAGGTCCTGCTCGACTACAGGAATGAGTTTTCTGGCAGAGGAGAAATCCCCGCGTTCCGGGTGCACCAGGACAAAGGTGTGTCCTACTTGGGGGGGGCGGTGGCTGGGGGGGGGGGGGAAGATGTTGGGGGGAGGTACTGAGATAACAGTAACAACATGCTAAAGACAGAAAGGTGAAGCGATCCGCAGACAACTCGGGTGAAGGTTGGTGCATTCACTCACTCAGTCATTGCTCTGCACCTTTTGATGGACCCAGAGTGGACAAGACCTGGAGCACCCACCCTCCAGCCAGCAGGACAGACGTGTTCATAGAGAAATAGGACCCAGGGAGCTGCTTCTGACGGCTGGGCCGGGCCTCCCCCCGCAGACCTTCCCGCCTCCCTGGGCCCTCAGTCTCCCCTGGGAGCTCTTTCCACTCACAGTTTCAACTACTCGTGGGTGTTGGGGCTCCATCCACCGAGGGCCCCTCACCTACGATGGGAACCCCGCTTCTCCATCGAGGGGGCCTCCCGATGTCCTACCTGGGGCTGTTCTTAGACCAGGAAGGGGGTGTTGAGACTTCCCAGTGACCCCGTCTCCCCAGGCTCACCTCTTTCCTCTGCCCCTCCCCCCTCCGGTGTCTCCAGAGCCCCTGAGTTCCCCTCCGGCAGGCGGAGGAGGCCTTGTCGGGGCAGGGGTGGGGTGGGGTGGGGTCTAACTGGTCTTCATCTGAGTGTTTTGCAGACTCCTGACTTCAGACTCCATCTTCCGCGTCTCCAAGGAGGTCCCGGAGCCTGGGGGGGGGCGCCCCTCCCCCACCTCTCAGCTCTGAACGCTCCCTGCCCTGCCTGCTGTCCTCCAGCCCCACCTGCTTGGCCTTTGTCATTTGCTCCCTGGTGTTTGAGATCCAAAGCAGATGAGGAGGAAACAGTGTCCCACCAACCCAGCAAAACTTGGAAGCCTCTAGCGCTTCCTGAGTCAACTTAGGTGATGAGCCTCTAGAAAACTTTTATTCATTTTATGTAGAATTTTCAAACTGATGTGCTTACAGTTGTATACGGGCTCCTTGCCTTATTTTTCCAGTCTGCATTTCCGAGGTTATATCCTGCCACAACCAATGGCATTTGATTGTCCCTCTTAGATATTGTGGGTGGGTTTGTTATTGGGGGCGGCTCAAAGCAAAATTAACTACCCTAATCTTTGTCATTAACACAAGAGGAGACTTACTGGAGGAGAGCCCCAGGAGAGCAGGAGTTCTGGGGCTAAAGAGCTCCATCCTGGCTCTGGGGACCCTTTATCTGCCAGCCCTGGTCCAAGTCATGGGCCCCTGAGAGCAGTCAGGCAGGGGCCAGCATCCACATCCTGCAGGTGGGACACAAGGGGCTTGCCTGCCTCCTGCCTGAGGGCTCCAAAGTGCTGTTTTTGTATGTCCCACACGGCCCAGGGCTGACCCTGAGCCTCAGCCAGGCCCTGGACCAGGGCTGCGTTTGGTCCCCAGGAATAATGATGTGAGCATTGGTGATCACCAATAGTGTGGAGCAGCGGCTGCGTATTAAAACGCCGAGCGGGCCGCACCCATCCTTTCAGTCAATCTTCACAAAGCTCTGGGAGAGGAGATTTGTTGCCCCATTTCAGCCTGTTTGGATCCCAAATGATGGTGCGCCTCTGGGTTCTGTCTCTTCCTCTCTCAATCTCTGTGTCTCTCTGACTCTGTCTCTTTCGCTCTCCATCTCTGTCTCTGTCTTTCTATCTCTGTATCTCTGTCTCCCTCTGTCTCTTCTCACATTATTCTGTATCTTCCATCTTTTCTTTCTACACAGTTCTTGCCAGAACGTTTTAAAATTAACTGCTTCTCTGCCGCTCCCTCCTTAACCACCTCTTCTCCTTATCACATGCCGTTCAGGGTGGTCCCCCAGTGCCTCTCCTCCTGCCTTCCTTCTGGCTTCTCTGGTCCTCAGGACTAGGGGCACAGCCTCTGCTCTGTCCTCTGGCCTCCTCAGCACACGCTCCCTGGTCCCTGCCACCGCTTGCTTGTCTGCCCTGTGTCCTGGGTCAGTAACTTGGAAGGCTGGAGCTGCCCGAGGCCTGGCCGGGCTGATGGCATAGACACCCGCGAGTTTGGAGCATCCCTCCCCTAGGTTCCCTCTTGGGCTGCTGTGCCACGTACCCAGCACCCACTTGGCCCGTTATGCAATGTCCCACAGGAATCGGCACCAGGATACCTGAACACAGGACCCTGAACTCAGTGTCACCTGTGCTTTTAACCTGGTGAACGGCACCTGTAAATGGGTCTCCTTGGTGCCCACACACCCATCAGTAGTCATGCTGTCCATCCCCGGGCTTGACTCCATGGCAGCCTCCTTGGGTCACATCCCTCTCCTCCCACCCCTGCCTGTGCTTCCCCTGCAGGCCATCCAGGTGTCCCTTTGGGGTAGAATGAAGCCCTCCTCTGCTATACCTCTCAGGTCCGGCCAGATTTCCTTCTGGAATGTCCGGGGCCATGGCTTTCCTCAGGCCTCCACGTGCAGGAGGGAACCAGATCAAGATCTTCCCGGATCCGGAGGTCTCCGTGGTCCGGGGGCCCTGTGACCTCAGATTTTAGTAAGGACTTGCTGTGAAGCCACAGAGTGTGAGCTGAGGTGTCTATAGTGTGAGGGTAAAAAAATCATTGGAAACAGGATGGCTTCAAGGAAATTAGTCAGTAAACAGGAAAGAGGCAGAGGTTTTTCTCAGTGGTCAGGTGTGGTTTCCCTCCTGTGGGGAGGACACAAGGCAGAGTGGGGAAAGCAAGCAGGCTGGTGGTTGCAGAGCTTACAGGGGCAACGGAGAAAGCCAGCCGACCCCAACGGCTTCTCTCCAAACCCAAGCATCTGTCACTGCGCGGGTCAGTGTGGCCCCTGGTCCCTCCCGCGCAGAGCGCAGCACAGGGCGCCCATCACTCCTGCCCTTTTCTCCTGAGAGGACAGTTTGCAGTGACAGCCTGCTGCTCCCTCTTCCTTAGGGATTATTTTCAATAATGGACCGACCTGGCAGGACACCCGGCGGTTCTCCCTGACCACCCTCCGTGACTTCGGGATGGGGAAACAGAGCAATGAGCAGCGGATCCAGAGGGAGGCCCAGTTCCTGCTGGGGGCGCTCCGGAAGACCCATGGTGCGTACAGCCTGGCCTGGGCCCCACGACCCCTGGCGACCGAGGCAGCTTCCCATGTTGGCCCCCAGATACCACTTCACAAGCCGGTTTCCCCTCTAACCCAGGGAGCGGGTGTGGTCATCAAGGGTGCAGCTGGTGTGTCCTGAATAACTGACAAGTGAAGAAAACCGGAGTGGTTCCCAGCCACCACCTCCCAAGGATTCTCACAGTCCTAGGGTGTCTCTTCACAAGCACTGGAAACGGCCCTCCTGCCACACCCACGAGCGAAGCGCCCTGATGGCTCCCCTGTTTTCCAGGCCAGCCCTTCGACCCCACCTTTGTCATCGGCTTCGCGCCCTACAACGTCATCTCCGACATCCTCTTCCACAGACGCGCTGACTACAACGACAAGACGGCCCTGAGGATGCTGAGCCTGTTCAATGAGAACTTCCACCTGCTCAGTACACCCTGGATCCAGGTGAAGCACTTCCCCCCTCTCGCCTGGTCTGCACCCGGCTTCAGTCGAGGGTTTACAGCAGGGAAAGGATAAGAAGGGGTACTTGTGTGTGCGGACAGACAGGCACACAAGACTAGAGAGCCTGAGCGCTCCTTCGGGACACTCCCACGGGGCCCACCTTTCCCCCTTGCTAACCTCAGGACACTTACCATTCCACTCTTTAAAATCAGTCCTCACCAGGCACACGGTACCTCTGCCTATGTGCTCGCATTCCCACCACGGAACTCACACGACCTCGTAGAGTGGTGCCCAGAAAGATACTTTCAGCCAAAATATTCTAAACAATACAATAGCGACAGCCATCAGTTCAGGTTTGGAGAAGGTTGTCAGCCTAGTATGCCAAATGCTATTGCATCTGGAAAAAATATATATAGTAAGAAAATTCTCTCCCTCCCTCCCTCTCTCTCTAGCTTTATAATAATTTCTCAGGCTACATACGTTACCTGCCTGGAAGCCATAGAAAACTAATGAAAAATGTGTCTGAAATAAAAGAGTACGCTCTAGAAGGAGTGAAGGACCACCAGAGGTCGCTGGAGGCCAGCTGCCCCCGAGACTTCACTGACACCATGCTGTTGGAAATGGAGAAGGTACCCTCACAGCTCGCAGCGTCCAGACCAGGCGGAGCCGGGCACTCGGCCGTTGTGAGATGGGTCTGCGGGGGCAGGGCGCATCTTTCAGATTTGTATTATGACCTGCACTGCAGTGTCCACGCCGCCCACATCGTGTACATTCTGGCTCTTAGTTTTATACAAGTACACTGGCTTGAGCGTGACCACCACACGTCGACACATGGCCAGCCTGCCTGGCCGCCCTAGGCTCCACTGTACTGTCCACTGGGCCGGCCAACAGGATGGCCTTTCTTGGGGAAGCCATCAGGGGGCTGTGGGACCGGGTGAGTGGGCCCCTCACGTTGGCTCCCTCCAACCCAGCCTCTTAACCACTTCTGATCAACTGACTAATGACCACATGTCACCTGGGGAGAGGCCCGCAGTGCTCCTCGTCAGCACGTAACCCCCACGTCGTGCACGGACTCAAGGGGGCCCGGGCCTTCCCGGCACCACCTCTCTGGCACCCCACTGGGTCGCCCACCCAGATCAGTCAAGCTTCTCTTCTTTCCTCGGCATCACATGTGGCTCCAGAGCCACACATGAGCTCCACACCTGGCTTCCTGGAAGACTGCCCTTGGAGTCTGAGAGTCTCTTCCATCAGCTGGGCCTCCTCCCACCCCTCCCACCTCCCACCCTATGCCCAGCTCCCCTGTGACTTCCCTGCCTCCTGGGACCTAAGGCAGCGGCCGTGGGGTGGAATGAGGCTGAGGGCAGCCCTGCAGAAGCCCCACAGCTCAGCCCTGAGCTGCTGGAGGTCGTGGCACAGGGCCAGGGAGAGCCCCACCCCCAGGAGGGCCCTCGGTGCCATAGAAGGAGCACGGACCCCACAGCCAGGTGAGGGCACAGTCCCACCCGTGGTCGGTTTTCTGGGAGCCTCTGTTCCCTAGCCTTGCAATGGAGACGATGGTGTCTGTGCAGGATGGGCCCCCTGTGGAGCTGGCAGGGCTGCCAGGTGCTCTTCTGCTGAGGGACACAGGGTCTCTTTCTCATCCACCTGAACACCTCCCTGTATTGAGGCCCTGTCTCTCACATCGCAGGAAAAACACAGTACAGACCCTGTGTACACTTTGGACAACATTGCTGTGACCGTGGCTGACCTGCTCTTTGCAGGGACAGAGACCACCAGCACCACCCTGAGATATGGGCTCCTGATTCTCATGAAATACCCGGAGGTCGAAGGTAGGACAAGTAACAGGCAAGGACAACGGACCATGTGGCCGTCACACCTGCACGGTCAGCCTGGAGCATTTAGGCTTCAGCTTCCCGTCGGCCAAACAGGGACTGCTTGTTAACCCTTGCAGACACTGGGGTTGCTGGACGAATGCTTTAGGGGCAGTGTTCTCGTACATGACAGGCCCCGGCACTCAGCTCTCCCACACCCACTGGCAAACCCCAGATTGCAGGAAGAAAGCCCAGTGGAGAAACGCCAGGCCGGCTGCATCCACTCCAGGCCATGATCTGTTTATGACAGAGAAAAAATGTGCACACCGCCCCTGAGTCAGCCCCAGCCTTCCAGGCAGAGCTGAGAGGCAGGAGGGGGCAGGGGCAAGGCCTCCTGGCGTGTCTCACCCGATTGGAAGAGTGGGGATCAGAGGAGGAACCCCAGGAAAAGCACTGCAAGTCTGCCTGCTGCCCTGGACCCAGCCTTCCCTCCCAGGGCTCCTCCCCAGCACTGGGCCGGGTGGGACCCAGGGTGGATCAGGCATGGCTTTGGGGGCTGCATGCACAGAGCACGAGGCACTAGAATCACCCGCATGGGCCAGTGGAGGCGATGTGAGCAACGCCACATATCAACAGGCCAATCAGCGCCAACCTCCAAGGAAAGAGGAGGTAAAGGAGCCATCGCCTGGGGCCAGGGTGCCCTCCCCGGCAGTGCTCAAACCTGGAGCCCCCGCCCTGCGCTGGGCTGGGCACAGAGCTGCGGTGGGGGGGGTCCCCACTGCAAGGAGCCCCTCACCACCCGAGCCATGCTGGCTGCGGCTGTGTGCCAGGTATGGGAATCAGCCCTTTAACACACTGATGGAAAGGGCTGATGGAAAGGGCGTGAGGTTATTTCCTCTAGGAAATAACCTGTCCAGGGTCAGACCTGGTCCGACTCCAAAGCCTTTGCTTTTCTACCTGACAGAAAGGTGATGCGAAAGAGCCGGAAGTCTAGGGAGCGAAGGCTCCACGGGTCTGTGGCAGCTCTGAGGGGGCTTCTGACCACTCTGTACTATAGGGGAGCCACAGAATCCAAGACTGTTTTAATTATGGATTATGAGGAATTTCCAATACAGAGAAAAAGACAGAAAGTAAATATGACTGACACCCACACATCCACTGCCAAATTTAACATGTGTTGACATTTTTCAGTACTGGCTCAGAGCTCTTGGAAAGAAAGCAGGTTGCAGAGCCAGCCCAGGCCCCTCCTCGCCTCCCTGCCTTCCACCCACCCCAAACTCCACATATCCCTGGACTGCCACGTGAGATCCCTGTGCACGACTTCTTATATTTACCATCTAGTAAATATCAGCGTACTGTCCCTCTTGTTACACGTGTTTAAAATTGTCACTCGGTTGCTATACTGCGGGAGCTTTGCAGTTCACTCAACAGATTACAAGGCCCACAGGCAACCTCAAACCCAGAGAGGCCAAGCGACTGCCGGAGGCTGCTCAGAAACACACGGAGTATGTCAGTTTCCATTTTCCATTCGCCTCCACACTCCTTACAAGCCTGCAACAAACCAGCCTGGGGTAACCACTAACACAGTTTCCCTCCAACTAGAGATCCCCAAGACCCTTTCTTATTCTCTGCTCCTGGCATGAAGACCAGAACAGGGCTAGCCATGACCAGCTAAGGTAGTGGAGGTCATGAATAAGTAACTACATAAATGCTGTAGACGGTTCCTAGCCTCACTGAGCCTGGTTCTTACTGACGCATGCGGATGTACTACCCAATAATCCAAAGCTCCATAAGCATCTACTGGGTATATGGACGGGAGCATGAACGCTGAGCGAGCCTGGAGTCATGCATTTATTCCATGCATATCTTCGCAGAGAAACTTCATGAAGAAATTGACAGGGTGATTGGGCCAAGCCGAATCCCTGCCATCAAGGACAGGCTGGATATGCCCTACCTGGATGCCGTGGTGCATGAGATTCAGCGATTCATCGACATGATTCCCTCCAACCTGTTCCACGAAGCAACCCGGGACACAGTGTTCAGAGGATACGTCATCCCCAAGGTCAGATGTAAGCCTGCAGCGCACCCCTGAGCACCACCCTGCTGATCAGCCGCCTGCCAGGGAACAGGACGGGGACCAAGGACACCTGCTCTTGGCAGATGCGGCTGAACACTGGGGGCCGGGCTAGCATCCCTACCCTGCAAAGTGCTGCTGCCCCTGTGGGGACCTGGTGACCACAGAAATGGAGGCAGTCTGGGAAGGGGCTCCTCAGACAGTGCCTGGGGTTGAGGTGTGTTCCAGCAGCAGAAAGAGACAACAACAGTAGCATCCAGCCCTGGATGAGTAGGTCAGAGGAGCTACTTCCCTGAAAAGATGAGAGCTCTCATTGCCATTTGGTCGTGACCCCCACCTGCTCTCTGTCTGCCCTCAGGCGAACTCCTTCCCCGGTTGGGAACATACCATCTTGTCTAACGTAAAATTCAACTGCTGGCTCCCAGGTGAAAGTCTGTGTTGTGTTAACTTGACTGACCAAGGCAGCCTCTCTTCCTTCCAGGGCACAGTCATAATTCCGACACTGGACTCCCTCTTGTATGACAGCCAAGAATTCCCCGAACCAGAGAAGTTTAAGCCAGAGCACTTTCTGAATGAAAATGGAAAGTTCAAGTACAGTGACCATTTCAAGCCATTTTCCGCAGGTAAGAAGAGGTCACGTGTAGCCCCTTCCCTGGGGATTGTCCCTAACTCCTGCTCTCTGTTCCATGTGTGATCAGCATCGTGCCCCTGATTTCTGTCCCCAACATGACCCAAATGTGTTCTTCCCTGTTCAGAGAGGTTAAATGACATCTTTTCACCAGAAGTCCTGGGAATGAGTTGAGATGAGTTCTTCTTTCCTTAGATACTTCACTTCATTCAGTGCTAAAACTCTTCATTTACTAGAACTTAGTGAAAATCTTTCAAAACTATATTACTGACTCTCCATAATTTTAAACAAGGGTTACTAAGCAAATTTTAACGTTTGGTTACCTGGACTCATCGTAGGACCATCTAACCTTTCCAGCCCTTGGCTGCCTTTCCAGGGCCTGCCCTTGGTGTGGGTATGATGGAAGATCTGAAACCAACTCGATAACTTTAACACCAACACGAGAGCTTTGGCTTCCACCTGGGGCCGCTCTTCTTTCCTGTAGGACATCAGGCTGAGCGCTGGGCAGGGCCCATTCTCCCAACCTAACACAGGTTCATGCAGCTGAGTCCTGGTGGTTGAGGCTGTGTGAAGGCTGGTCCCTGAGCACACCTGTCGCTGATACTCTTACACTGAAATCCACTCTGGGCTCCCTTTCAACAGACAGACGGGGGTCAACTCTGCTTAGGGTGGCCGTTGACGCACAGCCTCCTCCCACCCAGCTCTGCCCTTGCTGTGTGGCCCAGGGCGGTGTCTTAGTGTTGCTGTCACCTCCAGGAAAGCGGGTGTGTGTTGGAGAAGGCCTGGCTCGCATGGAACTATTCCTGTTCTTGGCCTCCATCCTGCAGCACTTTAACTTGGAGTCGCCAGTGGACCCCATGGATATCGACCTCAGCCCCATTGCAATTGGGTTTGCCAAGGTCCCCCCCCATTACAGGCTCTGTGTCATTCCCCGCTCACAAGTGTGAGGCACACGTTCTCTGAAGACCGCGGGTCCCTTGATGCTGGCCTGGAGGCCTCCTGCTTCCCTGTGCCCCCTCAGCAAGGCTAGCCAGGGCTCCACAGGGAACCAACTGGGCCAGAGAGGCTGCTTTCCAGGCCAAGCACATTCTTCAGATAGAATTTGAAACAAAGTCCATAAAAGATTGTGTCAAACTAATTAATTAAAGCAAACTATGACTTAGTTTGTGTTGGAGTTCCTAGAAACCATGATAAGTAAGAACATATCGGTGTAGGTTAAACTAAACTCTTCGGTAAAAGTAGAGCTACCCAGTCACCAGAGTCAGCATCTCCTGTAAAGGATTCACAAAAAGGAGTACAGACACTATTTTGCTGTTTGGAAAAAATAAAAATAATATACCTTCGGAGGATTTGTTAGCCATATCCTAAATGTATCCCCTGACATCTTTCCCTAGGATGTGAAGTTATTCCTTTGGGCTCACTAGTAGCATTATCCTGTGCTATATTTTCAGATTAAAATATGTCTGAAAAGTCAGCATAGAGATCTCTTATTATCTCTTAAGTCTTTGTGCCTGGAAGCAGAACTTATAAGGATATGGGGACCCTTGTGCAGAATGAGGCAGAAACGAGGAAATCATTAATCAGCTCCGTGAACTAAACCTCAGTGTTGTGAAACAGAAGAATAATTTGGGACAAGAACCCTGTTCCCACCCAGAGGGCACACACCAGGAAACCCACTGTATGTCCAGACTTCCTGCTTTGACTTCCTCGCCAGTAAAGTGGGCGTGTCAGCAGCCCCGCTCCACAGCATAGAGTGTGAGGGCTGAACGGGTGAGATGCAGAGCTTTGGGACACTGTGCAGCACATAAGCCCCATGTTCCTTAGTAAAGTGAGTAAGTTTTCACAGCCAGCAGTGCAGCATCTTCCAGCTCTCACTGACCCTCCTGCTTCTCACTTATAAGGTCCTGTGATAACATCGAGCCCACCCAGGTAACACTGGAATCCCTCCCCTTCTCAGGATCCTTACCCTATCACATATGCAAAGTCCCACCTACCACGTTAGGTAGCATATCCACAGGTTAGAAAGAAGGAAGGGGTGTCGGGTCCCAAGCAAATCCAAAACCTCGCGAGCAAATGACAAGACCTTAAAGCCTGGGAATGATCCTCTTTGGATCATTGAAAGTCAGGCCATACTTGCAGTTCATTTTATAAGCCAAGCATCCCCTGACATCAGACAAAAATTACGAAAACTAGAACAGGGCCCGCAAACCCCACTCTCTGTCCTACTTGACACGGCCTTTAAGATCTTCAGCGACAGGGAGGAAATTTCCAGGAATAGGTGAGAACTAAGAGAGGAGGAAAAATTAAAGCGACACACGCTCAATACATGGCCGTTGCCACTGCTCAGTCCCCCACAACAGGGACCTACAGGAATCCCCTCTCCTTCTCAAAGACCACCGCTGACCTGCTACCAGTGCAGTCAGCAGGGGCACACTGTCAGGAAATGCTGCACCCTGCCACCCCATACCCCATGCCCCTACTGTCACCAAAAGGGCCATTGGAAAAGGAGTTGTCCCTCCCATCCTCAAGCGGGTAGGGCAACACCATGACCACCCAACACCCAGGGTATTTCGGGTCCCGGCCCCCTGGGCCAAAGTCAAGGCCAGTTTCCCCTGTCGGTGGTAAGTGGCCATCAGGAACGAGAAGCGGACTGTGCTCCGGATCTGGGGCTCCTGGGTGTGGACGACTGAAGGTGTCTGGGGCTCAACCTCCAGGCCCCTACGTTCCCCATAAGACCGGAGGAGCCCCGGGTAACCCTGGATGTGGCAGGGGCTACTATCAGTGTCTGATTGACACTGGGGCTACTTATTCGGCTCTGACCTCCATCTCTGGTCCCACTCGCTGTTCCTCGATCCTCCCAACATGGATAGATGGACAACCCTCTTATGGCCATTTTACACCTCCCTCACCCTGTCTCTTGAAAATACTTTATTCACACACTCTTTCCTAGTCCTCCCGGCCTGTACTACACCTCTGTTAGGCTGGGACCTTTTAACAAAACTTAAAGCTACTTTATCATTTACACCAGTAAATATGGCCTTAACAGCCACCACGAAGACTACTCTAGCTAAAGTCCCACCCCATCCCCAAGTTGTCCCTAACATAACCACAATTTTTGGTTCCAACCCTCAAATATTAAGCAAGAAGACTGCAAAAATCTCAAGACACCTGAGGATTATGACACAGGGTGGAACCTTACTATTCCTTCTTTCAACTGGGCTTACAACTTTTCCTCTCATCCCTCAAAGGTTGCTTGCCTCTCTCTTTTAGCTGGAATGACTTTAGCTACTACCTGTGAGGGCACAGAACATTCCCGCACCCATTTAGGAAAACCCTACTTCAACATCACTTTAGACGTCTGCCTAGCCCCTACAAATCGCACCTGTTTCCTTTGCGGACCCAATGCCTATTTATGCCTTCCAGCCAACTGGACAGGGGACCTGTACCCTTGCATACATTATTCCTAATCTTACCCTTATAAATGACAGCACCCCACTTCCCTTATACTCTCAATCACGTAAACAAAAGCGGGCAGCCCTCAATGTAATATCAGTCCTAGAGATTATCATTGGGATAGAAACAGGCTCATCTGGACTTTTAAACTTTATTTTCACTGCCCGACAGTTCCTTCTTGAACTTACACAACAGATTGCCTACCCAGCAGCTCAAATTAACACTCTACAAGAACAAATAAATTCTCTAGCAGGAGTGGTTTTACAGAATAGGAGAGCTTTATACTTACCAACGGTTAAACAATGTGGGACCTGTGCAATGTTAAAGGAGGATTGCTGGGTTTTTTGGTCAACCGATTGGGCAAAATTCAAACTAAACTTCGGAATATTATCGAAAGAGCTAAAGGGTTTTATATGAAGGGAGCCTCAGAGGGATTCGACTGGTGGGATCTCAAGACTAATATCTGGTCCTGGTTCTCTTGGCTAACTCCTCTTCTAGGTCCTATAGCAGCTTTCCTACTTCTACTGATCTTCGGGCCATGCATTTTTAACTTCCTTGTTAAGTTTGTCTCTTCTAGAATACAACCAATGAACCTCCAGATGGTAAGGTGACAAGAATACCGGCCAGTCAACACCCAGACAACACTTGAACAAGCCTCCATCACATCCCATGGAGCCCCCACCCCCTCTCTAGGAATAATACTCTTGACAGAGAGCAGGCATCAGGAACCCAGGGCCCCTACGACGCCCCTGCCTCTTCTCCTAACAAAAAGTGTTCTGGAACGCCTGAGAAGGAGCTAGGCAGATAGGTAGACATGAGCAGGGTGTCCAACAGGGCCAAAGGATTGGCCCTATAAATAAAGAGAGGGGGAAATGTGGCGCTCCAAGGACAAAAAACAAGATAAACTCAAAGGGCCAGCATTGCCGGAACAAAGAGTTACAGGACTCCTATCGCTGTGTCACGTTGCGACCACTGCAATGTCCCAGAGCCTCCCAAGCAGCGTGCCCTGTCCCTTTCCCATCCACACCGCCTGTCTTGAACTCCTCTTGTGGCACATACAGGCACGCATAGACCTACGTGTAATAAAATTTTCTATTTCACGTTTCCTCGTGGTCTTTGTTGACACAAAGTCCATAAAAGATTGTGTCAAACTAATTAAAGTAATTAAAGCAAACTATGGTTCAACAATATCGCGCACACAGGATATACTTTGTTGACACAAAGTCCATAAAAGATTGTGTCAAACTAATTAAAGTACTTAAAGCAAACTATGGTTCAACAATATCGCGCACACAGGATATACATTTAAACTGTTAATTTAACAAAGTCACAACAGTTGCAGTATTGGTTTACGTACTTTAATAAGGACAGACATTGTGATATTTCACGATTCATGCTGTAGTATGCAACTGTTAAAAAAAAAAAAAAGAAAGGACGTGGGATCCATAACCGCAATGCCGTTATAGTTAACAAAAACATTAAAGCTAACTTATAGTATCATCGGATTCTCGGCCCCCATAAGAATTTACCCATTCGTCTCACAACATCTCTTTCAGTTTCTTAAACTAGGACTTAATAACAAACCAGAATTCCACGTGGTTGCACGTGGGTCGAGACACAGTCTCATCCATCACATCCGGGGCTCAGGGCAGCAAGACCCATTACCCCTCGATACACAAAATGGCCCCCGACGGCGCCGACGGACGGAGACGCGTGTGGGACACGCACTCTCCCCACGCAAGGACGCCTTCCAGCAGGAGCCTCTGGGATGGAGTCTCCTGCGCGTGTGCGGCCCCGCCCACCTCACCCTCTTCCGTCCGGAACGTCCGGGCCCCACCGCGCTACGGCAGCTGCGCCCGCGCGCTGGCTGTCCTTCTGGGTCCCTGAAGGTGGGTGCAAGTGTGGAAGGCGGCCGCGGCGCGGGGACGCAGGGCGGGGCGGGGATGCTGCTCCACTCGGTGGGAGCGTAAAGGTCGGCGGGTGTGAGCGGCGCGGCCTGAGGCGCAGGTGCGAGCCGCAGCCTGGGCAGGGGCCGGGAGGCGATTGTGGCCTTAGGACCCGCTGGTCCAGGGCTGGAAAGGGCCGGCTCAGGCCGTGCTTCGAGTGTTGCTTGGTCAGAAGACGGTGCACTGCGGACAGCCGGGCGCCCGCCTCCGGAGGCTTCGCGACCTGGGGGTGGAGTCCAAGGTGACTGTGAGGCCGGGGCGGGTCTGCAGACCACGCGAGCGAGCGTGGGTGGGCTGCGGGCTGCGTGCACTGTCCAGCTGTGCCGCCGAAGCAAGCCTCCCGGGCGATGTCATTAACCTCTGTGACATTCGGTTTGCTCACCTGTGACGCGAGCGCCGTAAGGACTAGCGAGTTGCCCCCGATTCCCGGGGAAATCAGTGTGAAGTGCATGAGGAATCTTACTGTGTGGTAGTTGTTACTGGGGCCTCTCGGAGTCTTTTCAGCAGGTGAGGTGTCAGGTCCCCTCCTGCGCTGTGTAGCCTGCTGAGCACCAGGTTTCGTTTACAGTTTTCACAAGACCTAGTTTCTAGGGACCGTGAGTGCCAGGGGGGATCGTTGGGCTCTGAATGACTGACCCCTTTTCTTTGGAACAAGGTAGTTATTATGAAGCATGAAGGGGAGGCGCCCTATGAACGAAGGACAACCCCTGAAACCTGAACCCGCTTATTAGCGCTTCAGAGCAGAGGCAGAAGAATCACAGAAAGGAGGAGATTCTAGCTTTGCATGGCCAAGCAATTATTGATGCTTCTGTGCAGAGTGAACGAGATATGGGTGACACTGCTTCCTCCCGAAGTTGTCAAAGACTGGGTGATAATGGAAGGTCCGAATCGACTTTCAGAAGGAGACCTGAGCTAGGCTGAGGCGGGTAGGCAGAGGCCAAAAGAAATGTTACTTATTGGAGAGGTCCCGAGGGTGTGGTCTGGGGGTGGAGGGATAACCTGTCACAGCTGAGAGAATCTGTCTATGGTGCTCCCTAAATATTCCCATTCCTTCATTCTACTCCCACTGTTTCTGTTATCTGAGCTCGCTCAAGCCTATTATACCGTCAAGTTTGGTATCTGGAGGTATGCTGATGCTTGCTCTTCCTAGCAGTTCCTTCTGTTAGTTCAGGAAGGGTTTGTCAGGGTATGTCTGCCTTATGAGAAAGATTGGGGAGTGAGCGGGGTGTGGGTGGAGGAGAGGAAAAAGGATTTGAGGACATGAGTGATGTGCCAGTGATTTTTTGTATACATCAGGCATCTTGACTTTTGGATAATATTATCCACTCTGCCACCATTAAGTCAAACACGTTTACTTTTGACACCATTTTTGAGAAATGCAGTCAACTTAAGAACAAATAATTTTTAGAAGACCTTGACTTAAACATGCCTGTCTTATTTTCCCTAATTCTTTCTGTGGACTAAGTGAGCTCCGGGGACTCAAAATACAAGTGTTTCCCACTTAACATCAGAAATCTGTGCTTGATAATCATAAATTCCACAGCACAATAACAGAAGCCTATTTTCCACTGTTTAAAATGGGAAAATTAGCGTGAATCACACTTCACTCTAATTGGCTCCAAACTGATCTTTTAAAAATGTAAATAAAACACAGCATATGCCCCCATAAAATTAACAGACTCATGTTACGGTGTAAAAAAGTTAAAACATAGTTTTCTGGTCTGCACACAATTGCTTTTTAAAATTCACGTGGTCTCTTAGTGCAACAACCTTACTGAGGTCCATCCAGGTGACATTTGTTTTCCTTTCAGAAGTTCTACATGTGTTGTGAAGTTCTATTGGTTATTTTTCAGCATGTAATGTAAGACATTTTACCCCACGTAATTTTGTTAAAAACATTGAGTTTGGGGACTTAGACATATCATTTAGCATTTGCTCAGTAATGAACCAACCCAAATTTACTGACTTAAAAAATAAAAAATAATAAAAAAACATTGGGGGCTTCCCTGGTGGCACAGTGGTTGAGAATCCGCCTGCCAGTGCAGGGGACACAGATTTGAGCCCTGGTCTGGGAAGATCCCACATGCCATGGAGCAGCTAAGCCTGTGCGCCACAACTACTGAGCCTGCGCTCTAGAGCCTGTAAGCCACAACTACTGAGCCCACGTGTCACAACTACTGAAGCCCGTGTGCCTAGAGCCCGTGCTCCACAACAAAGAGAAGTCACCGCAATGAGAAGCCCGCGCACTGCAACGAATTGTAGCCCCTGCTCACCGCAACTAGAGAAAGCCCGCGCGCAGCAGCAAAGACCCAGCGCGGCCCAAAATAAATAAATAAATAAGTATATTAAAAAAAGATTTGCTCAAAGTTTAGCATTTTGGGTTTTTTAAAATTTTTGTTTTGTTTTTACTTTTTAAAATTTTATTGACGCATAGTTAATTTACAATGTTGTGTTAGTTTCTGCTGTACAGCAGAGTGATTCAGTTATACATATGTCCACTCTTTTTTAGATTCTATTCCCGTATAGGTCATTACAGAGTATTGAGTAGAGTTCCCTGTGCTGTCAGTAGGTTCTTATTAGTTATCTCTTTTATATATAGTAGTATGTATATGTCAATCCCAATCTCCCAATTTATTCCTCCCCCTGTCCTTTTCCCCTTGGTAACCATAAGTTTGTTTTCTACATCTGGGACTCTATTTCTGTATTATAAATAGGTTCATTTGTACCATTTTTTTTAGATTCTACATATAAGCAATATCATATGATGTTTGTCTTTGTCTGACTTACTTCACTCAGTGTGACAATCTCTAGGTCTGTGGTTCAGCATTTTGGGGCTAGGTTTAGTTGGTCAGTTCCTATGTTCGTGTTGTCATCTGGTGCCCTGACTGAGGCTGTTTGATTTAAGATGACTTCATTTACTTTTTTGGTGGTTTGTGCTGGCTGTTGGCTAAACCACATGTCCCTAACAGGCTAGCCGCAGAAGGCAAGCTGTAGTGGAAAAGTGCTTTTCATCTGTGTTTGCATCATATGTCCTTATTTTTTTTTTAATATCTTTTTCGGAGTATAATTGCTTTACAGTGTTGTGTTAGTTTCTGCTGTATCCTATGTCCTTTTAACCAAAGCAAGACAAATGGCAGAGCCCACATCAGTTGTAGGGAACTTCACAGGGAAATAAATGCGGAGAAGCAGCCATTGTTTAAATCGGAGAATCAACCATTGTTTAAATAAAGCAACAACCATTGTTTAAATAAAGCAACAACCATTATTTAAATAAGCATTTTTAAAAATTTAAATTGATGCCCCTCCATTCACCTTCTCTCGCAGCTCTATTTCCAGAGTCCTCTGTGTGTTTCTAAGAACAGCAGGAAATGAATACATCTCTGGTGAGTTGTTTTTTTTCCTCAACTTGTTTTATATTTTACTATATGAGCTTTATGAGGGTCCTTAAAGTAAAATGGAAAAGTAAAACTAAGTAAGATTCAGCTTCAGGGCAATATACATAAAAAAGATAAAGGTGGCATGTGGATATAGGCGGGTAATATGACCTTAGAGTGGTCCAAGGTGAGTGCAATGGCAAAAACACAGATACAACTGTTCTCTGATCAGAATGGACCCTTAGAAGAAAGCATGCTACATTCCCTTGAGACATGAGAACTTGCATGCACAGATGTCTGAACAGTGGCTTAATTGGTCACATAGATGATGGAGTGGACAGTGTTTCACTGCCAGTCTGGAAATAAACACTTCATGCATTCTGCAATGGTGACACTTACCTAGTGCTGAAGCAGAACTTGCTTGATAAGGTTTTTCTGGAGTTGCTAAAGAGTGTGGTCCCAGACAGCTTTTGGAAGGCCCTACTTGATGCACGGATAAAACGTGGAATGTCTGGAGGATTGAATTGACTGCAGGTCCTTTAAGTAACTCATTTCTCTCCGCTAGTCTATGCATGCAGGTTGTATAGCAGACTGTTCAAGGCTATATTTTCTGACAAATGTTTCCACTGCTCTTTTGCAGCTTAACCTACTCAACATGGTCTTAATTCATTTCTTCTCAAGCTCACCAATAACCTAAATTATAGTTAGGTTCAATGAATATGTTGTAGTCTTTGCCTTACTTGAACCTTCTGCCATATTGAAGCTACTGTCCATGATCTCCTGGAAATTCTCGGCCATTAGCTTCTACTGTGGCCTCTCTGATGGTTTATTCCCGAATTCTTCTGTCTTTTTCTTCTGCTCCTGAGCGTTGCTCATCCAGGTGTTCAAACCTGGGCCCCATTCTTCACACGCTGCAGTTCTCCTTGACCTGTTTGGCTCTCTGTGATTTGACAGTCCTGTTTCTCTCCAGCTTGGACCTCTTCCCTACCTTTAGACCATAGGTTCAGCTCCTTGTTGAATGCTTTTTTGTAGCTATCCAGAAGGTATCACAAGCTCAACAAATCCAAAATGAAAACCGCATTCTTCTTTCTTCCCATACATATGATGCTACTTTCATGGAGCCAGTGAGTCAAACCACCAAAATGGGATTTCTCCTGGACCCCTCCCTCTCTCTCAGCTTTAATCTCATCTAAGGTAAAGTCCTGCTACTTCTGTTTGTGCCTTTAATTTCGTCTGATGTCTGCATTGTCGCTCACCAACGAACGCAGTAACTTTCTTTTTTACGTTGGAATTGTCATCCCTAGCAGAACTGCAGGATGCATTTGCTGCGATCTGTTAGATTCCCCTCGAGCTGTGCTGCTGGCAGCGTGTGTGGTGACAGCCTTAGAGTCCAGTGGGAGGAAGGATTCAGGGGTTGTTCAGACTTATTTTGAACAAGGGTCAGGACAAAGTTACACAAAGTCTAAAAACAAGGGTTACAGATTTTTGTAATTTTTAACTTCCATTTATATAAATTGTCAGTGATTCTGTCGCTTTTATTATGATATAATTGTGTATTGCTAGTTCAAAAATGACCTTTTTCCAAACCCTGTTAAAGACTATTTAATTCTTCTGCTATTTCAGTTAATCACTTAAAAATGAATAGGGAGAAGTGCATGTGTGCATTATTCATAACTATGACTGTGGAGCAGAACTCTCCTAATTGTTGGTTACTTTTTTTTATTGTGATAAAATATACATAAGCTAACGTTGGCAATTCCACCATTTTGAAGAGCACAGCTCAGTACGCGTAGTGCATTAGTTTATTCACACTGTTGTGTAACCATCACCACTAAGAATATCCAGATTCATCCTCCCCAGATAAAACTTTACTCGGGGCTTCCCTGGTGGCGCAGTGGTTAGGAATCTGCCTGCCAGTGCAGGAGACACGGGTTCAATCCCTTGTCCAGGAAGATCCCACATGCCACGGAGCAACTAAGCCCATGCGCCATAACTACTGAAGCCCGCATGCTGCAACTGCTGAGGCCTGAGCACCATCTCCCGTGCTCTGCAACAGGAGAAGCCACTGCAGTGAGAAGCCCGTGCACCGCAACAGAGAGTAGCTACCACTCACCGCAACTAGAGAAAGCCCGCACGCAGCACTGAAGACCCAACGCAGCCAAAAACAAACAAACAAAAAAAAACTTTACTCATTAAACCCTAACTCCCTATTCTCCCCTCCCCCAGCCCCTGGCAGCAACCACTCTAATCTCTGTGTCTATGAAGTTGATGACTCTGAGAACCTCATGTAAGTGGAATCATGCAGTGCCTGTCCTTAAGTGACTGACGTATTTCACCTAGTGTCTTCAAGGTTTATCCATATTGTAGCATGGTAAAATTCACTTCCTTGTGAAGTCTCAATAATATTACCATTATATGTATGTCCACGTTTTACTTATCCATTAATCCATCAATGGTTTTATGGGTTACTTCGACCTTCAGGCTATAAAGGATAATGCTGTTATGACCATGTGTGTAGACATATCTTTTCTAGTTCCCACTTTTACTTTGTTTTTTATACACCCAGAAGTAAAGTTGTAGGATCACGTTGTAATTCTGTATTTAATTTTTTCAGGAATCACCATGTTGTCTTCCGTGGTGGCTGCACTATTTTACATTCCCACCAGCAGTGCACAAGGTTTCCAGTTTCTTCATATTCTTGCCAACACTTGTTCTTTCCTGTTTTGTTTTGTTTTTTAAATAATAGCCATCCTAATGGGCATAAGATGATATCTCACTGTGCTTTTGATTTGCTTTTCTCTAATGACTAGCAATGTTGAGCATGTTTTTATGTGCGTATGGGCCATTTGTTTATCCTTTTTGCACATTTTTTAAATAGACCTTTATTTTTTTATAGCAGTTTTAGGTTCCCAGCAAAATTGAGCAGAAGATACAGTGATTTCCAGTATACTCTCTGCCCCCAGGCGCTGCCTCCCCATTATCAGTATCAGGTATTCATTTGTTACAATTCATGAACCTACACAAACATATCATTATTACCCAAAGTCCTCGGTTTACATTATAATTCACTCTTGGTACTGCACTTTTTATGGGTTTGGACAAATGTGTAATGATACGTATTCACCATTATAGTCATACAGAGTGGTTTTATTGCCCTGAGAATCCTCTGCGCTCCTTCTGTTCATATCCTTCTGTAGTCCGTAGCCCTTGGCAACCACTGGTATTTTTACTGTCTGCATAGTTTTGCCTATTAGAGAATGTCATATAGTTAGAACCATGTTATGTAGGTTTTTTAGATTGGCTTCTTTCACTTGTTAACATGCTTTTAAGTTTCCTCTGTGTCTTTTCATGGCTTGATAGCTCATTTATTTTTAGCACTGAGTAATACTACATTTCCTGGTTGTATCACAGTTTATCCACTCATTTACGGAAGGACATTTTGGTTGCTTCCAAGTTTGGCAGTTGATGAATAAAGCTATTGCAAACATCCGTGTACTGGTTTTATGTGGACATACGTTTTCAGTTCCTTTGAATAAATACCAGAAGTGCACTTGCTGGATCATGTGTTAAAAGTGTGTGTTTAATTTTGAAGACAGTACCAAACTGTCTTCTAGAGTGGCTCTACCATTTTGCTACTTTGTTATGGCAGCCCTGTCAAATTAATACACTGCACTTCATTCCACTGCTTTTTTATTGGTTATTGTAAGGCTTACAATATGAGTCTTTATCAGAATATACTAGAGGAGCAGTGCATTACTTCACATAAAATGTAGAGACCTTTGAGTAGTAGTATTCCATTTACAACCCCTATCATTTGTACTTTTGTTTTTATACATGTGTATTTACATATTGAGTCTACATACATTATGAGTCTCCTGTATGTTATTATAATTTTTCTTTAAACAATCATATCTATTTTAAAGGAATTAAGAGAAGAAAAAAAAATATATATATATAATCCTTTATATTTACCCACACATTTACCATTTCCAGTGATCCTGATTCTTTCCTGTGGATTCAGGTTAACGTCTGGTATCTTTTTCTTTCATCCTGGAGAATGTCCGTTATCATTTTTAGTGCTATCTTCTGGTGATGAATTAGCTTAGTTTATCTTTATCTGAAACTGTCTTTATTTCATCTTTATTTTTAGCATAGTCTCACTGGGTAGAATTACAGCTTGAAGGATGTTTCCATTCAGCATAATAAAGGCGTTCCCCACGGTTTCTGATGAGAAGTCATCTATCATTCATGTGCAGATGTACCTGAGTGGGATCTTTTCCTTTGGCTGCTTTCGAGATCTTCTCTTTACCTTTGGATACTGGCAGTGTGACTGGTGTGCCTAGAGTAGTTTCCTTTTCTTTTTTTATAAATTAATTAATTTATTTTTGCCTGTGTTGGGTCTTTGTTGCTGCACGTGGGCTTTCTCTAGTTGCGGCGAGTGGGGGCTGCTCTTCGTTGTGCGCGGGCTTCTCGTTGCAGCAGCTTCTCTTGTTGTGGAGCACGGGCTCTAGGCGCGTGGACTTCAGTAGTTGTGGCACACGGACTCAGTAGTTGTGGCGTACGGGCTTAGTTGCTCTGCAGCATGTGGGATCTTCCTGGACCAGGGCTCAAACCCATGTCCCCTGCGTTGGCAGGCGGATTCTTAACCACTGTGCCACCAGGGAAGTCCCTAGAGTAGTTTTCTTTGAATCTAAGCTGATCATGGGTCATTGAGCTGCTTCAATCTGTAAATTCGTGTCTTTCACAAAATTTGGGAAGGTTTTAGCCACTGTTTCTAAAAATACGTATTATGTTCCATTCTTTCTCTCTCCTTTCTGTCTGGTGCTACAATTACATATATGTTAGACTGTTTTCTAAATTGTTTCTTAGCCTCTTTTCATTTTTTTTTCAGTTTTTTCTCTCAAAAAGATAAGAAAATATCTACTGATCTATCTTTAAGTTCATTGGCTTTCTTTTGCTGTTTCCAATGCGATGTTCAGCTCATCAGAAAGTTTTTCATTTTTGTTACTGTAGTATGTAGCTCTGCAATTTCCATTTAATTGTTTTTCTAGTTTGTTTTTCTGTACTGATATTGCCCCTCCCCCCCACCAATACATTATTTTTTATCTTCCTTTAAGTACTTGAATGTATTTATGGATGGGTTAACTATGTTTCTGCTACGTGCAGCATCTGGGATACCTTGGGATTAGTTTCTAGTGATTGTTTATGGTCGTTTTTTGTTTTTCTTCTTGAATATGAGTCACATTTTCCTCTTACTTTACATGTGTTGAGATTCTGAATTATGTACTAAACATTGTAAATCATATGTTGCAAGAGTTTTTGGATCCTGTTATATTTCTCTGAAGAGTGATTTTGTCCTACAAGGCAGTTAACTTGGCTGGATTCAAATTCTAAACTTCATTTCTTATAGTGACCAGCAGCTGACTCTTCATTCGTTTCCTTCAGCTTTGAGAGGCTGCTTTCTTGTTGGGCCCTCTGAGGTCTTCCACATATGTGTAGTTTAGCAGTCAGCCAACAACTGTGGTTGGTTTTGTGTGGAAATGTGGTACATTATGTTCTTTTGCTGCTTCTCTCCGAGGGCTACCCCCCAACCCCCACTGAGTTTTCCAGTTTTGTTGGCAGCCCTGAACTATGCCCTCTGACACCTAAGCCAGTAAAGCTTCAGCTTTCAGTTTCTTGATCTATTTGCAGATTGAAGATTGCCCTCTGGTAAAATGCCATAAACTTGCAAAGTAGTTTGTCCTTTAATGGATTATTCAAATCTAGTTTCTGCCTACTGTTCGTTGTTCTCCAGTGCCTTTAGGCGATTGTGTTATAAATTTTGTCCAGCTTTTATAATAGTTTCCTGCACATTGTTAGTCTGGTCAAGCTACTTTGCCATTAACGTACAAGCCATGCTACATTTATGATGTTTATATTTTTAAATCTGTCTTCACTAGTTTATCTGGCCTGTCTTTATCACAGGGTCATTTTCTCTCCACTGGACTATTGGTCAGCTCTCTGAAGTCTCCCAATCTTATTACTACCCCAACTCAGTTCTTTCTTCCATGGGAATAATTCATCCAAGACAAGGGGCAGTAAATTATGGCATACAGGTCAGATGTGGCTACTACCTATTTTTGTGTGACCTGTGAGCTCGTTTTTTGGCTTATTACACCTTTTTTAAGCACTTACTGTAAGGTTTGTGCTATTCATCTTTAATTTATCATAGTCTACTTTAAAATAAGATACCATTTATATAAGAACCTTAAAACAGTATACTTCAAAAGTTTTCTCCTCCCAGCTTCTGTGATATCGTTGGCATACCTTTTACTCCCACGTGCATTCTTTTGTTTTGGCTGCGCTGGGTCCTCATTGCTGCGCACCGGCTTTCTCTAGTTGCAGTGAGCGGGGTCTACCCTTCATTGTGGTGCACAGGCTTCTCAGAACAGTGGCTTCTCTTGTTGCAGAGCCTGGGCTCTAGGTGCGCGGGCTTCAGTAGTTGCAGCACATGGGCTCAGTAGTTGCAGCACACAGGCCCTAGGGCATGCAGGCTTCAGTAGTTGTGGTCTGTGAGCTCAGTAGTTGTGGCTTGCGGGCTCTAGAGCACAGGCTCAGTAGTTGTGGTGCATGGGCTTAGTTGTTCCATGGCATGTGGGATCTTCCCGGACCAGGGATCGAACCTGTGTCCCCTGACTGGCAGGCAGATTTTTAAGTATTGCGCCACTAGGGAAGTCCCCCACATGCATTCTTATTTTGCTTCATATGGTCAATTACCTTTAAAGGAGTTTGAACATAAAAATAATATAATATTATATCATAATATATTATACAATATATATTACATAATACAATATATATTATATATTTATTAATATATTTACCATTTCGAGTGCTCTTTATTCCTTTATATATACCCAGATTTCTATCTGATACATTTTTCTTCAGATTTTAGGCAATTTGATTATCGTGGTCCTTGTTCTAGTTAGTTACCTGATGTTTCTTGCTTGTCCAAAGTCTGGTCCCCAGAGCGCCCTCATGCCCTTTACCATCCCCATGATCACCCTCAGGTTCAGTAATTCACTAGCAGGACTCAACAGAACTCAGAAAAGCCGTTGTGGGCTTCCCTGGTGGCGCAGTGGTTAAGAGTCCACCTGCCGATGCGGGGGACATGGGTTCGAGTCCTGGCCCGGGAAGTTCCCACATGCCGCCGAGCAACTAAGCCCATGCTCCACAACTACTGAGCCTGCGCTCTAGAGCCCACGAGCCACAACTACTGAAGCCTGTGCTCCGCAACAAGAGAAGCCACTGCAATGAGAAGCCCGTGCACCGCAACAAAGAGTAGCCCCCGCTCTCAGCAACTAGAGAAAACCCCCGTGCAGCAGCGAAGACCCAGTGCAGCCAAAAATTAAATAAATGAGTAAATAAATTTAAAAAAAGAGCTGTTGTACTCATGTTTATGGTTTTGTACAGTGAAAGGATGTAGATTAAAATCAGCTAAGGGATCAGGCACATAAAGCAGGGTCCAGGAGTCTTCATGTGCAAGGTTCCAAAAACCTGCCAGTGGAGCCACGTGGACGGTGCCTTTTTCTCGCAGCAACAGGGTTTGACAGTGTGCGTGGAATGTGGAGAAACAGGGAAGCTTACTTGAGCCTTGATATCCAGCTTCCATTGGGGCTCTGTCATGTAGACCTGGTTGACCATCTGTGTGGCTGACCTTAATCTCTAGTCCCTCCATAGACTGAGCTCATAAAATGTGCTGATAACAAGGCCTCCCACCATTAATCACATTTTTAGCATAGGATATCTGTGTGACCCAAAGCTATCAGGTCAAACAAAGATATTTGTATCAGTCAAGACACTTCAGAACTTATATGTAAAACCTGAAACCATAAAACTCCTAACAGAAAAAAGCTTCTACATTAGACTTGGCAATATTTTTTTGGATATGGCACCAGATGCACAAGAAACAAAAGCAAAAATAACAAGTAGGACTACATCATACTAAAAAGCTTTTGTACAGCAAAGAAAACACTCAACCAAATGAGAAGGGAACCTGTGAGATGAGAAAAATTTGCAAGTCATATATGATAAGAGGTTAATATCCAAAATATAAGGCATTCATTACAACTCATAGGAAAAAATAACCAAGTCAAGAATGGGCAAAGGACCTGAATAAACATTTTTCCAAAGAAAACATACAGATGGCCAACATGTACATGAAAAGGTGCTCAATGTCAGTAATCATTGGGAAAATGCAAATCAAAACCACAATGAGATATCACCTCACCCCTGTTTAATGCTAGTATCCAAAAGACAAGAGATCACAAGTGTTGGTGAGGATGTAGTTAAAAGGAAACCTTTTACGCTAGGGTGGGAATTTATACAGCCATTTTAGAAGACAATATGAGGTTTTCTCAAAACTTAAAAACAGGGACTTCCTTAGTGGTCCAGTGGCTCATACTCAGTGCTCTCAATGCAGGGGGCCCAGGTTCAATCCCTGGTCAGGGAACTAGATCCCACATGCCACAACTAAAGATCCCGCATGCCACAGTGAAGATCCTGCACACGGCAACAAAGATCCCGCGTGCTGCAACTAAGACCCAGCGCAGCCAAATAGATGATAGATAGATAGATAGATAGATAGGAAGAAAGAAACAATAAGAAACCTTAAAAATAGAACTACTGTGTGATCCAGGAAATCTGCTTCTGGGAATATTTCTGATGGAAATGAAATCAGTATCTCAAAGAAGTATCTTAACACCCGTGTTTCTTGCAGTGTTACAACAGCCAAGATACAGAAATAACCTAAGTGTCAGTCATCAGATGAATGGATAAAGCAAATGTGGTATATATATCTAGGGGAATGTTATTTATCCATTAAAAAGAAAGATTCTGCCATTTGCAGCAACATAGATCAACCTGAGGGCATTATGCTAAGTGAAATAAGCCAAACAGTGAAAGGCTACTTTACGGTATCACTTAACTGTGGAAGGAAAAATTTAAAAAGTTGAGTTCATGAAAACATTAGAACATTAGGTGGTTGTCGGGATGGGGGAAATGGTAAAGGTTGGTGAAAGGGTACAAACTTCTAATTATAAGATGAATAAATTATGAGGAACTAATGTACAATATGGTGACTATAAGACCATAGTTTATAATTTATTGTTTAGTTGCAATTTGCCATGAGAATTGATCTTAAGTGTTCTCACACATACACACAAAGAGGGTAACGGTGAGGTGATGGGTGTGTTAAGTAACTTGATTGTAGTAATCAGGTCATAATGCATACATTTATCAAATCGGCAGGTTATACACTTTAAATATATATAATTTTATTTGTCAATTATACTTCAATAAGAGTGGAATAATGTAAGATTAGGTATAAAATTAAAAACTAATAAAAAAATAAATATGCCTTCCTCAGTGGCTGGGCTGCTTTTTTTGATATGCCTCTTGTCGATAGTCTCAAGCAGCCTCTTTAAATCTTAAACTGTTAGTACTTTTTAGTTCAGTTTGGTTGGTTTTTGACAGTACAACCCTAAAAAATATAGTTGGGTTTATATCTTTGATTTCAGCCAGTTTGAGCTTTTTGAGACATACCTTTCTTTTTTTTTGGTATTCATGTATCTCTATATTTTTTAGACTGTAAGCTTTTGTTTTTTTCTTAAGTATTTCATCCTTAGTCTTTGCCATTTTGTGCAGCAGAAGGGATTTATTGTGGGCCAGCTCAAGCCATTCTTAAGTTTTAACAGTGACTGTCATAGTTATATTCTTCATTTGTTACTTGCCATACAGTTCAGTATAATTACTTTTGATTCCTAAAGTATTTCTCATTGTATTTTTTTCTGTAAGAACTGAAAGAGGCAACTTTTTCTGCCTTAACACAATAAAAGGTAAAGAAATGTTTTGAGAGTTTTCCTACTCTACAAGACCCCAAATTTCTAGCTTCTGCTTATTTTCTTTCATCCCTCCTTGCAATCTGTTTTTTCTTTCCTCCCCTTAGCTCATCATTTTCCTATATTGCTTTATCAGAAGCGGTGACTAGTAGTTGAGATTTACTACTCACATTTTGATTTCCTGCCTCTTTTTCTAAGATTTTAAGTCCATGAGGTAAACATTATTTGATTTAAGAAGTATGACTCATGTGGCTTAAGTAACAGTAAGTATATAACTACCAGTTATCTTAAGTAACACCATGGTCCATTGTAACACCATCCTCACAGTTTCTTTGCACTACTTGTTGCCATTGTTGGTGTTTGTTTCTGTTTGGTTTGGTGCCAGTTCAGTTACCAGTTCGGTCAGGAAGAAAGGTTTCTTTCTCAGTGCTATTACCTGTCCTTCATGGGTCGGCTTTAGTTTTGCTCCTTTCAGCATCGTGCAGCATCCCAGACAGAGGAGTATTTCTTTCTGTCATATTGCTGAGGATGAACATGGTAAAGGGGAAATACGGTGATCATTGTGTGACTCTTAAATAGGTCCTGTTTAGGAGTAATGCTTCCATTCACATGTCATTGGTCAAAGCAAGACAGGTGGGGAATTACAAACCTGTTTATATGTGAGTTCCAGCGCAAGGGGATATATACATCCTTTTACAGAGAAAGGCACTGCAAGGAGTGCTATGAACTGAATTATATTCCCCCCAAATATATATGCTGTAGCCTTAACTCCCAATGCATTTAATCAAGTTTAAATGAGGTCGTAGGGTGGGGCCGTTACTCCAATAGAATTAGTGGCCCTATAAGAAAAGGAAGAGAGAGATCTTTTCCTTCCTTCTCCCTCCCTCCCTGCCATATATGGACTCAGCAGAAACACAGCCATCTGCAAGCTAGGAATGAGCTCTTACCAGGAAATGAATTGGCTGGCACCTTGATCTTAGACTTCCCTGCCTCTAGAATTGTAAGAAAAGAGTTTTCTGTTGTTTAAGCCACCCAGTCTATGGCACTGAATTTAGCTGGACAGAAATATAACCTACCACATGTTTATTCTTAATTTTCCACAGAACTTTTAAATCAGCTTGCCATGATGTGTGCTACTCATTCACATCCGTGAACATGGTGTGTCTTTTCATTTGTTTAGTTCTTTTTTGTATCCTTCAGGGTTTTTTCCCCGCCTCATAAATTTTGTACATTATTTTGTTAAATGTATTGCTAGGTGTTTTGTCTTCTTGTTATTGTGGTTGTGTGAGTATCATGTATATGAAGGTCTATATAAAAGCCTTATATTAGTTATATAAGCTACTAACTTATTAAATCTTCCTATGTGGAGTACTTGGATGTCATGTGATTCTCTTCAGTTTTCCAAGTATGAATTATATGGAAACCATCATCATTTTCAGTGCTGTTTTTCTCTCTTTAATTGTGTTGACTGACACTACTAGTACAGTGTTAATAACTATGGTGATGAACTGCATGTTTCCCCATAAGTGTGATGCTGGCTTCCACTTGTGGCTAAGACATACACGTTTATCATGTTAAGGAAAAATCCCGTGAATCGTCTTTTAAGTTTTTTTTATTACAAATGAGAGGGTATTTTTATAGATGTCTACTTAGCATCTAGAATTTTCTCCACTGAACTACAAATATGATGAGTTGTATTAATAGATACACCTGGGAGGAGTGACAGGACCTGGATGATGCTCAGAGGACCCTATACAGGGATGTCATGCTGGAGAACTACAGTAGCCTGGTGTCACTGGGTGAGCAAAACTCCACTAGTAACTGCCAAGTGCAAGCACGTTTTTCTTCATTGGTAAATGTACAGTTGTTTGTGAAATGAAATGCTACTTAGGTTTAAGATTCTGGGCCAGGAAGAACGTGTGTTCACCCCTCCAGTCAGAGGTTCAGATTGACCCTTCATTGCACTACTCTTGAGGCTGTGCTGTTGGCATTTTTCAAGAGCCCATGAAACATAAACAGTTTGGCAAAAGTCCTACAGTATTTCTCATCAACAGGGCATTGCATTACCAGGCCTGAGGTGATCATCAAGTTGGAGCAAGGAGCAGCACCATGGACTGTAAAAGAAAAACCCCAGACCAGGGTTTCCCGGGCCAGTCAGTGCACACTGAGCAGGGAGGTTGGGAAGACGAGTGCACAGCAGATGTTGGCCATGCTGAGCTCTTTTTCACCAGTTGTTTTCTCCAAGTTCATACCTTGGGACAGACTTCAGTCTGTATGTATCAGACTCATGCATTATTCAGTCTCCAGATATGGCTCTCACATGTAAACCTCCCCCTTCTTGTTAATTGCTGACTATTTTCTTAGACTTACCAAAAACCGGTGCCCACCTGCCTCCTCTTGGAATTTTTTCTTGGTTAGTCACTGTCCCTAGATTCTCAGTAGGCCGCCTTTTTTGGTTTTTTAAAAATATTTATTTATTTTTTGGCTGCGTCGCATCTTAGTTGCAGCACGTGGGATCCTCAATTTGTTGTGGTGCACGGGCTTCTCTCTAGGTGAGGCGCACAGGCTTAGTTGCCCCACAGCATGTGGGATCTTAGTTCCCTGACCAGGAATTGAACTGGCGTCCCCTGCATTGCAAGAAGGATTCTTAACCACTGGACCACCAGGGAAGTCCCAGTAGGCCTCCTTTTTGATCATTCTCAGAGACTGTTTTCTTTTGGGCATTTAGTCATACATTCATTTATTCTTTTAACATGTTAATTGGGAAGTTTTACACACTGGTAAATTTTGTAAATGTGTGGGTAACAGCAGTAATCAAAGAAATGTCCTTTTTAAAATTAATTTATTTTTATTTCTGGTTGCATTGGGTCTTTGTTGCTGCACATGGGCTTTCTCTAGTTGTGGTGAGCAGGGGCTACTTTTCGTTGCGGTGCACAGGCTTCTCATTGCTATGGCTTCTCTTGTTGCGGAGCACAGGCTCTAGGTGAACAGGCTTCAGTAGTTGTGGCTCACGGGCTCTAGAGTGCAGGCTCAGTAGCTGTGGCACATGGGCTTACTTGCTCTGCGGCATGTGGGATCTCCCTGGACCAGGGATCGAACCCGTGTCTGCTGCATTGGCAGGTGGATTCTTAACCACTGTGCCACCAGGGAAGTCCCGAAATGTCCTTTTTATATAGAGCTTATATTTTGTTGAAAGACAAAAATGAAACAAATGTACATGTTTAGTAGTGAAATCAGAGCCACAAAAGTGTTAAACAAGGATGAGAGAGAGGATAATAAGAGTATGGTGTTTCCAGAAGGGTGTTAAGAAGGCACATTTAGGGGAGATTAAGTGTTTATGTTGGTAGAGCTTACGTTTGAGATGACTGTATTCCATTTTGACATGGAACATATGCATGCATGTAGAATCTGGAGTAGAAGATGGACATCACTGCTGGAGATGCAAATTAGGAAATCATTAACTCAAGACTGGTAGGAGTAGAGGAGGTGGCCTACGGACCTATTAAGACCATGAGAGAAGTGGTCCAGGTACAGGTCTCATGAATCACTACATCAGAAACCATGAGGCTGAGAAGGACCCAGAAAACTGTTCACCGTGGAAAGCGGTGGCCTGTGACACGGGAGGATAAACTAGAGACTATGGGTCCAAGGCCAGTGAAACCAAGAATTTCATACTTTGGGAGTGGAGTTTGAAATTAAGATTTTTTTTACTTTCTCTTGTGAAGATCATTGTTTTTTTTTTTTAAAAAAAAGAATGAGAAGTATACATGGGACTCCAGTTTCAATACAACTAAGGGACAGCTGAAACTGTAAAGTACAGTAAAGTTAATATCTTCAGAAGCAGTGAATTATCAAGTAGAGTCACTCGCACCATGAAGTGAGGTGAAAATGCCTTGGCTGTTGCTCTCAGAAGCACCCAGAGAAAGCTTTTCGAAGATGGTGGGCACATGCTGGGTTGCAGAACCTAAATCCTTCAGACCAGCAGGGAGGAGTTTCACAAAGTGATGAATTAGAGTTTCGTGAACTTGTTAGGGTTCTGAGAAGCCAAGGGTATAGTGTTAAGTTAGGAATTTGCAGAAAGCTCCCTTGTCTAGCATGGAAAAAAAGATTAAGCCTTTGAAAAACCCACAGGTGCCTATAGGTGTTCCCCAGGGAGAAGTAAAAACTAAACAAACATAGGTGTAAAGTTCTCTCTAAGCAGTATTCTTGTTTAGGTGACAGACAAGTGGCCCTCTCCCATATCCTGTAAGTAACTTATCCAGGAAAATCATGCCATCTTCAAAGCTGAGCTATCAGAAAAGGGCTAGCACAAGTTACCCACAATTATAAGAAGAAAGGTAGAGATAATGAATGGAAAACCAATGGTAGATGAAAAGCTGTCAGCTGAAATCTACATTTAGACAGTAAGTAAATATTTTGACCTAATACTTCCTCATTGAAAAGAATTTAAAAGAAAAGAAAAAAACTTAAGCAAAACCAAACAAAAACAAAAAACCCAATGATTTGACATTAGAAAACCTATCAATGAAGGTTCTTACATTAATTCATTAGGGAGAAAAATCACATAAAATCAGTACCCATTATTGATTTTTTAAAATATTTATTTATTTATTTTTGGCTGCGTTGGGTCTTTGTTGCTGAGCACGGGCTTTCTCTAGTTGTGGCGAGCGGGGGCTACTCTTCGTTGTGGTGCGTGGGCTTCTCACTGTGGTGGCTTCTCTTTGTCGTAGAGCACGGGCTCTAGGCATGTGAGCTTCGTAGCTGTGGCACGCAGGCTCTAGAACACAGGCTCAGTAGTTGGGGTGCACAGCATGTAGGATCTTAGTTGCTCTGCGGCACGTGGGATCTTCTAGGACCAGGCCTTGAACCTGTATCCCCTGCATTGGCAGGCTGATTCTTAACCATTGTGCCACCAGAGAAGTCCCCCGTTATTGATTTTTTAAAGAATCATATCCTGCTAGGATGAAAAGAAACTTCTTTACCTTTACAAACCATTCCATAGGAAATACTTATATGTGATTCAAAGGTATGACCTGTAATTATGTTTATCTCCTTTTAGATGTCCAGATTGTGGATGACATGATTGAGACCAGCCAGGAAAATCACGGTAGACGTTTGTGGCAAGTTGTAATCACCAGCAACGAAATGTCAACTAAGGGGACAGCTGACTTAGGAAAAACATTTAATTTGAGCCCAATTCATATTTCAAAACTGATGATAAATGATGGTAACTATTCAGAAATGAAGCCAGAATTGTTGAATATGTGTAAGAACACGTTTCTCCCTAGTGAGCCTGATGAGATGCATGCTGGAGAGAAACCGGAGGATAGTAATAGAACTGGGAAATCCCTCAGATATGCTGAGTACCCTAGGCATCAGAAGAAGAATCAAACTCTGCAGCAACCTTTTGAATGTAACAGACAAGGGAGAGACTTCATCAAGGAAGCAATATTCTGTACACATAGGACGGTTCGTATGGGTGAGATGGCTTACAAATATAAGAAATATTGGAAGGCCTGTGGTAAGTCAGCTCTCATTGCCCAAGAGAGAACTCACATAGGGGAGAATCACTATAGATGTAACAAATGGGGGAATACCTTTTGTAAGAAACCAACACAGTTGAATCTTCACAGAGCTGATCTCCAGGAGCAACAGCATAAATGTAATCAAACTGGGAATAATTTCTGCCAGAAATTACATCCCACTCAGCTTCAGAGAATTCAGTTAGAGAAAATGTTTGAATGTGATGTATGTGGTAAAACGTTCTATAAAAAGTCTAATCTCACTAAACATCAGAAAGTACACACTGGAGAGAAACCCTGTGCACGTGATGAACGTGAGAAATCCTTCTGCCATAAATCAGGCCATACTGTTCATCAGAGAATCCACACTGGGGGAAAGCCCTATGAATGTAATGAATTTGGGAAATCATTCTGCCAGAATTCAGCCCTCACTGTTCATCAAAGGATTCACAATAGGGAGAGACCTCATGAATGCAATGATTGTGGTAAAACCTTCCATAAGAAGTCAGTACTCACTGCACGTCAGAGAACTCACACAGGAGAGAGACCTTATGCATGTAAAGAATGTGGGAAATCCTTTGGACACCGGCCAGCCCTCACTGTACATCAGAGAACTCACACAAGAGATAAACCTTATAAATGTAATGAATGTGGGAAATCCTTCTGTGTGAAGCCAAAACTCACTGTACATCTGAGACTTCACACAGGTGAGAAACCCTATGAATGTAAAGAATGTGGTAAAACTTTCTACCAGAAGTCACAACTCACTGTACACCAGAGAACTCACACAGGTGAGAAACCTTATAAATGTGACGAATGTCAGAAAACCTTTTGTGAAAAGTCAACCCTCAATAGACATCAGAGAACACACACAGGAGAGAAGCCCTGTGGATGTAAAGAATGTAGGAAAACTTTCTTCCAGAAGTCAGCCCTCACTGTACATCAAAGAACTCACACAGGAGAGAAGCCCTATGAATGTAATGAATGTGGAAAAACCTTTTGCCAGAAATCACACCTCAGCAAACATCAGAGGACTCACACAGAGGAGAAATCATGTATGGCAGAGACTGGCTGTCTGTACACCCCAACTCACTTTCTTTTTCTTTGGGGCACACAGTTAGCCTGCATTTCTCAGCCTTCCTTTACTGTGGGTGGGACCATATAGCTGAGCTGTGGCCAGGAGAATTTGAACACAAGCAATAAACATTAATTCCAGGCCAGGTCAGAAGAAAAAAACCAAAAACATTCCATGCATTCCTGCTGACTTTTTATGCCCTGTGATTCTGAAGTGCAAATCTGCTCCCCACACCCCCACCCCAGTTTGCCTTGGGAGCCACTGGGTGGAGATGGCAACCATGACTTAAGACAGAAAAAATTGATTATGGAGAGCAGAAATTTTCCCAACTCTACCAAGAAAAATGTTCATTTGTGCTTTATCTGAGTGAGAAATAAATATTCACTGTTGGGCCCTCCCATGTGTAATCTATTTACAACACTACCAGTCCATTGTGGCCAGTTCATTTTATGAATTTGAGACGGACTTCTGTGAGAAGTTACCAGTCCTTGTGTAGAAAATTCAACACAATTCCTTGTGGTGTCATCTTTCATCCCCAGTCAATTGATGGAAAAATCAAGTCATATGAAGAGACAAAGAATGCAAGAAATGTAGGAATGCCTTTATCAGGCAGAGACAGCTCATTGAACACTGAGAATAAAGTAAAGCCTTATAAATATCTTTAATGTGTCAGAGTTTTCAATAAAACAACTTTATGTACATCAGAGAATTTCTAATGAAAAGAAAACTATCAGCTTAGGTAATGTGAATGAAATTTTTCAGATAGAAATATTAATGTATTGAAAAATTTAAGACTGTAGACCAGTCATTCTCTAATGGGGATGATTTTGCCTCCAAAGGAACATTTGGCAGAGCTACTCCTGGTACCAGCGCAGTGCCACTTCTGCCTTTTCATATTCAGAGAAGTTGCAAGGCCCATGAAAGTTCTGAGGAGTGGAGAAATAGACTCTCCGTCTTTGATGGAAATGTTGCAAGAGCACATTGCAGAAGAGTGCGCAGGATGGGACATGTTAATGCGACCATCTTTGGAAAATATAGTATGATACTGTCCACTGTATGGCCACAGAGTTCACATAGCTTCCACATACAAAAAATACTCATACTCTACTAAGTCTCCCCCAAATCTCATTTTATAAAGCTGTTGGCGCAGAAATCTAGGATCTTGTCATCTGTATCAGGTCTAGGTACACATAGGCTCTTTGGGCACAGTTCCATGTTCGTGGTTGCTCTGAATCTGAAGATGTGTGACCTGAAGTGACCAGTCACCTGCCCTGCAAACACTCAACAGGCAATGGTAACACAGAGATGGGATACCAACAGCAAGTCCATTCAAGGGGCAGTGGGATGGGGAGGCACTTAGCCATCACTGGCTAAGTCTAGCAGGACACACCATCAGTTCCTTGATTAGGGTACAGTGTTTCAGGGGATGATTTCCAAGGCTCTGTGCTGAGTGAAGTCGTCTTCCCTTTTCCAAGAGACAAAGCCTGATTTTATAACTAGTTGCTTCAGTCCTATCTCCTGCCCAGAGTGCTCTTTTTCTTCTCTTTATTCTTTTCCTCTTTAAAAAAAATTTTATTTTTCCTTCTTTTTTTTTGGCCATGCCACACAGCTTGTGGGATCTTAGTTCCCCAACCAGGGATCGAATCCCGGCCCCTGGCAGTTACAGTGCCAAGTCCTAACCACTGGACCGCCAAGGAATTCCCAGAGGGCTCTTTTCATTTGAACGGTTTTTAAACCTTTTATTTCAAATTGATTGAAATCCTTAAAAAAAAGTTTTGGGATTCACGATATGTCAAATTGTGATCCATTCTGTTAGATGAAAGCCACACGCACATTTCCTCTGGAACACATTCCCTTCCTCCACCTTGAACTGAAGCGGATGCTCACGTCTTACCGGTAGAGTCTCTTCTCCCAGGCCTGATCCCTTGCCTCCACCTCAACCACTTCCCCCCAGCACTCGGCCCTTGGTTTCCCAGGAGCTCTTGTCACATTGGAAAACTTTGGAGTCTTCTTCCTCCTATTTTCCTTCTTTTATTGCTCTGATACCTTCTCCCCCCACCACCTTCCACCTCCTGTCCCTCAGTTTCAGCCTCCTCAGCTTACCCTGTGTTTGTCCCAAGAGTTGCTAAACTTCTTGTTTCTTCCAAGTCAGGGCTGAGCCCCTTCCTGGCTTGCTGTACCTTTCTTTGTCTTCTGGGTCTGTGGGTGAGAGTTTATCAGATGACTAATTTTGCTGTTGGGGGAGTATAGTAGATAATGTATAATGGCTCACTTAACGTGCAACCAGTCCAACACTGTGGCAGCAGGCCTTTGCTCATTAAATAAGCTTGAAAGGTAAAAGCTCTTTCCCAGATATGGAAGACTGCATAATGGCCCCCAGAGATATCAGATCTCAATCTCTGGTATCTGTGTATGTTACCTTATATGGAAAGAGTTGTACAGATTAAATCAAGGATTTTTTGATGAGATTATCTTGGGTTGTCCAGGTACACTGTAAATGCAATCACAAGTGTTCTTATAAATGAGAGAAGATTTGACACTTAAGAAATTCCTGAAACCACCAAGGGAAAGATGATATAGAGTGATTTGGCCACAAGAATGCCAGCAGCCATCAGAGGCTGGAAGGGATAGATTATCCCCTAGAGTCTCTGGAGATTGGCCCTGCTGACACTTTGGTTTCAGCCCTGTGACACTGATCTTGAACTTTTGTCTTCCAGATGTGAGGGAGTACATTTCGTTTTATTAAACTATTATGTTTGCAGTAATTTCTTACACAGCAATGGAAACCAGTATCCATTGCAGCTAAAATCCTGTATCTGACTGAGGTTCCACCAAGCAGATGTTCCCAGCATTAAGTGGTAGCTGTCAATGGACAAATCAGATGTTCTGAAAAACACAACAGAAGTACTATTGACTCTCCTGGTGGTGATAATTGATTCTGCTGGGTGATTGTGTTGGGATTGCTAGCTTGGGGACCTGTCCACTCCTTAATTATTGGTGGGAGTGTTAAGGTGGGTATCAATTTATTTTTGGATGGAGTCCCTATATTTGTCTTTGACTTGATCAGAGTAGGGGCTGGGTTGCCTTGCTTGGTTTTCCTGTTGTCTTCGTTTTGTATTCCAAAACACAGGTGAGACACGAGCTTGTGTAAGCAGTTTATTTGGGAAGTGATTGCAAAAAGCAGGAATGAGGTAGTGGGGGAAATGACAGAGGAAAGGAGGAAAAGCCAGTAAGGTGTATGCTACTGAGCTGGTGACCACTATGAACAAGCCGACATCCATCGTGTTGGGTACTCCGTAAGGAGCTGGGTCATGTACATCTCAACTGACCCAATAGACATGGGAAGCTGACACGTGTGTGTGTGTGTGGGGGGGGCGCTTAACAATTGGCCGTTATCACTCTGACCCTGTTTTAATCCTATTGTCTTGCATGAGGTTGCAGAACAAGAGAGAGAATCCAGAAAGTTTTACAGTTTAGTTACAATTTCCTGGGAAGAAACGGCACACCGTGCAGGGCCACTCAGAGGTAGACAGAGGAGAGGGGGAACTGTGGATCCAGTGCCTGTACTGTGGATTCAGCAAGAAGGAAGGGGATAGGCATTGCAAGCAGGCTTAGGATTGGCTAATGTGAATATTTTCAGTGGACTTTGGGGCATTGAGGCTGTCCCTGAGTGTTCTGCTACCTGGCCCTAGGGCAATTAGGGCAGGGGTACAGTAGTGCAGAGTGTGAGGGTACAACTCAGCAGGTGCTTGGGAGTGTGGACTTAATTGGCCGTTTAAGAGGGTAAACTCATCTAGCTAGGGCCGCAAAATTGAGTCAATACTGAGCTCAATTATTTGGGGTATTGGAGTGGCCTGAATAAATGAGTGTAGGACATACATTGCCCTAAACAGCATAGGGTCAATTTCTCGGGTCAGTGTGGCAGGTCTGGCCACTATGTTGTTGGAGAGTATGGATTGTTAGTGAAGTCAGTGTAGAGATTCGTTGTGTTCGTGTGTTAACTAGTAGAAAGCGGTGGTCGTGGTGCTCATGGTGGGAGACTCCAGGTGGGAATTCGTGGTGGAAAGCTGGGGCAGGGAGTAGGAGAGGCACTGGGGAGTGTGTTGTCCTTTCCTAAGCAGGTTGAGGAATTGACTGATAGGTGGCAGTTGTCTCCTGGGAAAGGCAATAGTCTCCATTAATTTGTAGAACGGTACAGACAGTAGTAATCTCTACAGATTTCCCTTTAGGCGTAGATGTGTAGGGATGTATGTTTCTGCAGAGAGCAAGAGTATACTTGGATCATGGGATAAGCAGGCCAGGAGCTCAAGAAACACAACAGAATCCCTAATGTCAAAGGAAGAAAAGCAGTGAATGTCCTGGAGCTAGTTTGCCAGCACCTTGGGTGGGGCAAGTCTTGGGCATCCCTGGAGCAGAGGTTTTAGTGTCCAGGACAGAGTTGTCTCCACCTCAGGGGGCGATGTCATCTCCAACATTGAGCTCCTGGATAGAGCAATATTGTCTAGAATGTGAGACTGAGGTATCCTTTTCAAGTGGACACCCACTTGGAGTGGTATGAGTCTTATTTTTCTGACTCTTTGGCATTATAAAGATGCTGAACAACTTGTCTAATTTGAAGGCAGCGTTGGGCCTGGGAGCTTGACTTGCAAATACCTTTTAAGTTAAGGGGCTGGGGGTGCACAGGTAGCCAAGGTGATGTTGGCACCTGTGATGCTGTCATCATGAACCAAAGTGCCGGCACTCACCTGGCACAGTTAAAGACTCCATTAAAGATGGCCAGATCTGAGGTTTTAACTCTCCAAGGTTTTTCCCAGATGGGTGATGAGTTGGATTCTGTTGCAAATAGGTTTAAGTCATACGGCCTGATTTGGGTGTATGTTGTTAGCAGGGTGTCCGGTTGACAATTAAAATATCTGTGGCTGTGGAGCTTTGGCATTACCCTCTAGACAGGCCCTCTAATTTGGCCAATTTCTAGGTCCCTTTGCCTCAGCTGTTGGTTTGGATGGTGACAGGCTAGCCTGCAGTCTTTGGGTTGTAAAACCTGTATTAGTCAAAAGTGATGGCATGTGGGCCTGCATTCACCATGTTGGTTTAAACCATGGCTTCCTTGGAAGGTTTGGGACTCTGGTTTGCAAACCAATGAAAACACCCAGACTGACAGTAAGGAGACATCCAGCAGAGTGGTTACAGCTCACCTGGCTGGCTTTTGTCATTTGATGTTGATTTTCCTCCAGCACGTATCAGTAACAGGTAGAGGTGTTCTGGTTTTATCCTTATGGAATATGGTTTTGATTTTATTATCTCCAAATGTGAATTTCATTTACTAAGTGGAGTTTTCTCCTTATCTTTTCCGTAGTCCACACTGCCTGTGAGAACAGTCCTGGAGTACATGGAGATGTCAGCAAATTTGTAACCAAGCGTGTGGGCTCGTTTCCTGCTACACAATAGAAAAGACCAAATATTGAGACAAGTCTTTTGCAGAAAAAAAAAAGGCTTTATTGCAGGGTGACCAAGCAAGGAGACAGGAGGCAAAGTGGTGTATTTATCTTGGAAAGAGGGAGAAAGAGGGGCAAGGAGCTCAGAAATGATTGGTGAAAAGTAAGTAAGTTTCAATGGAAGTATTGAGTTCTCTGCCCAGGCACTACTGCTCTGCTCTTCACGTGTCATATGTGCAAATTCAGGGTGTTTGGTGTGTAGCAGGGGTTGAAGTTTTGGCCTGTGACATCTAACGTTCACTATCAGTCACCCTAGCCCCTCAAGGTGCCTGTGCATCAGCAAGTTGCTTCCCTATCTGTGGTTTCCCTGGTGTTCTTGGTGTATCGTTTTGTTTCTACTACATGGACCTTGTAAATTACAGGGTATGATTTCACAAGGGGCTTTGAATTAAGCGATTAAGGCCTGGGACAAGACAGAGACCCATATAAGGTGTCCATTTGCTGGAGTGGAATTTGACAAACTGTCTGAGGAGACCATGATGTCTCTCAGTTGAATCGGCTATCAAGAACCTATCAGGAAGATAAAAGTGCTATTGAAGGCCTTTTTAAAGAGTCTAACATTGTGTATTCTGAGAAGTGAACTATGTGCCTTGGTTAATATCAGTAATGCCTGCAACCCCAGAAGGAATGAGGGTAGGGTTAAATGTGGATGTGGATTTGCCTTCCCTGTACACAATGCTTCGGCCCAAACTGCCATCTGCAGAGTTAAGAATTCCTATTCACTATCATGATCTCATACACAGCATTACTTCTGATTGAAGAGTTCCCTTAACAACAAAAAAAAGTTATGCAGTGGGCCCAAGTTGTGATGGAATTCACTGGTCTTACCATGCTCCCGCCATCCTGAAGCAGCTGGCTTGATAGAATGGTGGAATGGTCTTTTGAAGACTCAGTTACAATACCAGCTAGGTGGCAATACCTTGCAGGGCTGGGACAGGGTTCTCCAGAAGGTTGCATATGTTCTGAATCAGTGTCTAATATATGGTGCTGTCTCCCATGGCCAGCACTCTAAGGTCCAAAAATCATGGGGTGGAAATGGGAGTGGTAACATTCACTGTTGTCCCTAGTGATCAGCTGGAAAAGTTTTGCTTCCTGTTCCCCCAACTGTATATTCCACTGGCCTAGAGGCCTTAGTCCCAGAGGGAGGAATGCTTCCACTAGGTGATACAATAATGATTCCACTGAACGGGAAGTTAAGACCGCTGCTCAGCCCCCTTGGGCTTCTCATGCCTGTGAATCAACAGGCAAAGGAGCCCCTGTGCTGGCTGGTGTGACTGATCACTGAGCCTGACTACCACAGGGAAACTGGACTACTTCTCGTCAGTGCAGGTAGGGAAACCATGTCTGCGATACAGGAGATACCTTAGGGTTTCTTTGAGTATGACCACGCCTTGTGATTAATGCCAATGAAAAACGATAACAATCCAATCCAGCAAGAGTACTGATGGCCCAGATCCTTCAGGAATAAAGGTTTTGGTCACTCCACTGGGTAAAAAGGCATAGACGGCTGAGTTGCTTGATGAAGGCAAAGGGGAAGCAGAATGGGTGGTGGAAGAAGGTGAAGATGGTTATAAATACCAGCTGTGATTCCACAACCAGTTACAGAAATGGATATATATATATATATATATATATATATATATATATATATATATATGTTTATATTCAGAAATAAGGATTGTTGAGGTTTGTCTACCCGACTGTGTCACTGTCCTACCTGGATGGGGGAGCCATTCAAGAGAAGGAATCTCTTTGTACGTACTGAATTCACTGTCTTTTGACCCAAGAACACAGACTTTGACTCCCATCATTGCCCTGGCTTGGGTGATGCACTCCAGTGGATTTGGAACATGCCCTAAGCACCAACCGTCCTAGGTGATTGACTTCCACGACACTGAGGATTTCTAACATATTATGTTCTTGTGACAAGTGTCTCAGGTACAGGTTTTGTGCCTATGCAGGCGCAAATTACATTTAGGCTCCAATTACATTTCTTTTTCTCAGCGAATCAGTGGGGGCTGTGGGCATGGAACTGACTGGCTGAGGACCCTTGGTCCTTGTTGGGATTTCTGAGACTCTGTGGTCTAGGCCTGAATAAGGAATGGAAGAAACTATCACAGGCTGGGTTTTCAGAACCCCTGGGCCTATTGTGAGAGGGTCTCAGTCTTGCATCCCTCTGCCTGGGGACCCAGAACATGTCAAGTCCTAGAGATGAGCAGACCAGAGACTGTGAGGTGAGGGAAGCACTTATTGAGTGCCTGCTGTGGGACTCTGGCTGAAGCCAAGAGGCAGAGTGTGGCTAAGGCTTCACTCAGTCTCAGGTGCCAGGGGTCTTGGGATGGACAACCCCCCACCTAACACAGACTCAGCTGAGGCAGTTGTGTTAATATGGTGCCTTTATTTCCTGAAGCCCATAAGCTCCAGTGCAGGGCATAAGCTCTAGTGCAGGGTGGCTCCTCCTTGCCTAGGAGGGCATCAGGCTCTGCTTAGTGGGCGGCTCTGGGTCTTTCTCCTCACTGACTCCAAGGGGCTTGGGATTGGCCTGCAGGAGGTCAGAGTGTGTCGTGGGAGTCTCCTCACATCCCCATGCCCACACCCTCCCTGGGTCCTGCCCTTCCTCACCCCACTGCTGCCAGCTTCTGCACCTTTGCCTTGGCTGTGTCCCTTTGGGAATGCCTTTCCCTGAAGACCATCTTCTGAGCTCTCTGCGGACCCCCTCCTTGCCTCCCCACCCAGAGCTCCTTTCATAAGCTGTCTCTGCTCCCTGACCCAGACACCAGGACTCACAGCTTCTCCTGGGCCAGCCCCTTCCTCTTGCTTGCTCTGGCCTTGAGCAGGGACCTGCACTCCAAGCTTTTCCAGCTCCTCCTTCAGCCTGGACAAAAAGGGGTAGGGGGGTAGGGTAGGAGGGTCGGGGGGAGAAGGGTAGGATTGTAAAGAGACCAAGTGACAGAGTCTAGGAGGGAGCAGAGACTCCCTTAGCCACCTTCCCCTTGGGGACCATGCCTACCTCTGCCTCTTCTGCTGCAGCTGCTGGCACTTCTGCTGCAGTTGCTCCTGGCGCTGGGCAGCAGCCTCCAGGAACTCCCCGGCCTTCTTGTTCTCCTCCTCAAACAGATGCCTGAGGGTGGGCGTCAGTGATGGCAGCACCTATCCCTCCCCCCCCGCCACCCCCCCACTGTCCCTCTCTTACACCACAGCTGCTGCTTCCTGGCTGCGCAGGAAGAGCCCCTCAGTGATTGCCGAGCAGCCCTTGGCTCCAAACTGGGAGCACAGACGATGCTTCACATCCTCCAGCTTTGCCTCCACCAGCTTTTCTGCAGCAGGAAGGGACAGATGGCAGGGCAGGGCAGGGCAGGGCAGGGCATCCCCATTCTCCAGGCCTTACCTTCCTTGAGCAGCTTCTCCTTGCTGCTGTCCAGGGCGCCAATCTCCAGGGCCAGCTGCTCTGGCTTCTGAGGGGTAGAAAGGCGGCCTGTCCACATCTCCTGGCTTCCTCCCATGTGCCTCAGAGAAGCCGATCTGGATCTGGTCTTTACTCTGCATGCCTTACTTCCTGCTGCTCTGGCCCTCCATGCATGCCAGGCATGGCCCAGCCTCAGGGCCTTTCCATTGGCCATTCTGTCCACCTGGAGCTGTTTCACCCCAGATACCTGTGGTGCTATGCTGGAGAGGCTCATGAGGGTTAGTGTTCAGGAATTCTGCAAGGTTTGAAATCAGCCCTGGGGTATTCGCTACAGGGCATCCTGCAAACACCACAAATCGAGGCTGTTCTCTGGAGAGTCAGTTACCAGCCCAGCCCTGCAGCTCCTTCTCTTCCCGCTCTGTGACCGCACTGAGCCCTTCCGTCCTGACATTCATTCTGTTTTCTTGTTTGGGATCCCCAGGTGGCAGACACCGGCCTGCTTGGTTCCCCACTATCTGCCCTGTGTCTGTAATGGCCCCAGACACACCCAGGAATCTCCTTGATGGATAACCCCTCCTTGGTTCATCAGGGCTCCTCCTGACCACTTAAGGCCCCTGGGAGGGCATCAGGGATGGGTGGGCAGGGCCAGTGAAGAGGACAATACTGGGTGGCAGTGAGGGTGACGAGGAACTGGACTGAGCATGATTCTAACACACGGCTGCCAGGGCTGCTCAGGAACTGGGTGCGGCAACTGAGAGGAAGGAGGCCTGGAGGATGACCCCAAGGTTTGGGCTGGTGCTGCCAGAGAAGATGTGGAAGGTAGAAGGAGTGGCCCCGAGTGACTCACGTGGAATTCCCAGAGGCCCTTATGCTGGCCCATCAGATCCTCCAGTTGCTCCTCAAAATCCAACCTGGGGACCAACCACACAGGATGAGGGGCCGTGGGCTGAGAGACGCCCCTCCTCAACCCGGCTCAGGCCGGGGTCTTCATGCAGAGACATGGGGGAGCTCGCCCATGCTCCTCACTCTGCTGGGAGCACCTTTGCCTCCTTGACCCTCCAAGCTTCAGCTCAGCCAGCTCATCTTCTAACCCCCATTCTTAGCATTCCCCCCACTTACAATGCATCCAGCCCCCAGGCCTTGGGCAATGGGCTTTACCTCAACTGCCTCTGTTTGTTCTTCTCCTGCCCCATCTGGGAGTTCAGGGCAGAAATTCGCTCCTTGCACTCCTGCAGCATGGTATGCTTCCTGGCAAGAGGCAAGGCAGCCGTCATGTTTTCTGAATGTCTCCCTAGGAGGGACCTGGGGTGGGGCTTCCGCGTCCTTCTCTTGAGGTCTGTTCTAACCTTCTAGATTGAGGTCCTTCTCTGTAACTTTGTGGGAGGGGGGCATGAGCTCATGCCCTCTGGAAATGTCATTGTGAAGACTGGGGAGATCAATGTGGGCATGGTCACAAGTACAGGCACACACACATATTAGTCTCATGTGAATTTCTCAAACAGTTTCAAAGTTGGTATGCTAGGGGCTTGGGGCCTCTGGTCACAAAATGAGCAAAATAAAGATTCAGGAGGTAGAGACATGGATGCACAAGTAGTTGGGTGGATGGAGGGATAATGGATGAATGGAGACTGGTGCACAGATGGTTGGCTTGACGCCTAAATGAAGTGACAGGTGAGTAGACAGCCAAGACAGCCTGCAGAAAGTATGAAGGTATAGAATAAAAACCAGCCGAGGGAATTTAATTGACATTCTAGCAAATGAATGCCCGTCCCCGTGAATGAGTACTCCTAACACTACTGCCTACTGTTGGAGTCAAGGTGGGAAGACAGGCATTTGGCCTCCCTGTTTTAGGGAGAAGATGAGAGCTGTGGGTCTAAGACCGAGTTCCTCTGCTTTCTCTCTCTACCAGAATGGACAGCGCTGAGCAGGGGCCAGGGGGAGGCTCTTACCTCTGTGCCTCACTTTCCTTCTCCTGGCAGTGGAGCCGGAGGATCCTCAGGGTCTCTGCAGGGAGAGGAAGTGAGGGCCCCATGAGAGCCCATCAGGGCATGAGGTTTGGGCAGAGGTAAAAGTGCTAGATCATGTGGGATCTCTGGAGTTGATGGGACTTTGTCATTTACTGCATGTTTGGTAGCAGCCACAGGAGGGATGCACGGTGATTCAGGTTTCAAAAGGCTCCTACTTCTATAGAGAGAGTGGGCTTCTGCAGGGTGGCAAAGGCAAAAACCTGGAGACAGAGTAGCTGCAATTACCTTGCTTTTTGCTCAAGATCTCTTTCAGGCGTACTTTCTCTCCACTCACTGGAAAAAGCAGTAACATGTTCAGGCATCAGAGTCCACACACTGAACCTTCAGGGACTGGGCTTGCCCATGGTCACATGCGTGGTTTGGTACAGCCCTACCCCCAACCCCAGATGTAGACCCCTCAAGGTGAGCCCCAACCCCAGATGTAGACCCCTTGAGGTAAGCCCCTTCCCTCTTGGGCCCATACTCCCTGTAAGCATCAAAGGGCCCTCAGGTTGATAAAGGGTGGCTGTGAGGACCCTGTGGAATGGCAGTGCGTTTACATGGAGGGAAGAGGAAAAATCAACACATTGCATGAAGTTGGCTAAGGGCTGTGAAGAAACACATCAAGCAGTAAGAGGCATGTGACTAGGTGTGGGCAAAGTGCAGTCTTTGGGTGGGGTAACTGGGGAAGGCCTCTCTGAGAAGGGGACATTTGAGCTGAGAACTGAATGATGATGTGAGGCAATAGGAACCTGTATTATCTGGGGGAACCTCTCCTAGCAAAGCCCCTAAGGTAAGAGTATGCTTGGAGGGTGTTTCCGGAACACTCCCACCCACAGAGTTGGAGCGGGGAGATTGGTAGGACCTGAGGTTGGAGAGGGGGCAGGAGCCCTTGGCCACGGCAAGGATGCTGATTGGAATACTGGGTTCAAGGATGCATGACATTGTGGGGACCTCTGGGTCATCCCCCACAAGCTTACATGAGTCCAGTTCCTTCTGCAGGGTCTCCCAGACAGTCCGGGCCTCTCCTAGCTCCTCACTGGCTTTCTTTTTTGCTGTGCCAAACCGCAGAACATTGTGTAAGTGTCTGTCCTTGGAAACATTTCACATTTGTCTTTAAGCAAACCTAGAGGGGCCCAGATTCTTGTTTCCGGAAGCAGGAAACAAGGCTTCCAGAGCCCAAGCCCTTCTTGTTGGGCTCAGTTGACAGCAGGACAGCTTAATAAACATGTGAGTATAGCACCTGAATTTAGATGGGCCCGACCAACCCATGCTAAGTTTAATGCTCTGCTCTTTCAAAACACAGTAATTTGGAACAAGGGGCCCTACATTTTCATTTTGCACTGGGCCCTGCCAATCACGCAACCGCACCTGGCAGACAAGCCAAGGTCCTGAGCTCACCTTGCTGGACCTCATTAATCCGGTTAATCAGGACCTCAATCCTGGGCTCTAGGCTTCCGGCTGCAGGGAAGCAAGGAGGTTGAGTGAAGATGACAGGGCAGGTGAAGGGAGGTGGATGCCCTCCAAGGGCTCACATTCTGGGGAGGGGAGATAGGAACAGATAAAGAACCTGAGTCAGGTTGTGGTTAAGTACAGTCAAGAGAAACAGAGGAGGGGCAACAGATTACAAAGTGGAGTGGGACGTGCTTCTTCAGATATGGCAAGACCCCTTGAGGGCCCCAAATGAGGTGAGGGGGGCAGACCTTGCTGTTCCCTGGGTGGGGGTGGGAGACAGTCAGTACAAAGGCCTGCCCTAAGGTGGGAACACGGGTGGAAGGTGCCTGGTGAGCAAGCCAGAGGAGCGGAGGTGAGGTGGAGGGAAGGTGAAACCCTGGATCCAGCAGAGTGCATGGGAACCAAATGGACGGCCAGCAAGGGGACTGCAGCTGAGTTTTGGGAAAACGTTTGTACTTTATCCCCTTATACTTGAATTTTGAATCATGGGTTCATATTTTTACTTCAAAAAATTGTTTTAAAAGTAAGAGAGAACAAATGAGTTAATTTCCCAAGGTGGTGAATTTTGGGCCTTGGAATTGATTCCACTTCTGCCTGACCCCAAATCTCAGGCTGGGCCCCAGTTACAGAGGAGACATGTGACCTTTCTGCAACTGCTTCACCATTTCCATCAAGTCTTCAATTTTCTGTGAGGACTTGGCCTGCCCTGTGGAGAGAAAACCAAACATTTAAGAATTATGTAGGCTCCAATAAAGATTTAAAAAAAAAAGAATTATGTAGGAGTGAGAGGCCTGAGGAAGGATCTGATAACACTGGGCCGGGACTGAGGTGGGCTGAGAGCAGGTCTCCAGCCAGAGTGGGGCGTCTGCTCCTTGCCCTGAGGGAGACACTGCACAAGGGATGAACCGGCCCTTCCTGGGCAGATTTTCCTAAAGGGTGAAATGACACCACAGATTTCCCCTTAATAAAACTCAGGGCAAGGAAAGGGGTACACTCTTACTGCTGATACTGTTCAAGGCTTGGCCAAAGCTCAGGATGTAATAATGAAAGAAAAAAAAAGAAGTGGTATTAAAAACTGGAAACAAGGATTCAGAAATCACTGTTAACTAGTAGGTGGCATAATGAACTAGAAATTTCTAGAGAATATTACCTAAAAAAACCTTACAAGGAATAGTGAGAAAATCTAATAAGATGTCTCATTTAAATAAATATAAATAGCTTTCCTATATACAATTGTTATTCTGCAGCCTCCAAGTAACATATTTCATATTAACTTGCTTATAATCAATATAGGCACTTATTTTTAACTCCTTGATGAATTAGTAGATCTAGGCAATTATTATTAATGGATTAACATCACAATAAAAATAACTGGATATTATGAGCTATGTAATGTAAAAATTCAGTGTAGGATTCTTGTAAAAAAATGACACTAATACTTGTTAAGCCTCTCAATCTAAATAACCAATTCAGAGGAAATACAGGGAGAGAGGAACATTTTAAGTGGCACATGGGCATGCAATTAGTAACATCCACACTGGGAAACGTCACAGGAAAAACAACCCAGTTTCTTTAATTTAAATACAGTTTGGGGGAAAAGGGAGAAAGGAAGACCCTTACAGACAAAAAGAGATTAAAGAAACATATCAACCAATTTCAATAAATGGACCATACTTGGATTTCGATTCAATCGAAAGCACTTTTTAAAACGATGATGACACAATCAAGGAAATTTGAAAACTGACTAGTTGATGAAACAAAGGAATTATTGTAGCCATTATTCAGATGTGACAATGCTACTGTGGTTACTTTTCTGCAAAGAGTGCTTATGTTTTAGAGAGATATATGCAAATATTGGGTTGGCCAAAAAGTTCGTCTGGGTTTTTCCATACTATCTTAATGGAAAAACCCGAACGAACTGTTTGGCCAACCCAATATCTATGGATGATATGTTATGTTGCCTGGGATACTTCGAAATGAAACAGTGGAGTAGGTGGTAGGGAGTGGGTGAGGATAACGAGGAAACAAGATTGGCCAAGAGCTGATAATTGTTAAAACTGAAAGATGAGTTCATGGGGTAATTATACTTTGTTCTTGACTTAAAAAAATGTTTTTAGGACTTCCTTGGTGGTCCAGTGGTTAAGACTCTGCACTCCCAATGCAGGGAACCCGGGTCCGATCCCCTGGTCAGGGAACGTGATCCCATATGCCACAGCTAAAGATCCCACATGCTGCAATGAAGATCCCGTGTGCGGCAACTAAGACCCAGCACAGCCAAATAAATAAATAAGTAAATATTAAAAAAAAAGTTTTTAAATTGAAGTATAGTTGATTTACAATAGTGTTTTAGTTTCAGGTGTACAGCAAAGTGATTTGGTTATATCATATGTACACTTTTCAGATTCTTTTCCATTATAGGTTACAAGATATTGAACACAGTCCCCTGTGCTATAGAGGAGGTCCTTGTTTCTATTTAGTAGTGTGTATCTGTTAATCCCAATCCCAACTTAACTCTCCCACACCCCTTTCCCCTTTGGCAACCATAAATTTCTTTTCTGTGTCTGTGAGTGTATTTCTGTTTTGTGAATAAGTTAATTTGTACCAGTTTTAGATTCCACATATAAGTGATATCATATATTTCTCTGATTTACTTCACTTAGTATGATAATCTCTAGGTCCATCCATGTTGCTACAAATGGCATTATTTCCTTACTTTTTATGTCTTAGTAATAATCCATTGTATATATGTACCACATCTTCTTTATCCATTCATCTGTCAATAGACATTTAAGTTGCTTCCACGTCTTGGCTACCGTAAACAGTGCTGCTATGACACTGGGGTGCACGTATCATTTTGAATTAGAGCTTTCGTCTTGGCCGGATATATGCCCAGGAATGCGATTGCTGGATAATACAGTAACTCTATTTTTAGGTTTTTTTTTTTTGAGGAACCTCCATACTGTTCTCCACAGTGGCTGCACCAGTTTATATTCCCACCAACCGTGTAGGAGGGTCCCCTTTTCTCCACACCCTCTCCAGCATTTATTATTTGTAGACATTTTGATGGTGGCCATTTTGACCAGTGTGAGGTGATGCCTCACTGTAGTTTTGATTTGCATTTCTCTAATAATTAGCAATATTGAGTATCTTTTCATGTGCCTGTATATTTTTTTGTATATGCTTAAATTTATTCATAATAAAAAGTTTAAAAAAATAAAGCAACCAACCAAACAATATAGAGAAGGTAAATAATCATTTCTACGTAAGAATGGAGAAATGGAGAGAACAATTAACCAAAAACTACACAGATGGCTAATAATATTTGAAAAGACGTACTACTTCAGTCATAATTAAAGAGATGAAAATAACATGTTGCATCTAGCAGGTTGGTAAAGATTAGTAAGTCTAATAAGGCCCAGTGCTTGTGATGATGTAGGGAAACGGGCAGACTGTGGAAACTGATGCAACCTTTTGGAGGCCAGTCTGGCTACATCAACATTTTGAAGACAAATTCCACTTCTAGGAATTTATCCATCAGATATGCTTGGTTAAATATGCAAAAGGTATGTTAAATGACACTGAAGCAACATTTATGTCAAAAGTGGGAAAAAACCAGGAACGCCCATCAGTAGAGAACTGCATGGGATTTAGCTATTCCCTCCCCGTTTTCGTACCACCACCCAGGCTACAGGGACCATCCAGTCCATGCATCTATATGTTTTGTGTGATCCTCTAGGAAGGTGGCCAAAAAGGGGGAAAAATAATTTAAATGTTAAAATTTGTGCCAGATGGGCTACTGCAAAGCCTTTACCCACGAGTCTTCCTATCATCTGAGTGTGATATCAAGTCGAAAGGATGTCCTCTGCCTACTTTTAGCTACTTAAACGGAGCAGATGGGGCAAACGAGGCCAGCGAGAGGTGAGTGAATGTAGGACGCGGGCCTGTGGGTGAGTCCTCGCGGCTGCCGGCAGAGCCGCCGAGACCCTTCCGGAAGGGACGAAAGTCGTTTTTCCCCACGTCCGCCCTGACTCGAAGCGGCGCCCGCGTGCGCTCCCTGCCCGCCCAGCCCTCTATCGCCCGGCTCTACCTCCGGCCTCGTCAGCCCGACCCACGGCTCCCGCCTGCTTCGCACTCGAAAGCTCCGAGCGCCCCGCCATTTCCTCTCAGTCTGGCGCCTCCGCTTGGATTGGACGGAACGCACGCCGGGGGCGGGGCTCCCTCAGCACGCCTGCGCAGTGCGCCCCGCGCCGGATCCCTTCGAGAGCGGACCGCGGAGTAGACTTGGGCAAGCGCCAGTGCGTATGCTTGAGGCCTCCCGGTGCCGATTCAGGGCAGAGCAGGCGAGGGCGGCGCCTGGTCTTCCAGGCTTGCGATTGGCCGGTTGAGGAGCCGTGACCTGTGAGAGTGTAGAGGCCTCCCTAGAGCCCGCCCCACGTGACGTCACCTGCGTTGCGGCGAGTGGGCCAGAGCCTGGCGGTGGGGAACCGAGTTTGATTTCCGTCTCTGCACGCTTAGGCGAGTTTTCCGGTTTACCCCAAACCTCCGCGTGGGCGTTCTGCACCGAGGCCGTGAGTTGGCCCCACCAGACTCGTCTTGGCCGCTCTTCTTGGCTGGACGCGGAGGAGAGCGCAAGGGTGCAGCGAGACCCTGATTCTTACCAGCGTGATCCCGAGGCTGGCCCTGCCTAGCGTGACACATTCTCAAGGGAGGCGGGGCCGAAGGGTGGACGATGTCGGGTGTGTAGGGCGGGCTGGGGGTGCAGAACTGCCGCGTTCCCCTGTGGGTCTGGAAGGACCGTGGTGGACCTCAGGGCTGCATGTGGAGGGGAGGTTCAGCCAGGCTCCCTGCCGCGCGCTGGATGGGGCAGAATTCACGTTTTGGGGGAGGCCGGTGGACCTGGTTGCAGGCGGTGCAGGTGACAGTTACCAGCCTGAGTCTGGGCATCTGAGTGTTCACTGTGCACAAATCCTGTTCCAAGACATCCCACCCCTCGTCTTCCTCACCTGTTGACCGGGATCCAATCACGACAGTAACAACGAAGTGTGAGGAGCAGTTTTGAGAACTACCTGTGAAAAGCTTTGCTCTAAGAGCTGCCGTCAGTTTTCCTCATCTGTAGTCTGGGAATAGTAATAGCAAACAAGAACTAACATGTAAGGAGGGCTTCCTGTGCCGGAACAGTTCCTATTCTCGTCATGGTAGGAGATTATTTCATGTAATCCTGTCAAAGGACAACCTGGCTGGACTCCCCCTCACCCACTCTGCTCAAGCCACCAGCCTCCTTCCTCAAGATAAATAGGCTCAAACCCACCTTAAGCCTTTACAAAGGCTGTCACCGCTACCACATGCACCCTTCTGAAGTTTTCAAAGCTTGAACTGTCACATCAATGTGAATATGCTGTCTAAAAATCCATAGCTCTCATGATATGGATAAGGTTATGAAAAGTTACAGAGTAAGAATTAGGATTCAGGGTCCAAGCAAAAGTCTGATTGGGGACAAGGGTCAGGGAAAGGGTCAAGAGTCAATGTCAGAGGCCATATTCAGAGTCACTGTTCATTGTTAGGATCAGCATCAAGGTCAGGGACAGGGATAGGAATTAGAGACTCGAGACCATGGCCATTCCCGCCCAAGATCATGGTTCAAGTCAGGGACTACTGACCCAAACTATGGCAGAATGGACCGTGATCTCCTTGCTACTGGGGCTTCTTCTTTGGGAATGAACTGATATATGCAAGATATGGACAGACCAAAGGTTCAAATGACCCTTGAAGCCAGAACCCGTCTTGTACAGACTTCCTGGGGTTAGGGGCTAGGGTCAGGATTAAGTACCCTAACCCCTAGGGTTAGGGTTGGGCTCTGGCTCAAAATCCAGGGTCAGTGTCAGTGTTGGGAATCAGGGTCAGTGCTAGGCTAGGGTTTAGGGCTAGGGTCGGGGTCAGAGTTTAGGGTTATGGGTCAGGATTAGAGAGTCAGGTTTGGAGGGTTAAGATTTAGAGCTTAGGGGGTCAGGGTCCATAGTCGAGGGGTCTGGGGCTAGGGTTGTTACAGTTTAGGGTTATATATAGGGGGATTAGGGTGTTAGAATCAGAGGATTAGGGTTAGAGTTAGGTTTAAGCACAACTGGTCCTCTTCCGCCTCCTCACTCTCCATCTTTGTGAGGCGTCTAGGAAGGGTAGGAGTGGCCCAGGGTCACACATGAGTCAGGAAGGTAAGCTGAACCATTGATTTTCTGTACCCCAGTACTGGGCTCTGTTAGAAGAATGAAATGTCTACTCTGGTCACTGATTGTTTCAAATCTAACTCTACTCAGTCAAGTGTTGTGGAGGGCCCCAGAAGTCCCACAGGGTGTCCCTCTGTCCTCCCATCCTCTGTCTGCCCACTCTGTCTGGGCAGCCCCAGATTCCAGCACAGCCCTGACACACAGAGCACTCAGAAGACATGTGTGGATTTATATAGGACTGGGGGTAGTGACCTGCCAGACCCCACATGCTGCATACTTGAAGGCTGGTTGGGCCCTCCTGGGACTGAATGGATCCTTTGTCCTATTCAAGTGGCCAGCAGTAGACAGTCAGGTCTTAGCCAGGACAGCCCTTGACCTTCAACCATCCAGGCAGGCATTTGCAGTCCTCTAGCTCAGGCCAGCCTGGGCCCTGTCAAGCCCTTGTTGCCAGTCACTGAGCTGACCATGTTACTGTGCAATTGAATAGTTACCTGGGCAGCATAGACAGACCCCTGGGTGGTTCAATTCCCTACATCCATGTGATTGAGAGAAGTGTCTCTTCCCTCACAGCCTCATAGCCTGCCAAGAGAAGTAATAACCCTCCAACACTGAGTGTGGCCCTGACCACAACATCCAAACAGCAGACTGTTACCCCACAGTTCTTTGGCCTTCCAGCTGTAATAAACTTTTGACACTCATACTCGTTAAGACTCAAGGATATGGGGGCCGCTGTCCTCCCAATGGGCAGTTTCTCACTGGGGCCGCATGGTCTCAGTGAGCCATGTGAGCTTAGGGCTCAGCCCTGCGTCCCCCAGAAAGCTTGCCAACTGTGGATTGTGTGGCATGGAATAACCCTTGAAGCTCCTACTGCTTCACTAAGCTAGAGTTTCCTTACCACCCAGCGTTCGGTCTCTGCTCTTTGTAAAGGAGAGAGAAAAGACTGGAAAATGAGCAATTTTTTTCTTCAAGGATGGGTGATTAATGTGGCCAGGGGCCAGGTGTGACTACTGGGCTCCCACCTCCCAGAGTCACAAATGAAGTCTGTGTGCATTTTGAGGCACACGGGCAATCAGGGCCAGTCTCTGATGTGAGGACCTGATGCCCAAAGCCAGAGCCTTGAGTTTACCACCAACAGCACAGTTGCTATTTTAGCAAGTGGAAGAACTTCTTGCCATCAAGGGAGGACAGTATGAGCTGCCCATATGCTAGTGCACAGTCTCTGGTCCTGTAAAACCTGATTACACGTGAGCATGAGCTCTTCGATGCTTTCTGGTTCTGGAAATCATATAGGAGGTGGTTCACAGCAGGTGAAGCTAATGCTGTCAGTGGAGGTGGTGAAGCCAAAGGTCTGCAGTTCAGACTGAAGGTGCCTATGTCAGTGTGCATACAAGAGAAAACCATCTCGTGTGAGTGTAGGTCAGGCTCGTTTAAGAAGAATGCAGTCAGGCTTCCCTGGTGGCGCAGTGGTTAAGAATCCGCCTGCCAATGCAGGGGACTCGGGTTGGATCCCTGGTCCAGAAAGATCCCACATGCTGCGAAACAACTAAGCCCGTGCGCCACAACTACTGAGCCTGCGCTCTAGAGCCCACGAGCCACAACTACTGAAGCCTGCGTGCCTAGAGCCCGTGCTCTGCAACAAGAGAAGCCACTGCAGTGAGAAGCCCGCGCACCGCAACGAAGAGTAGCTCCCACTCGCCGCAACTAGAGAAAGCCTGCACGCAGCAACGAAGACCCAGTGCAGACAAAAATAAATAAATAAAATAAAATACAAAAAAGAAGAATGCAGTCATGTTATGCCTATAATCTTTTTTTTTTTTTTTGCGGTACGCGGGCCTCTCCCGTTGCGGAGCACAGGCTCCGGACGCGCAGGCTCAGCGGCAATGGCTCACGGGCCCAGCCGCTCCGCGGCATGTGGGATCTTTCTGGACTGGGGCATGAACCCGTGTCCCCTGCATCGGCAGGCAGACTCTCAACCACTGTGCCACCAGGGAAGCCCTGTGGATTGGGTTTTTGTTTTGTGTGTTAAATCTCAAAGTTCATGATCTACAGACCAAACCCAAGGTCATGTAGATTTTCTTCTATGTTTCTCTATAATTTTGATAGTTTTGCATTTTGAATGTCTGTGAATAAATTTGAATGATTTTTGTGTAAGTTTTAAAGTTTGTGTCTGCAGTCATTTCATTTCATATGGTTTCCAGTTAAATTGTTCCTTAACTATTTTGGAGAAGTCATGAGATATTTGGCTGTATTTCAGTTTGAATTTCTGCAGTTTAATGGATTCAGCAGAACTGCTCTCAGGGGGCGGGGCCTCTGTTGAACTGTGAGGGAGGCTTGGTCGGCACATTCGCATTGGCTGGAGGGGACGCCAGCCCACCTCCCTGACCCTCCGCAGGAATACCCGCTCTGACTGCGTACCTGGCTCTGCCCGAGCAGCTGAGAAGAGCTGGGTCTCCTCAGGACCCACTGGAGCCTTGGCTTCTGGAACACGCGGGGCCGAGGCCATGCTGACGGCCGCAGCTCCAGGAGGACAGGCATCGAGGCCACAGTAATGGAAGCCTGGTCTCCTCAGGACCTGCTGGGAGGTGATGCTCCTGAGGGAAAAAGTGAGGAAAAGTGGGGAGAAGATTCCTCCTGTGCGTGGCTGACCGCTGAGGGTGTCTGTCTTTAGAGGACCCAGGAGAGGAAGGGCTTGATGTGGAAAACTGGCTTTTTAGCCAGTTTTTGTGTATGGTGTAGACAGAGTGCAGTGTTGTTGTCTGGTGTGTGGTGTCCAGTTTTCCCAGCACCGTTTATTGAGGGGACTCTCCTTTCCCTGGTGTATGTTCTTGGCTCCTTTCTTGTGAATCAACTGATCACACACCTGTAGGTTTAGTTCTGGGCTCTCTATTCTGTTCCTCTGGTGTGTGAATGTGTTTCTGTGCCAGTTACACACTTTATTGGTGACTGTAGCTTCATAATGTAGTGTGAAGTCAGGGAGCAAGATGCCTCCAGCCTGTTTTCCTTTCTCAGAATCCCTGTGGCTATTCAGGGGCCTTTGTGTTTTCACACAAATGTTAGGAATGTTTGTTCTGTTTCTGTGAAAAATGCCTTTGGAGTTTTGACCAGGCTTACTTTGCATTTGAACATTGCTTTGCGTAGAATGGACATTTTTAAAAAATAAATTTATTTATTTTTAATTTTATTTTTGGCTGCGTTGGGTCTTCGTTGCTGCGCGCGGGCTTTTCTCTGGTTGCGGAGAGTGGGGCCACATCTCGTTGTGGTGCACGGGCTTCTCATTGTGGTGGCTTCTCTTGTTGTGGAGCACAGGCTCTAGGCACGTGGGCTTCAGTAGTTGTGGCTCGCAGGCTCTAGAGCACAGGCTCAGTAGTTGTGGCGCACGGGATTAGTTGCTCCGTGGCATGTGGGATCTTTCCAGACCAGGGATCGAACCCCTGTCCCCTGCATTGGCAGGTGGATTCTTAACCACTGCATCACCAGGGAAGCCCTAGAATGGACATTTTAAGAATATTCTTTGCAAACATGAGCACTGGATATCTTTCCATTTATTTGTGTTTGTTCAGTTTCTTTCATCAGTGTCTTACAGTTTTCAGGTGTGCTTTCACCTTCTCAGTTAAATTTATTCCTAGGTATTTTTTGGATGAAATTGTAAATGGGATTGTTTCTTAATTTCTCTTTCTGATGGCACATTATTAGTGTATAGAAAGACAACTTATTTTTGTGTATTGATTTTTTCCCCCTTTTTGCAGTACGCGGGCCTCTCGCTGATGTGGCCTCTCCCGTTGCGGAGCACAGGCTCCGGACGCGCAGGCTCAGCGGCCATGGCTCATGGGCCCAGCCGCTCCGCGGCACGTGGGATCTTCTTGGACCGGGGCACGAACCCGTGTCCCCTGCATTGGCAGGCGGACTCTCAACGACTGCGCCACCAGGGCAGCCCATGTATTGATTTTGTACCCTTTGTATTTTGTACCCTGTGTATTGATTTCAGCTTTACTGAATTCATTTATTAGTTCTAACAGTTTTTTGGTGGTTTGATGTGGAAAACTAGAATTCAGATATCCTACTGTTTCTACTACATCCAGGTCATCCACAGCAGCCAACACATAGTGGCTCCCAATATAATCTTCCCGCCGTGCCTGTTAATAACGCGTGGATTCCTACAAGAAAGATGAGCGTCACCGCTTTAGGTGAATAGCATCTGGTTAAGGCTTTGCCTCTATCATGAAGTTTGATGTCTTCTCTGCATTTTTTTGGGCATAGTTTTGACATGATTCATTTGAAAAGTAATTTACTTCCTAGTAATTTCAAGTGTATAAAAAAACTGTAAGTAGCAGTACAAAACACACCACCTCCCATAAAATACTCCATTGTGTTTTACCCAATACTGGGCTCCTCTCCCAGGGAACCAGCACATAAAGCCCCAAAGAGGAAATTTTATGGTTCCACCTTATAATCCTATGCACTGGCCCACTTCAACATTCACTGTTTCCCCAACTGCATGGAAATATCTTTTCCCATTGTGATCCAGTTTTCTTTTTCGGAAACCATTACTGAGACTTTCCCTCATTTTCGAAACCCTTATGGGTTTAAAGCACATGAGATGAGTATGATCTGGGTGACCTTTTCTGCATGACCTCTTTGACTTAGAATGTTTTCAGTGTTCATCCATGTTCTAACATGTATTATCAGTGCTTCATTCATTTTTTTCATTGTGATTAAAAATAGCGTTTACCATTTAAACCATTCTGAGTATACAGTTCTGTGGCATTGACTACCTTCACATTGTTGTACAAATATTCTCACCATCCATCTCCTGGACCAATTCATTTTCCCCATGGGAAACTCTGTATCAATTTCTCTACATTTTTGCCAAAATTCGTTATTTTTAATTTTCTTGATTATAGGCCTTCTAGTGTTTGTGGAGGGGTATGGCGTTGTGGTATTAATGTGCATTTCCATCGTGACTCATGATGTTTAACATCTCTTCAGCTGTTTGTTGACCATTTGTATGTCTTATCTGGGGAAGGGTCTTTTCAAGTCCTTTTTCCATTTAAAAATATTGGGTTGTTTGCGGGGGCCAGCAGCTCCCCCGCCCAAGCCGGGTCCCACCAAACGCTCCTGCTGGCGGCCTTGGTCTCGGTGAGTCCAGCCTGGAGCGGTCTCCGCGCCGCAGGGGCCCGCGCATCGGGGCATCGCTAGCGGCCTCGCAGGGGCGCCGCTTCCTCCCTCGTGCTCACAGGAGAGGAGACGCCCGGCCCCAGGCGCCCTTGCCAGGAGTGCTGAGACCGCGCTGTGTCGCGCGGACGCGGCGCGGGCGGGGCGGGTTTTGTTCGGCATTGGCTGCGGCTCACCTGAGCGCGCCGGCGGTCCGCGTGCCTCTCCCGGAAGTGGGCGTCATGGCCAGAGCGCACCTGGCGCGGGGCGTCCTCGGGGCTCCTCGCCGTCGGCGCACGGCGAGCTGGCGCGGGTCTAGGAAACCTACGCGCGGCGGCTGGGAGCGACCCCTCCCGTGGGTCCCTGGCACCCCAGCGGCATCCGAGCGCGGAGCGGAGGGCCGCAGACCGCTGGTAAGGGGACAGGGACTCGGTGGGGGTGGGTAGAGGAGGGAAGCACGACTCACAGCAGAGCTGTTTGGCACAGTCACGGAGCCCCCTAACCTGACGGCCGCAGGAAGGGCTCGCCTTTGAGTAAAGGCTTTGAGAACAGGCCCGAGCCTACCCCCTCAAATTTTACAAAATGTATGCTGGTGTAAAGCTCACTCCCGCGCTCTTCTCCAAAGTAGGCAAGTGGCCCTGGCGAGGTCTCTCCAAGCAGGACCAGAGAGGGGCGGGTTGCCCTGAGACTCTCCCTTGGCCTATGGCAAGTCCAAGGAATTTATCCTGCATGGTGATTTCACCTGCTGGGACCCCTCCAACTCCTACTCTGACCAGCTGGGCCAGCCCGGCTTCCTGCACGTCTCCAGAGTTAGGGTTAGGGTTAGGGGTTAGGGTTAGGGTTAGGGATTAGGGGTTAGGGGTTAGCGGTTAGGGTGAAGGCTAGGGCTAGGGCTAGGGGTTAGGGGTTAGGGTGAGGGTTTAGGGTTGCGGGTTAGGGTTAGGGGATGGGTTAGGGTACAGGTTAGGGTATGGCTACGGGTTAGAGTTAGGGTATGGGTTAGGGTACAGGTTAGGGTTAGGTTTAGGGTATGGGATAGGGTTAAGGTACAGTTTAGGGTACGGCTATGGGTTAGGGTTAGGGTACGGTATAGGGTACGGGTTAGTGTTAGGGTATGGGTTAGGGTTAGGATACGGGTTAGGGGTAGGGTACAAGTTAGGGTACGGGTACGGGTTAGGGT